>NC_056739.1:987789509-988072009 GCF_019279795.1 Protopterus annectens | reverse complement strand
GCGCACGCACACACAAACGAGCATGGGTGCATATTCTAACATACATACACAAGCAAACACACATCCATTCTCACAAACTCACGCCACTAATCTAAATTATTCACAATCATGGCCTTAAACACAGACAAGCATGCACACATATACAAGTATGCATACATCCATACACATATACACACACATGCACACACACATTTACTCTGGTATGCACATAGCCTTGCAGTGGTTACCTGCTATGATAGCAGAACTAATGCTGATACAGGTAGCAATGGGTATTCGCTGTCAAACTGCCATATTCACTTCTCACTGCTGTGATTCAAAACTGCATGATAGAATTTGTCTTTGAATTCCTTTACCATGCTCTAGAGCCTTCACAGAACTATGCACACAGTGATCTCTGAATCGCCCACCACCATCAATGAACTGTGCAATCTTGCCAGAAACAGGATTATGCAGTACATTATATGTTTCTAAATATATTCCAGCAAATTTGAAGAATTAAACTTAGCTTGTGCATTCAAAGCTTGGGGACATATTTTTATGTATATGTCATAAAAAGGTAGCGCAGTGTAATATAGTGAAGTTGTTTTACATATTTACAAAATAAAAATATATAGCAGGTAAAAGGAAGTGATAAAGAAAAAAGAAGTACTGAGAATGCAGAGAGGATTTCAGTGAAGACATAATTTTCTCAAAATAGCAGCAAGCTAATAACTCGTAGAACAAACCCCCAAAATATAAAGCTGTGTTAGGATGAAGAAAAAACTCTTTATTCAAAATTCAAAGCCAGTAGTAAATTCAAAGCCAGTAGTAAACGCTTTTGTCTCCTTAACCTGAGACTTCTTCAGACTAAGGCTTTGTCTTGAAAACATACAATTTATATAATTTGTAGGTAATTACCTACTTAAAAAATCAATTGCCTATTATATTTTAAAAACGCAGTATTACATTATATAACCAGCATTTAACAATACTTCATAGTATAAATATAAGCTTTACAATATATATCAACTATCCTAAATAAATAATCATTCATGAAACATATAAAAATGCACATCAAATTCATATATGAAGCATATAAATAAATCATATAAAATCATATAAAATCAGTGCTTTAGCCCCTTTCTTTTTAAATACATTATAAACTCTTCCCTGTTATTTAATCCTGGAGGAAAACAAGCATTTCATTTTATTTGCCAACAATACTCCAACCACCCTAATTCTTCTTCAACACTGGCAATATGTACATTAGACTTTAAACAATCAAGAACTATGCATTTGAAATTTATTTTACATTTTTTCTCTGCATAATGTTTGCTCATGGCATTTTTTGTATCTGCATGTGCAATTGCATAGTTGTGTTCATAAATTCTTCTGCATAATTCTCTCTTAGTTCTCCCAACATAGATCTACATTCAAAACACATTTATTAAGTACACTACATTTTTAGCTTTACATGTGAACAGGACTGCTGTTTTAACTATTAAAACATTGTGATACCAGGAGCTGTCAATATGATGTAAACTTCAGGTATAAATAGTGTGGTAATGCACACACAACTTTTTTGTGCAGTATACATACATATATAATACCTATGGAAGGGTCAGGATGTATATTTTAGCTGTTTCTCCCTCCCTGTAACTGTAAATTGACATTATAATATCTCTTTTAAGGCATGTATATATATATATATATATATATATATATATATATATATATATATATACATATATATTGTATAATATATAGAGTATATAGTAATGCCTTCCAGTGCGACTCACAGAAGATTAAACCCTGAAATGTAAGTGTTTTTGCAGGGGGGGAGGTTGAGTCACCCACACCCTTCAAATTTATATCACTGGTCTCTTCTTGGTCATTAAAAAAAGGAAACGTGTTTGTCTCTAATGAAAGTAAAGTCAGGGGGCATACCTCTCAACCTTTTGGAACTAGAAATCTAGCCAAAGCCTAAAATAATGGGGTCAATGACTCAAAATATGGACAGGTTTTAAACATCGCTCTTATAAAGTTTAACCTTAGTTGGTAAATTAACAGGGTTTCTATTAATGTGCATTTTCTGAAAGAAATGAAGTCTGAATCACAACAGTATGCCATTATTTAATGAGTTCAATCCTCACTGATTTGCCAGAAAATCACACATTTTGTGAGATGAAAATCTGGACATTCTGCAAAAATCTGGACAGTTGAGAGGCATGGACAAGGGCCCGGGCTAAGTATTCAGCACATGTCTCATACTCGGAAAGTCAGTTTGTTGCATCAGCGAAGAAAGAAAATCACTCAAAATGTCTTTGTCCAAGCGAAGCTGAAGCCTCGCTGTACTCTGGATTCTTATTAGGCTTCTTGATATCTCCATTAGAGGACCTTGAAATAATCATAATTACTGAAAATGTGAAGAATAACAAATTGTGCTTTCCAAAATATTATACCGTATATGTGAGCCAGAGATTGGTGTAGGGCTTTGGAAATCTCTCTTCTTTCTTTGGTGTTTATGTAGCTGAAGAGTATGATAAAAATAGGATAGGTATATGCAAAGCAGAATAAAAATAGTTATTAGATTTGATATTTAGGATTATTACTGTATTCTTTTTATAAAATATGTGTTTATATTTAAAATGGAGCTAATTTTAACTCAGACACTTCCTTTATTGCTGACTAACATGCAAATTGGATATATACCTATCATGGTTTGTTTTGTGCAGTAACAAAAGAGTCATGTATGTAAATTCATAGATTAGCACTAGGCTATCTGTCCTTGTGAGGCATTTTAAGCCTAGCGATATTTAACATCCCAAATGTTAGAATCAAATCCTGTACCTTGTACGTATGAGATAAACCCGGTATGACTCATACTGTTAGAAGCAATTTAATCCAAGGGACTACTTTTTTCTTTTTTTCCATTTTTTCTTTTCTTCCGTTGCTTACACTTTGCATATATCTTTATCTGTTATATATGGGGGTCATTTTATAACTCTAAGGCATTTGCAGGTACAGCCTATATTGTCTGGATGAGTACAGCCCTATTGCTAAACAGTAAACACACTCAGTGCAAGTGTCTGGTATCTTATTATGCCACTGGGGGATGATATTGGCAGACAATAAACCACACATCGTTGTGTAGATGAGCCAGTGTTCACTGAACTAGCACTATTAAAACATTGTGATACCAGGAGCTGTCAATATGATGTAAACTTCAGGTATAAATAGTGTGGTAATGCACACACAACTTTTTTTGTGCAGTATACATACATATATAATACCTACCAAAGGGTCAGGATGTATATTTTAGCTGTTTCTCCCTCCCTGTACCTGTAAATTGACATTATAATATCTCTTTTAAGGCATGTGTATATATATATATATATATGTATATATATATATATATATATATATATATATATATATATATATATATATATATATTTTTTTTTTATTTCTGTCCCACAGTTACAGATCATGTTTTTTTTCTGTAATTTTGTTATGTTGCTGTTGGCATTTGGACTGTGACTGCAAACAAATGTGGATTGTGCTGAATCCTGCTTCATTTTTAATATCTATCTGGTTTCTTTAAATTGCTAAAGCCATGTTGTATCTGATTATGCATTACATGACAGTTAAATGATTAACTCTGAAAAGTCATTAAACTTTTAATAAAACTTCTTGTTTGGACATGCTTTTAAGCCTCTTTGTCTCTTATGCTTTTGTGAAAAGTTGTTGTTTTTTTTTTTTGCTTGGGGGGCAAATGAAGGTCTTCTCCTGGCCTAGCTACTCCTCTGCTTTACATATTTATCACTGTAAAACATTAATGATCAGTAAGGCAATAGATACCATATTTAGTTATTATCATAATTTCCTTGTCTAGGAAGCTCAGAGTAGGCTATCAGCCTTCAGTAAAACCAAAGCAAGTGTTTTCTCTGTCAAACATGAAAGGTATCACCAGCAAGCAAACTCTTTGATATGAGTAGAAACGCTGTTTTCATAAAACTTGTAAACAGATGGATTCCTAAAAGTAGCCTGGAAGCCTGTAGAAGGCATGTAACTTCTACTGAAACAAGTGAACATAAGTTCCTCAATAGATGATGTAGTAGCTCTGCACTGCTCAGTAAATCTTCTGTATATTTTTCAGGTCCACAAATTAGCATACTGACAATAAATCAAAATATAATTGAATCTGCATATGACCACTGTAAAAAGCAGCGGTCAAGAAGGACAGTACAGTCGTGTAAAATTTTACTATACTGGTAGATGTCCTTGCTTTCATTGCTGTAGTATTCTTAACAAGTGGGATTCATTGCCATTGAAGCCCGATGTCCGGCCAGTCTACCAAAGACTCCTGTTGCTTTATAGGTATGGTGAACGTCACCCAAATGCTCCTTGCATAGAGTATGGCATAAAGGTGACATTCAGGCCTAACACAGTCAGAAATGATTGCCCCAGTAGGAATACCAGTCCAAGGAACCCAAGAGGTAATCTGTACATCCAGGAAGGCAAAGAATTAGGGGGGTGGAGGGAGAGAGCAAATACTGCAGCAGTGAAGGCAAGGACATCTGCCGTTATGGCAAGAGTTTACACAACTGTACTATGTCCTTACATTCACTGCTGCAGTATTCTTAACTTATGGAAGAGTGCCAAAGCTCAGGAGGAAACTAGGGAGGGAAGAGGAGCAGAAGAGTCCCCTACAAGCCTTAAAGAACAGCACTCTCAAAACCAGCCCTAGCTCTAGAGATACCATCCAACTTGTAGTGCTTGGTAAAGGTATGCACAGGAGTCCAGGTAGCTGCTTCAAGAATAGAAATAGTATATAAGCCCTTGAAAAAAGCGCCAGAAGAAGCCACTGCTTTAGTAGAATGAGCCCTGACTAAAGAGGGAAGGCTCTTGCCATGAAAAGTGTAACAAAACGAAATAGCCTTAGAAATCCAAGAAGAAATAGTTTGCTTGGATACAGCAAGTCACAAAGATCGAGGATGAAAAGAAACAAATAACTGATCGGATTTTCTAATAGCCTTAGTCTTATCCAAATAAACCCTGAGTTGCCTATGACTGTCCAAAGTATGCAGCACCCTTTCATTGTCAGTTTGTGGAGGGGAGAAAGTAGGCATATTAATAGACTGATTAAGTGAGAGCTCATTAACCACCTTAGCAGTGATGGGAGTAATCTATTACAGTAAGTAATATATTGCTGTACTATATTACAATTTCCAGTAACTAGTAATACAACTAGTTACATTTTCAAAATAGTAACTAGTAATAGTAATATATTACTTTTTTTAGTAACTAGTAACTTAAATGTCAGTTACTTTTGAGTTATTTTTGCTTAAACCAGTGGTTCTCAACGTGGGTGATATAGCCTCCTAAAGAGGGATGTAAAACTTCCGGGGTCCCTATATAGTATGAATGGTAATCAGACATTAGGCGGCAATAGACACTTTGAAGTGGCAATTTGGATAAAAAATTATAACATAAAAGCACAACTAATAGCAAGTAGCATTCATAATAGATCATTAGAATTAATTTGGAGCAAAATTTACTTCATTTTTTTAGCACTGCAAGGAGGTGAAAGCTAATGATGACCAGACTCCAGCCCTGCCCTGGTACTGTGCGACTCTCTCCCACTAAAACATCCCCTAACAGTGGACAATTCTAGCCTGCCAGAGATCATATCCTTACCTTGCAGTATAATAAATGGCATTGGTTCTTCATACCACCATCAGTCGGAATCAAACTCATCACTTATCAGTTGAACACCAGATGCCCCAATCCACTGCACCAAGCAAGACGCTTCAAGTGGATCTATGATCAACCAACTTTTGTCCTGACAATATTTTGTTATGTTCTATTTAAAATTCTTTTCAGATTTCAATTTTTAGTTGCTGAAAATAGACAAAATGTGATAGGTCTTGTACTGTTGGCTGGTTTGGTTTAATTATTATCTGTGACTCTCTAGCTATAAAGACTTGTCTTCTTTTTCTCCTTTTGGGTGTGCCCATTAGGGATCACCATGGTGGATCACCAGTCTGCAGAACAAGTGGCAGTGGAGTTTTACATTGTTGAGTTGTCAGCACAGCGTTCAACCTTCTTCAGAAGGCACATGCATGCACACACTCACACCTAAAGTCAATTTAGAATGTCTAATCCACCTGCAGCATGTCTTGGGAATGTGGGAGGAAACCGGAATACCTTGAGGAAACGCACTTGAACACAAGGAGTGTAGATCATAGTGTATGTGTTGTACTTTTAAAGCCACTGCAGTTCATGGGCACATGCACAGAAAGTACTGAGCACGTACAAGCAGAGTGCCATTTTGTGTAAGCAGCTGGAGTGAAAGCATGTATTTGTATAGCAGTCAGTCAGTTAGCTAGTTCGCTTAAGTTTTATGTTCCAGTCATCCATCCTGATGTGTTTGTGTGTGATAAATATCTTAAATGAACACCCAAGCCTCGTAATCTTATTTTAATACACAAGACGAGTGACATGTTCTCAGAATGGGATCCAAAGTCAAAACTTTTTAAAACCATGAGGTGCACAGTCAGAAATGGAGGAATATACAAGAGTGGCTCAAACGACTGCAAACAACTCGTAAACAGGTCAGAAAATATTTTCAGGTTCTTAAACTCATTTAAATGATTTTTCCCTCAATGAATACAAAGCAAAGCATTCCAAATTACTGAATAAAGAAAATGTTCAAAATTGTGACATACTGAAATAAGTACTTGAAATAATTACAAAAACATTTGAAACAATATCAGGATCATATAAAATGTTCAAAAAAAGAGAAAACAACTGTATTTTTTCACAATGTACTACTTTTTCACATTAACTAAAGCTATTCAAAGTATCTAAAATGTGCAGTGTTGACAGTGTGTGCAGTATTACAGTACAGTCTTTTCAAAGAGTACAGTTACTTCAAAGACTCTGTTGTACAGCTGAATATAATTACAAGTACTTGGTGTGTATTTGACACTTATTTGGCATGGCAGTGGGATTTCACAGACCTGATCCACTTGTGTTTGATAATAATATTGTTGAAAACTGGAGTGTGTTTGAGCAAGAATATAATATTTTCATACAGGCTGCTTTTTTTCTGATAAAGACGCACATACAAAAGCATTTATTCTGCTCAATTTAGCTGGTTCAGAAGCCATTGAGAGAGAATATTCATTTGTTCATGCACCTGCTGTTTTTGCAGAGAAGGGGAAAGACTGCCATATTGTGATACAGGCTGAAATGGGGGAAGACTCTGAGTGCTTAAAACGTAAATTTAGAGAAATGTGCAACCCCTCAAACGAGTATTAAAGTGGAAAGGCATTATTTTACACAAGAGATCAAATGCCTGGTGAAAATTTTGCAGCATGTATAACTGACTTGATAAACAAGTCAAAAACATGCAGATTTGGTGATCTGAGAGATGAGCTGATAAAAGACAAACTTGTGTGTGGTGCTAATAATGATGCAGTGAGAAAGATTTTGCTTTGAGACAGTGATTTAACTTTAAGCAAAAACACAGAGATTAGGCAGATATATGATCTTATAGAAAAGTACACGAATATGCTTATGAATGATAAGAACATGGTAGCAGCTTCTTCCAGCATGAATGTTGATAGTATGCAGTACACTACAGCTGACATTTGGACCCATCAGAATCACAGTTTCTTTGGTGTCACCGCCCACTGGATTGACTGTGACACACTTCAAAGAAAGTCAGCTGCTTTGTCATGCTGCATATTACAGGGAAGGCACACATATGATCTCATAGCATCAACTCTTGAAAGCATTCCCATCAAGTACAAGATCAAAATGTGTGTGCAACAATTACTGACAATGCCAGCAATTTTGTAAAGGCTTTCACTGTCTTCTCAGAATGCGAGAGATCAGAGACTACAAACATTCTGTCCCAAGATGAGGATGATGACGGTGAAGTGATTTCCAACAGCATGACAGCCGTGCTGAGTCAGTCAGGGCAAAGCAAGAACACCTATTCACTGCCTCCATGTGCAGCATGCACATTGAATCTAGTTGTCATGCAAGGTGCTGAATCTGCTTGTAATGATGCACAGTATAAAAAGATCATGCGAGCACCATGGCCAAATGCTATGTTGCTTGGAACAAGGCTAGTCACAGCACCCAAGCTGCTGAGGTGGCTAGAAAAAGTGTGATCTGGCATTGATTGTTCACAATGCAACACGATGAAATCCCATTTTCTACGTGATGGAGAGAATTCACCTCATTACAACTCAGGGTGAAGGCTTGCTGAATGAGATATGTGAACAGATTGGAATTGTCATCTTCAGGCCTACAGAAATGACATTTGTTGTTGAGTTTGTGTAAGCAATGCAGCCCCTGGCAATGGCTCTGGACATCCTGCAGTCAGAGTTGAAAAGCTTCATGGGAATCCTGATCCCCATCATTACATGCCTGAAAGACAAGTTGTCCCAAGTCAGGCAGTCTGTGAAGCTTGTTGTGCAGCTAGTTGATGCTCTTCTTAAAGGCATTGAGGCTCGGTTCAATCACCTTCTGGAGCGTGAAGAGCTCATTCTGTCTAGCATAGTGCATCTGCAGTTCCATTTGAGATGGATGGACAGTGAAGAGCAGAAACTCAGAGGCAAGGCTCTGCTCCTTGATGCCATGCAGAAACTGGATGAACATACACATGGGTCATCTGAAGCTTCTGCATTAACTGCCGAAGGCAGCTTCTTCAGCTTCAAAGAGTCAACGCCAGCCAATGTCAGCATATCTTCTCAGGCAGACATGTATCTGGCTGACCCTTCCAGAGAAATATCTTCTCTCAACAATTACCCTATAGTCAAGAAGATATTTCTGAACACTAATACAGTTCTGCCATCTAGTGCATCTGTTGAATGCTGTTCAGTCTTGGTGGACAAGTGCTGACTGCAAGAAGAAATAGACTCACTGATGAACACTTGGAAAAGTTGCTCCTTCGAGCCAACAGAAATATGTAGTCATTGTGAATAGTTATATAAAGTGATATTTTAGTTGACGTTGTGTTAACAGTCTTGTTAGACTTTTATGACATTTTCTGTAAGTATTTTTGCATCCACAGCATTTGTTTTAGCAGATTAGCCTAATGTACATTGTTGAAAATTTGATGGGTTGTTACTTGTTATAGGTATTGTGTTGCTGGCTGTGCATACTTTGGTTTAAGTATTACATTGTGACTCTCTGACTATAAAGACTAGTCTGTGGGACTTTGTAAACTGTAAAATGCTATTCATCATTATTGTAACACTATATATACAGCTTTAATACACTCGTATTCATGTGCAATAATCATGTATTCCTCACACACAAGTACTATGTGAGTAAATCTGAACATGAGAATTGATAAACTATACTTATGTAAAAGTAACTCAACAGTAAATATACTTTAGTTAGTAACTAGTAATAGTAATATATTACTTTTTTAGAAAAGTAATAAGTAATAGTAACATATTACTTTCACTTAAAAGCTAACTAGTAATAGTAACATTACTTTTACAAGTAGGTAGCACAACACTGCACCTTAGACATAAAAGAAAGGTCAGTGCGCAAGGACACTGTCTTCATGAAAGATCAAAAAAGGAGGACAAGCCATAAGGACCTGTAACTCAGACACCCATCTGGCAGAAGTAGGAGCTAACAAAAGAACAGTCTTCCAGGAACAATGTTGCAAGGAGGCTGAAGCAGCAGGCTCAAAAGAAGCCTGAGTCAACTTCTCCAAAACAAAATTAAGATTCTCAGGGAGTAGGAACAGGGTTTTTATGAGGTCTAATATTAAGGATGCCTTTAAGAAATTGTTTCACCTCAAATCTAGAAGCTAAAGGAGGAGAAAAAGGCAGACAAGCAAAGATAGCTGTCCCTTAATAGAAGAACAGGCTAAACCAGCATTGAGCAACGCAGACAAAAAAAGGAACATCCACAGTACGTGGGTCCAGGTTACACCAAATAGAAAACCTCTTCCACTTGGATAAGTATGATTTCCTAGTAGTAGGTTTCCTGGCCTCCTGCAGAAATTGCAGCACGTCCTCAGAAAAAAGGTGTCTATGAGGAATCAAAATCCTATCACCCACAATGACAGTTGAAGTGTGAACAGGTGGGAATGGATGAGAGATCCCTTGTCTTGTGACAGTAGACCCATCGTGTGAGGTAACTTGTGATGCTTGCCTCTTGCTAAATGCAGATGAAGAGGGAACCAGTGCTGTCATGGCCAGAAGGGAGTCACCAACAAGATTTTGGGAGCATCCTGTTGAATTTTGAACAGGATTTTTGGAATGAGAGGAAGGGGAGGAAATGCATAAAGAAACATCCCTTTCAAGGAAAATTAGAGGGTATCCACCTTCCACAGCAGAGGACCTGGGACTCTGGCACAAAACAGTGAAAGTTTTGTGTTCAGAGGGGAAGCAAAAAGATCCACTTGAGGAGTACCCCACTGGTGGACAGTGTTCATAAACACATCCCTGTGAAGCATCCATTCATGAGACTGAGTTAAGGGCCTGCTCAGAGTGTCTACCACAATGTTCTGACCAGAAGGGATATAAACTGCTTGAAGAGTCGCTTGATACTCGACAGCAAGATCCTATACCAGAAATGCCAACCAGCAAAGAAGATAAGATCTCATTCCTCCCTGTTTGTTGATATACTACATCACTGTGGTATTGTCTGTAAACACCTTGAGAGGCCCTGGAGAGAAAAGAGGATGAAAGGCCTGAAGAGCCAGTAGGAGAGCTCTCATCTCATATGTTCATATGTTCATATGTTGTGCTCTTGTTGTGCTCTTTCTGCTGATGAGGCAACCACACCCCCTGAACTTTTAAGGATCCAAATGTCACTCCCCATCCCATGTCTAAAGCATCTGTGAACAATTCCTGAGAGGGAAGAGGTGGATGAAAAGGGATCCCTGGATTTAGAGACAACTGCTGAATCCACAAGAGAAGTTCATGTCTGAGATAAGGAAGAAGAGGAACTGCAAAGTCTAGAGAATGTGCATGTTGAAGCCACACTGACTTTAGAAACCACTGAAACTTTCTCATGTGAAGTTTATCCAGAGGAAAGATCAGAATGGTGGATGCCATGAAACCCAGAGCTCTCAAAAATTCCCTGGCAGTAATGGAAGCTAGAGGAAGAAGATTGTGAAAGAAAGAAATTAGAGCTAATGCCTTTGGAGAGGGCAGGGATGCTAGTATTGGCACCATCTGTATACTGCAACTCAGAAAATCCTGATCCTGAGATGCAGTCAGAGAAGACTTTTTGAAATTTATAGTGAACCCCAGACTCTGAAGAAGGGAAATGGACAAATAAAGACTTTGCAAAAGGGTCTCTGGACAGGACACCTGAATCAACAGGTCATCCAAGTAAAGAAATATTTTAATCCCTTGAAGACTGCAAAAAGCAATCACAGGAGCAAGGCATTTAGTGAACACCCTTAGGGCAATAGAAAGGCAAAAGGGCAAAGCAGAGAAGTAAAAATGCCAGGAAGCAACAGAGAAACCCAAAAACTTCCTAAGAAAGAGAATGGATCAGAATATGAAGATAAGCATCCTTGAGATCCAGAGACACAATATAGGCCTGAGGGAGCAAGACAGGAAACAGAATCTGAAGGTAAAACATCCAAAAGGAAGACACTTTCAGAAAAGTGTTTAGATGAGACAGGTCTAGATTAGGTCTCCAAGTGCTCTCTTTCCTGGGCACTCAAAACAGTCAGTAGTAGAGTCCTTCCCCCCTTTGGGATACAGGCACCTCTTGAATAGAACCCTGAGTCAAGAGATTTTGAAGAACCTCTGGGAAAAAGGGAAGCTGATCCTGAGGAGGCTGAGTAATGTCCATAAAAGGAGGATGGGATTGCCACACCATGAAGTACCCTGATGAATGTTTGACAGAACCCAAAAATCCTGAGTGATCTTAAGCCAAACAGGAACAGAAAGAGAAAGGCAAAGAGAAAAAGGAATGTGGCTGGGAAGGGATGGTTAGTCGAATAGCACCTGGTTAGTCTGGAAAGGAAGGCTTCAGAGGCCCTGAAAACTGAGAAGCCTTAGCAGGAGGAGCCCCTTGCCACTCTTCTTACCTTTAGTAGAAGGGCGGGATTGCCTAAGAACAAAGGCAGGTTTAGTGGGGAAATTTGTCTGAAATGTAGGCACAGGAGAAACAAATACATGTTTAAGCTCCTGTAAGGCCTAACCCTTATCCTGAAGGGACTTAAACAAGCTAGCAGCAGCTTCCCCAAACAAAAGCTTAGAGAGTCCAGTGGAGCATCCATCAACTTAGCCTTAATATCATCAAGCAGAGGTTGAAGCCTAAGCCAAAATTACCTCCTCATCACTGAACCAAAAACAGCAGCGCTAGAAGAGGCATTTGCCGCATCATAACTCCATTTAATAGAATGATGAATGACTTGACAGGAAGTCCCTAGAAAGGAAAGAACAGAAGTTATATCCTCAGACTGGAAAATCAGAAATAAGTTGACATGCCTGAGAAAGAACAGCCAACACATATCTAGACATATGGTTGTGATAATTATTAGCCCTAAAAGCTAGGGTAGCAGAAGTGTAAACCTTCTTATTTAGCCTTTCCATAGCTCAATAACTTGATCAAAGGAAGCAATTGGCATAGCTTATCAGAGACTACAGACACTACAGAGGGGTCAGCAGCAGTACATTTCTATAAAAAATAGCAATCCTCAGGCCCCCTATAAAACTTGTCAGGTTTCTTGGCAGCAGGGGGCAAAGAATCAGGTGCATGAGAGACACTGAAAAAAGTACCCAGTAAAGAAGCCAAAACAGGAGAAATATCTGCAGGCTTAGGAGATGCCAACTGCAGCAACTCATAGTACCTCTTATAGATATCAGAAGCCTGAGCTCAATCCCACTTAAAAAAATCCATCATCCTAGAGATTGTGTCCCCCAAAGGAAATTTCCTCAAAAGGAACATCAGGACTGATAGATACCGCCTCCTCCTCTGACCCACAGTCCAAAGGAGAAGGAATTTAAGTACAATAAGTCAGGGATTTATCATCAGAATCTGAATCATCCTCAGAAGAATCCTGATCTCTAGGCCTTTTAAAGGGAGTAGAGGACCAAGGAGGAGCAGGAACTGAAACACCTTAAGGAGGCTTTAAGGACATTAAAGCAGTCAATAGCCCCTGAGTAAAGGCCTGCTAGTCACTTTGTGGATCCATAGAAGCAGAAGAAACATGTTTCTTCTCCTTTTCTTACCCACACACCTGTCTCCCTCTATTAATCTCACAATTACGTCTAACAATGGCACCCTTATATCACCTGACCAAACAACCAAACTATTGGGTGTTACCATCGACAACCTTCTAAAATTTGACTTTCACATCAACTCCAGCATTAAAGCAACTAATAGAAAGCTAGGCTCACTCTATAGAATCAGATCTTTCCTAACCACTGAAGCTAGATCCACCATAGCAAGAACACACCTTATCTCCACCTTACTATATGCTTCCCCTATTTACACTAATCTATCTAAACATAATATTAAGAAGCTCACAGTAACCTATAACAACATTGCTAGATTTGCAACTGCTTCTCCATATAAAACACATCACTGTCAGAACCTCTCTAACCTAGGATGGCTGGAATTACCACACCTAATTCAGTACTATCAGCTTACTATTGCCCACAAAGTCCTTCACTACCCTGAAAACATACCCATGCTCTCCACCCTTATAAAACCATATAACAACTTAAAAGCCCTACGCTCTTCCAATAAAATCATGATTAAAACATCTCTATCAAAGAATACAGCAGGAGAATCTATTTTTTCAAACTCAGTTGGCAAAAACTGGAACCAACTTCCTAAAGACCTTACTGATCAGACCTCCACTGCACTATTTAAGACCAAACTGAAACTCTTCCTTTCTAACCACTGGCTTTGCTCTTGCATTACTCCCAGTTAAACTACCACCTATTTGACTTCCTATCCTTCTCCCATATCCCTCAGACTTACTCCCTTAGCTAATTCGTCACTTATTTATTATGTCCCTTTTTAACCCATTATATGACTACCTTATATAGTAACTTTACTTCTCTCACTAAACTCCTAACAACTGTTACTGTATTTTAATTTTTCTCTCCCTTTTTCTCATATACCTGTACTTTCACTACTTCCTTGTCTCTGTATCCACCTTCTTTATAAGTTCTTTCAAGTATTATTACTGTCTTCTACTTAGTTAGTTATATCGACTTTTTATTACTTAAATCAAACATATACTTTGTATTTAATGTTTTGTTATCATGTTATGTAGATAGTGGAGCTTTTCTCCTCGGGCCTCCACTGAAAATGGACTTGTATCCAGTTGGACCAGCCCGGTTAACAAATGTAAAATAAATAAAATAAAATAAATTAAGTTTTTCTTTCTTTTTTAAGGGGACATCCCCTCCAAAAAACTGAGAATGCTCAGACCCAGGACAACACTTGAGAACCGTAGTAGGAACTTCTTCCCCAACTAAAATCAGAGTAACTCCCCTAGGGCCCCCCTGAACATCTGAGACAGATGCCTGCAAAGCCTCTTCAGATGTGCTGCCAGCACTGGCCTCCAACATGGTCACAGCAGAGAAATCTGACAACACAGCTAGGCAAGCCTCGTGTTTGTAATGACCTCAGAAGAAACACCTGGAAGAGGCTGGACAACAGATTCCAGTCATACCTTTTTCACATTCTTCACCCCTAACGGTTGACCATCAGGGTGGGAGATTCCTTCCACTGTATCTTTAGCGAGAAGTCTAAGATGCTGGTTCTCAAGATACAAGGAAAGGGAAGAAAGTCTACTGTGAAGGGTTTTCAGGATGAATGCCTGATAAATTGAACAAGACGTATGGTCATGAGAAGCTCCTAGACAAAAAAGACATTTACTGTGGTGGTCTTTATGGGGAAGCTCTCTCTGCATTTACCCTTACTTGATGACATTAACCCCAAGAAACAGAAAACAAGACAAGAAAAAACAAAAACCCCAATGGGGCACTTATCTGCAACTGCAAAGAAGTCAGCAAACAGGTGTATGTAGTCACTGGAGAAAGAAAATGCTTTTAACTAGAGAAAACGGACACAGGCCAGCAAAACAACTGTGAAAAGATATGTTTGGACTGGTGACAAAGAAGTACTGATTTTGATAGGCCTGAACATCACGTTTATGCCCTATGCTATGCAAGGAGCATTTGGGTGATGTTCGCTGTACCTTTAAAACAACAGGAGTCTTTTGGTAGATTGGCCAGATGTCGGGCTTCCACAGCAGGGAATCCCATATGTTAAGAATACTGCAGCAGTGAATGTAAGCACATTCTTATTTACTCCATGAATCCCTTTCAGAAAATAACTGTCATTTTGCAGATAGACTTCCTCTCAAGTGCTAAATGCCTCATCTTGCTGCTTTGTCAGAAGTCTTCTTTTTAGCCCATTGCTTTTACTGGATTTTTGCTTTCAGATAAGCTAGAAGTCAGTTAGTCAATGTCAGTGGTTTGACAGACAGTACATTTTCATTTGATTCTGGAAGGTCAGAAAAATGATGATTCTATTCCCCCACCAGATGCACTGTAGTACGTCACAACAGGATGGTGCTATACTCTTGAGTTTGCCATCCTTCAGATGGCTTGTTAAACCAAGGTTTCACTTGCCTGAGTCGGTGATAGCTTAGATGGATGTATAAGATTTCCTGGCACTTATGGAAAAGAATAGGGGGTGATTTATTAAAAATCTTAATTTATATTACATCATAAAACATTCTCTGAAAACAAGAATGCACAAAAAAGCAAAAATAAAACAAACATCGCAAAAACACTCCCTGGCTTTTTTCTACAATGAAAATTTAATCTTTCAACAATATTAAATATATCATATTCCATATTATATAATAATTCATCAGATCTTGGACTCCAAATATGCCATGCATAAGAAAAACGGTTCCTCTCTAAAATATTTATATTTCTGACATTTTTTTCATTATACCCTCCATAATAAAATTACATTTAACTCAGCTTTTCCACGCCTTTCCCTTCCATAATTTCTGTATTCCCCCACTGTTTTTACTACAATGCATAAAAAAAATGCTCCACTGTTTCTTTTTCTCTGAGCATGGCATTTTCTCTCCTGTTGTTGCTATAAGAAATTTGTTTCACAAAATCCTCCATAAAAAGCTATTCCATTATTTGTCACCTTTGTAACCACCCTTTTCTTCTCCGTAAAGTTTTTATTGTCTCACCTTTGCACATAGTTCACCATAATAGTATTTTGCATAATATATGCAAACCATTGTACCTTCTTCTCAGGTATTTTTCCCATGTCCATTATACATATTCAGTATTTCATAGAGTACTTACCTATTTCTTCCTCCAACTAAATATCTTTTATTTTCTTCTTTACAATTTTTTCTAGTACTGTTCATATTTTATCCACAAAGTTTCCTAGAAATTTTTCATTTTCAATTGTTAATTTTTTAAAGCACAGAATAACTGCAATTATGCCACATATGACAGTCAATTTAGCAAACCTAATCCTCCATTTCCTTCTTGCTACAGACTACCTTTGTTGGGGTTAATCTTGATCCCAATACAACATTAAGGTAAAATTCTAACAGCTGTTTTTCTTTACGTATAGCAAATGTATATACTGACCCAAATAAGTTAACTTTCCTAAAAAATGCAGCAAATGAAATATTAACTTAAATGCTGTCCATACCTGCATGATATCTTTATTTCCTTTAAAATTTCTTCCCACTGTTTTTGTACTGCATACAGACTAAACACCTGATACTTCAACAAAATTCCTAGTAAACTAGAGGCTCCTAATCTTACTGTATCTATATACTGTTTACATTTTCCATCCCATATCAAGAACTCTATTCTATATTTTTTATCACTTTAATAACTTATTTTAAGCAGCAAACAAATAAATCCAAACCAGCCCAGAAATTGAAAATGTTGAAACACAGGTGCCCAGTAGGAAGGTAGCTGGAATAAAGAAGCTGAACCACGACAAAGTAAAATCTTCTTTTTTAATACAAAATGGTGAGCGCTTTCACAATGGTAACCATTGCTTCATCAGACAGTTCATTCAAACAGCAACAGCACTTAAATACTTTAATTCATTACTAAAATAACCAATCCTACCACTCAAAGTTAATTCAACATTCAGCAATCAATTACTATGGTTGTGTTTTGCCCATAGGTAATTGCTAAAGTCAGAAAAACTTTGTTTAAAAACCACATGAACAAAATGTAAAGACAAGAACATGTGGATAAATATAAATAAAATACATAAAAAGTCAATGAATAAATACATATACTCATGTTCCCCATTTAGTAACTACTTATGTGCGTTGGTATAAGCATAAAAATATGTATAAAAATATATATAAAAGTATAAGCAGTACACACTCAACAACTTAATACATATATTCTGCCTAATAAATACACATGTTGTCCACCTAGTAAACACATATGCTTTAATACATACATCTCAACAAATGCTGGTCTTTAGTGATATCTATACTAGAAGCAGCTCAAGAAATACTGTCATATTGACCCAAAGCCCTGCATGTGTTTATGTAGTCTTCTCTTGCTAAAATAGTATTGTTATTTTTTATTTTATTTTAACCTTCTGGATTTTAGCACTGGCTTCAAAGGAACACTATAATTCAAACCCAAACCTCTCTGTGCTCCTAAACGCAAAATCCATTTTACTTCCATATTTTCAGTAGTATTGACTATGTCCCCCATCTTATTGCTGACATTCTGAATGTGTAAAACCTGAAACAAAAATATATGGTCATCCCCCTTACCCAATGTATGCTTAGCCAAAGCATTATATAGTTGCCCTTTTCTAGTGCAGTAAAGGTGTATCCATTCTCTAAGGTGACAGTTTTGCCAACATAGAAATGGAAACATGTTTTGCATTGAGCTACATACACTAGATTCTTAGTATTGCAATCAGCAGAATTCCTTAGCTCCCATAGATGCCCTGTTTCAGGGTGCTTAAAAACCTTGATTCATCTATATAAATGCACTGTGTACATTTTCCACATCTATGGGTACCATTCACTGTGCTATCCATCAGAGTAGGTATCCTTAGATAGCAAAGCTGCTGTTTCAGATTTTTCTTATTTCTGAATGCAAAGTGTGGTTGTCCACCCACTATGTTGGTAGTATCCTCATCTACTAGCAACATATGCCAATTTTATCATATGATGGTTTCAGATCTTTTCACATCTCTTGTATATGGTAAAACCATTGGAATGTATGGTAATACACTATTCCTGATACCTACACTGTCACTACCTGCTCTATCAAAGTAATAGGGCTTAGCTTTACCTTTCCTTTCTATGTGTACATTATGGTACACCTTATCAATTTCATGTTCACTATACCCCCTATTAATGAAACTTGTTCTTAGCAAAGTTAACTCATTTCTATACACTTCCTCTTGACAACATAGGCGAGATGTGCTCATTGCCTGACCTCTGATTATGTTAGGAAAAATCTCAGGGTTATGCATACTGTTTCTATGTAGAAAAGATGGTCTGTAGCATTGTTTCCTATGTAATTTCATAGACCATTGGTCATTTTCTCTGCATACTGTTTCTGTGTAGAAAAGATGGTCTGTAGCATTGTTTCCTATGTAATTTCGTAGACCATTGGTCATTTTCTCTGTATATGGTAACGTCCAGGAAGTCTAAGCTCATCTCAGAACAGTTCATCCTAAACTTTAAAAAGTCGCTAGTAGTATTTAGGTATGCATACAGGGATTTAAGTTGCTCACCATCACCTTTCCAAAAAATAAAAAGATCATCAATGAAACGCCTATAAAAGGCTATTTGGGGATTACCTAACAGATGTTCATAGTCCCAGTTAACCATAACCAGGTTTGCATATGTGTTGGCAGAACTTGTGCCCATGGCAACCCCCTGACAACTGCTTATAGCATATGCCATTGAACATAAATATGTTGCACTCTAGTACCAATTTCTAGTAAACCAAACCAGGGGTCTGAGTGCCCAAGATAAAAACTGGTAAACCTGAAGTAAGGCACACACATAGCTCAGCAAAATGGACAACTGCTTTAATGAACAAGCACAAAAACAATCCACAGCAAGCTAAATCACAGCAGCACAGCACAGCAAATGAAATTGCAAAGCACAAGCAACAGCACAACCAGGAAGCGCCCATAGTAGTTCCAGTATTGTTTAAAATTAGAATTGTGAACAAATTTTTCTTCCCAATACAATAAAATGATGTTGGCATATGTAGGGGCACAATGGGCACCCATAGCTACGCCTTTAGATTGTCTAAAATATTCCCCTTGGAAGAATATAAAATTATTGTTTAAAATCAATTCCATTAAAACAAGGCATGTATGATATACCTTGAAAGAAATATTATTCTTGCTTCCCAAAAACTCTTCAAACCAAACTAAACCTATCTCATGAGGAATACACGTAAAAAGGTCCACAACATCCAAAGTGATAAAACTAGAGGTGTCAACCTGCTTAGAATTATTAATATGCCTTAAAAAAATCCCAAGAATCCTTTAACACATTAGGATGTTCCATCACCACGTTCTTGAGATGTACATCTACATATTTTGCCAGTGGAGCAGTAATAGAACCCTCCGCAGATACAATAGGTCTGAGAGGAGGGTCATCAGGATTTTTGTGGACCTTTGGTATACCAAAAATACAAGGCACTTTGGGTTGTTCAACATGTAAATAATTATATGTTTCCAGATCAATAAGCCCCTCTAAAACTAAATCATTCAAACAGAGGGAAAGTTTTTTACAAGCAATATGAATTTCATTCATAGACACTCTCTCATAGGTATATTGGTCATTTAACAAATCAAACACTTTTGCCTCATAATTAATATGATCCATAAAAATACCCCACCTCCCTTATCAGGCTTCATGATTCTAAGATTTTTATTCTCTCTACATAAACTGAGTGTATGCATTTCTTCCGTAGAAAGGTTTGGACTAACCTTGTTGTGCTTAAGTTTATCTCTTAGCTCCTTTTCAACCAAAACCTCAAAATTCCTAAGCTGGGGGTGAAGGGGCGGATTGAACGTACTCTTCTTTGTTAAAACAGTGGTATTTTTTCTTATATTACCATTAAAAACAACCCAAAGTGCCTTGTATTTTTGCTTGTACTTTGCAATTTCGTTTGCTGTGCTGTGCTGTTGTGATTTAGGTGCTGTGGATTGTTTTTGTTCTTGTTCATTAAAGCAGTTGTCCATTTTGCTGTGCTCCGTGTGTGCCTTACTTCAGGTTTACCAATTTCTAGTAACATACAGAGAAAGTCTATCTTAGTATTAGAGAACTTTCCCTGCCTTGTCAACACTGATGTCACTATGCTTATCCCCTGGTCATTGGGTATACTTGTAAATAAAGACACTACATCTAGTGGATAGCACAGTGAATGGTACCCATAGATGTGGAAAATATACACAGTGCAGTTATATAGATGAATCAAGGTTTTTTAAGCACCCTGAAACAGGGCATCTATGGGAGCTAAGGAATTCTGCTGATTGTAATACTAAGAATGTAGTATATGCAGCTCACTGCACAACATGTTTCCATTTCTATGTTGGCAAAACTAACCGTCACCTTAGGGAATGGATACATCTTTACTGCACTAGAAAAGGGGAACTGTATAGTTCTTTGGCTAAGCATACATCGGGTAAGGGGGATGACCATATATTTTTGTTTCAGGTTTTACACATTCAGAATGTCTTCAATAGGATGGGGGACAAAGTCAATACTACTGAAAATATGGAAGTAAAATAGATTTTGCGTTTAGGAGCACACAGAGGTTTGGATTTGAATGATAGTGTTCCATTGAAGCCAGTGCTAAAATCTAGAAGGTTAAAATAAAATAAAAAAATAATAATACTATTTTCAAATAAAAGTCCAAAAAGCAAAGGTATGGCTCCAAACTTCAAAATCTGTTGAAATACGAATCCAAAATCCAAGAAGTTGATGTCAGCTCAGCTTTATTCACACAAGCGCTTTCACATATAGCTTCGTCAGGTGCATAATACATGCTGATTAGAACACCTATTTATACTAACAGTTAATCATGTGACAAAACCTAGATGCAAATAATTAAAGTGAACATGTAGCTAAAAAATGTCATAAAAATTTTTTATATAAAACATTGAACAATATTACATACTCATGTATACATACATAAATATAAAATAAATGTTGTTAAAATAATTATAATTACTTCCTCAAAGACCTTTTCTGTAATGTTGGTTTAATAGGAACATGGTCATTTAGACCATGCCCACAGTTGGCCCTTAATCTAATAATCCAACCTGCTTCTAACTCTTCAGTTCTATGTCTTACATTACCCCTTCTCACAGTCTCGAAAGTTTTAGCTAGTACTGAGAACATAAAAACATGTTTTATATCTGTTTGCATAACATGCTTGGCAAGTGCATTAGTACCATTCATTCTCTTAATGTTATATAAATGCTCTCTAAGACTGCGGTCAGTCTTACCTACATAGTATTTATTACATAGGGTACAGACTGCAAGATATACAACATGCATGGTGCCACAATCAGCACTAGTAGTAAGTTTGTAAAATTCACCTGTATCTGGATGTTTAAATTCAGAAGCTGTGGACACATAACTACAATAATTACATGTCCCACATGGTTTGGTGCCCAAATTATTGGTTAAATATTCATTCTGGGATTTATGACATAACCTAGACTTTAATGATTTCATATTCTTAAAAGAAAATTGAGGTTTTGTACCAACCAAGGCCTTAATGTTGTCATCCGTCATCAGAATGCCCCAATGCTTATTTATAATTTCTATATACAATTTTACATCTCTAGTATAATGCATAGACATTCTAAGTCGATTATCAATGGTTCTATTCTTTTTACTAGAGTGTTCAGAAAAGTAGGGTTTAGCTACGGTGGATCTCACAGCATCTATGGCTGCAGAGTTCTTCCTCACCAATCCCTGTTCGTAACCCCTAGCAACCAAATCCAACCCAATTTTAGTTTTATGATGCTCATAGTCTTCATCCCTCACATTGAGCCTTGATGCCCTAAAAAACTGATTTTTAGCAACATTGTCAAAAACAAAATTCGGATGCATACTACCCCTACTGAGTAACTGGTTGACATAACATTCCTTCTTGTACAATCTACTAATTAAGCCACCTTTTTCATCCTTACATATGTATACATCAAAAAACTGTATACCTTCCGTAGAATAATTCAAAGTAAATTTCAAAAAGTCAGACGACAAATTAATGTATTTAATAAATTCCATCAGTTGTATTTCCGTACCATTCCAAATCAAAAAAAGGCCATCCACAAATCGTTTATAAAACAAAATATATCTGTAAAATGGGCCTTGCATCAAATGTTGAGTTTCCCATACCCTCATCACTGCATTCGCATAGCTATTGGAGCAAGAGCTCCCCATAGCAACACCGTTTTTCTGCCAATAAATTTCTTGATTGAACACAAAAATATTATTGCGTAAAACCAAACCCAGTAAAGTTTGTATTAAATATATCTCATCCTCTTCATAGTCATTCAATAATTCAGTGACATATTCTATACCTACAGTATTGGGTATTACAGTGAAGAGAGAGGTCACATCCAAGGTAACAAAAAACATATTCCCATTAATAATAACTTTCCTTGAAAACTCATATAATTATTTCAAAAATTGTTCAGTATCTCTTAAAATTACTTTCAATGTACTAACCAAAGGTCGCAAACTCTTCTCAAGATATATAGACAATTATAGAAAAAAAAGATTGTGGATTAAAGCAGGGCTGCCCAGCTAGTAGTATAATTTTCTCATTAGGTATGAATGTAATACTGAAAGAAATTAATAAAATTTGAAGTAGCAGTGGAAACATAATTATGAAGGAAGTACAACTGCCAAAAGTGTATAATTATGCAGATAATATTGTATTAATTGTTAAAAATATGTATGTATGGAAAAAGTAAATGAAAAAATAAGTATGAATTTAAAAAATTGGTTTATGTATAAATAAAGAGAAAAGTAAGGTATGATAGGAGATCTTGAGTTCAATGAAAATATATAAATATATTAGGAATAATATTTGGAAGGAAGGAATACAGACAACAACAATGGGATAATGTTCTCAAAGAAATAAAGAATATGACTATTTTTTGGAAATCATATAGATTTTCATATAGAAAAAAGCACAATTGTTGAACACCATGGTAAAAGGAAAAGTTGTTGTGTTGCTAACATCTATATGATTCCTATTAAGTATGAAAAAGAACTAATGATGATGGCTATATTTTCTTTTATAAGGGGCTCTAGTCTGAATCCAGTCAAGAGAGGATTTCTATATATGAAAGAAGGACACGGAGGCTTGGGTTTAATAAACCCAATAGTACATACAGCATCTTTAATTTTATATAAGGTTTTAAAAGTAATTATGAAGAAAAATGAAAACTTGATAGAAAATATACTATATTACAAATACAAATAATTGTGGGAAAGAATGGAAGTTCAAAAAAAAGAAGTAAAAGCATTGTAAATGAAGAAATGAAAGAGTACCAAAAAATTGTGTATGGAAAATAAAAAAGAATATATGTGAGAAAAATAGAAAGGAATGGTACTTAAATATTATGAAAGCATTTTACTGCATTGATCCTTGAAAAGATTTAGAAACAGATAAGAAAAAAGTCATAATGATGAAATGTAATAACAATAAAAAGATTAAAGAATGTAATGATTTTTATGGAGATTGTTTATTAGAAAATTGCCAGTTAAGGCAAATATGCCATGCAAGAAAAAGCAAGGTAGACTATCTAATAAATGTGGAGAGTTTGAGACTACTGAGCATGTGTTTTTGAAAATGTGAAAGAGTTAAATTGTGGAAAGAAATATGTAAACATAATAAGGTGAAAAGTTTGTTAACATTTGAGCAAATAAATATGGACATAATAGCATTTAGTTATTATGGTGCATAAAAACAGGAAGAAGTGAAGAAAATGGGGCAGAGTAATATTTTATGTTTCATGGACTATGTGGAGTGTGAGACTAAATGAAATTAAATACAATGGAAAATGGACTTTGACAAAGATTCTGGAGAAAACAATGTTTTGGTCGTGGATAAAAGAGTGGGGGTAAATGTTTAAATTGAAGTTTATAATTTATAGAGATTTGTAAATAGATGTAAATAATGTAAATATGTAAATAATATGTAGTGTATATATCAATTAAAAAAACTACTCTTCCATGTAGGGGGACAGATTTGAGTATGGTGCATCTATCTTCCTGTTTCTGTTCCAGGCACGTAAGCAGCTCAGAGAAACAGCTGAGAACATGGTGCCAAGTAGACAGCATGGGGATAGTAAGGAGAATGCTGTTTCGAATTTAGAAACTACAGAAATGGTAAGTAATGTTGTGGAGGTGGAGAACTCATTCAGAACAGAGGAGACAGTGGAAGCAAAGCAATTTACCATTATGGAAAGTGCAAGAGAGGAGGAAATTGATTCAGAAGTTGTTTTTCAAAAGAAGTAATTAGAAGGAGATAGCAAGAGGCAGCAGGATTGTATTATTACAATCCTCCAGTCCAGGGGCTTGCAGGATGATTATCTAAAGGATCTCATCAAGCAAAGTGAACCAGAGAGTGAGGTAGCAGTGTCCTGGGGAGAAGTGATGGAGAAAATACAAGAAGAGGAAATGGTGGATAAAGCAATAGGAAGAAAATCATATGCACAGAAGGTAAAAGATGGGCAGAAGAAATTTGAGAAGAAGAAGGAGAAAAAGAAAAAAGACATTGTGAGAATAAGCAGCAAAAAAGAAGAAAAACTGGAAAGGTATAAAGTATGGGATTCTGTGATTGAACCTTTGGGTGTTTCACCTACAAAGGTAAGAGCATTTAATTTTATTAATAGAGATACATTTTGTGATTTATTTTTTTAAACTGGACAAGTTATAAAAAACGTTTTGGAAAATTATGAGAAAAAAAGGGACAGTAATCCATGGTCGGAATATGTGATAGAATCATTTCATAGAGAAACAATAAAAGAGAATACTTGTGCAATTTAGAAGTGAAATTGAAGTAAAAGACTTAAAAAAAATTATTAACTGTGTTGAAATGCTTCGGATACTACAAAAATATCTGATGAAAGAGGCCTGTGGACTGGGGGATAGAAATGAAGGGTAATATAAGACCTCTCAACCATAACGAATTCCTCGGTAAATACCGGTTTTGAGGGCAAAATATTAGGGTGCCACGAATTCTCGAGTGGCCCCTTTAATTTCCGAATTTCCCAGGGTTTTTTTTTTTTAATTTATTCCTGACATCATCGCTGACGTCATCTTCGTGAAGCAGAGAATGCTGAGCCATTGGTTATATTCAATTTAACTTGCTGCAGGCAGGAGAGTGGGATGGTCCTTCTTACCATGTGTATTTTCTTTAACTTGTTGCACTAAAGTCAGACTGGTCTACAACCATGTGCTTCTTCCCCCAGGTAAGGCAAGAAATTTGGGTTTACTTAACTGGGGCTTTACTTAATGTGCAGAGACTTGCATTACAAATTATGTTTGCAAAAGCGATCACAATCGCGTCTTTGTAATGCTTTCTCCTGGCTTGGGCTCTGTATGTGTAAGAAATTTGCCAGAATCATGGTATTCTGGGAGGAAACATGGCAGCAGTAAACTTGCTTTCGGTTTAGTACTTAAAAATGCAGTCGCATAATTTGGTTTGGGTTGTGTGTGTTTGAAAAACTTGCCAGCAGCATAACGAACGATATTCTGTTAAGTAGGAAACACTTGCTTTTGATTTGTACTTTATTTTGTCACTGTCAGTCGGTATTCTGTTGAGCAGTAAACCTGCTTGCTTTTTCACTGCTTTCTCCTGGTTTGGGCTCTGTGTATGAGAATTTGAAACTTGCCAGCAGCAACACTGTATTTAAGGAGAAAACGCAGCAGAAGTAAACTTGCTTTTAAACTGAAATCTGTTTTCTGTTAAGGAGAGTCAGAAGTGGGTGTGTGAGAAACCTGCCAGCATAACGGGCGATATGCTGTTAAGGAAGAAACACGGTCGGCAGCACAGCAGTAAACTTGATTTTGTTTTGTACTTCTGTCACTGTATTCTGTTGAGCCGTAAACTTGCTTTTGCATCTTTGCATTTCTTTCTCCTGGCTTGGGCTTTGTGTGTGAAAAACTTGCCAGCAACATGGTATTTTATCAAGGAGTAAATGGGGCAGCAATACATTTGCTTTTGAGCTGAAAAATCTGTTAAGTAGAGAGAAGTGTGCGTGTGTGTGTGTGTGTGTGTGTGTGTGTGTGTGTGTGTGTGTGTGTGTGTGTGTGTGTGTGTGTGTGTGTGTGCGTGCGCGTATGAAGTTAAGTTGGAAACAGGGCAGCAGTAAACTTGCTTTTGAACTTAAATTTGTTAATAAGAGAAGTGTGTGTGAGTGAGAAACTTGCCAGCAACACAGTATTCTTGCTTTTGAACTTCTGTTAAGGAGAGATTGGATAAGCAGGCTTGGGCTCCCTCTGTGTGTGTTTGAGAAACTTGAGGAAACACGGCAGCAGCCTGTTAATGAGAGGAGGCATGTTAGCAACAGGGTATTCTGTTAAGGAGAAAATACAGCAACAAACATCTGTTAAGGAGGAAATGGCAGCAAACTTGCTTATGTACTTCTAATCTTTGCATTTGGCTAGAGAAGAAGGGTTTTGTCTGTGTGTGACTGCATAAAATGCCCCAGTCAGGTTAACCATAGTTCTCAACTGTCCAGTGTTTTATAGAATGTCTGGAATGTTTGGCTAATACTTTTGGTCTGTTCCTCTTATAAAATTTGTGTTTTGGCAAATGAGAGAACTGAATTCAAATGATTATAGCCATTTAAGTTTCAGTCTTCCTGTCTTTCAGGAAATGCATCACATTTTATTCTAGCAGCTTTTCTAAGATTATACAAGCAGTGTTTAAACTGTCCCTGGTATTGGACCTTTGACCCCCCCCCCCCAAAAAAAAAATGTTTTTGGCTTTTTCCAGATTTCTTGTGCTGCATAGATCTTTAGGAGGAGAAAGTTTAGTGCTGCTTATAGCAAGTCTGTTTGTGTTAGTAGCGTAACAGGTAGAATACTTATTTTTGTTGCAGAAGTCTGTGAGTTCTACTTCCACAATATGTAGATGGATTGCTGATATTGTACTGTGTTCTACTTTTAAAGGGGGTAGATGCTGCAGTCCTGAAAATGTCCTATTTGGCGGAGATACCTAGTAACTATGAACCTGCTATCAGTTTGCCATCCATTCCCTATTGTAATATTGCTAGCTTTACATTTTTTAATGCAACATAGGCAATTTATTCCTCAAGGGCAATGGCACTTCATTTGTAGAAATATAAAGTTTTGCTAGCAGCAACCTTTTCATTAGTTACATATCTCTTTAATGTGGAATTATTTAGACAACTTTTACTTCTGCAGAGATGTGCATATTTAGTGATACTGGTGGATTGTAGAGATTTGAGTAGACTTTTATGATAGAAATGTTTTGAATTGGGCAGTTTTGTCATTATTGGTTCATGCATTTTGTTTCGTTGCTTACTGGAAAAATGTTCAAAACCATACTTGTCTAACAAGTGTGCAATCAGGAAGGTGTATCAAAAGAATACATGTATGTTTTGTGTGCAAGGCGCCTATGATTTGAAAACAGCTGAAAGGTAATCTTTATCCACCACTGGCCAGATGCATTTTCTTTGAATGTGGGTTTCAGTGCTGTTTCAGTGAATGAGTTTCAAGGGCAGAGAAGTTTTAATGCTAAGTCTGTTTTTCATTGTGAGACTGTATTGCTTTATCGGATGCCTATTGGTGTTTCTGCTATAAAATGTAAAATAAGTTTTTTAAATGAAATCCAAATCATTGTAGTAGTAAAGCAGTATACACATTACACAGTGTTTCTGGAAAATGGGGAGAGATAGCTAAGTAATGAGATGATGGAATGGCTGCAGGGGGGAGGGCTGTGTATGGGGGCCCCCCATTTGACCATGATTTTGTGAGGGGTGAAGGGTGGCAAACTCAGACAGCCCCAGATGGCACAAACTCTCTAGCTATGCCACTGATCAGTAGGCCATGGAGTAACTTTTGGAGGTCCTAGCAAACTAGAATATTCTTTTGCTAACAGAATATTGCCTACCATTAAATGCCCTACTTTTTACTACAATACCCACATACTGCAAGTCACTAAAAACAAAATCCTAAGGTTCATCATCTTCTCCCTTCCCAGTGAACAACATTACTGCATATAAAAAAATGGTTACCATTTACTACAGGGGCTGGGCCCTCTGGAGCCATATTTTGGCTGTCTGTTCTTCAGTTTAAGTTTGAAAGTTGGTATCCCACAATTCCACTGGAGTGGGCGGGGTTATATAATTATGTATGTAGATTTTATGTTAATTAGCGTACAGATTTGTACCTATTTTTCATGGGCCTTGTCCAGATTTTTAATGTTTCCAGGTTGAGAGGTATGGTAATATTAAATATGGTAAATGACAATGTTATACACATTCCTAGTATAATTAAATTATGTGGTAATAGAGATTTTGTGAAATACAGAGGACAACCTAAAATGTGTTTTTCTGTGGCAAAGATGATCATTTATTAAGTGAATGTGATAAAATAAAATGTATTATATGTGGTAAACCAGGTCACAAAGCAAAGAAATGTGCATTGAAGTGTAAGAAGTGTGGCAATACAGGACATGTTTGGCTAGGGTATGAGGAAAATATGCAGATTATACATAAAGAAGAATTACATGAGATAGTACAGGATACAGATAATAATAAACAAGAAAAACAAACTAATACACAACAAAACAAAGATATTGTCATAAATACAAACAAGGGTGATAATGAAAAGGAAACAAAGTCAAATGATACAAGGAGGAAGACTATACAAAGTGACAGGTAGTAAGAGAAAAATGTATTCTGTTGGAAAGAGAGTGAGAGAAAGGAAATGAAAGTTTAAAAGTGTAATAATGAAAGCAAGAAAAAAGGTAATGAATGAAAATGTTTAAAATTACTTCATTTATAAGTTGAAAATCTTAGCTTTGAATGTTAATAATATGAAAAATTTGAAAAGAAGAATAGGAATTTTAGAATGGTGTGCTCTATTAGATACATATATTATTATATTAGAAGATATAAGATCATTAATAGAAGAAGAAAGGTTGCAAATAGAAAAATCATGGGGTGAACCAATTATCTAGAACATGGGTAAAGATGCTTGTTCAGGCATATGTATATTATGTCAAGAAAACATTAAAATATTAGATGTTACTCTAGTTGAACTAGGATGAATAATGGTAGTAGACATAAGATGGAATACAAATGTATATAGGGTGATTGCTATGTATTCTTATGTTTAAAAAAAAATTAACCCCGGAATTCATGAAGCTCAGCGCAAGGCTGGCGTTAGGCTTGCGCCGACCGTGCGGCGTGAAGAGGGCGCAGTAGCGCCAAATGCATATTAATGAAGGCATGCTGCTGACACAGCCACGTGCACAGGAAAGGAGCGCGAGTGCATAGGGCGTGTCGAAGTGCCGCACGGAGGCGTGGAAATGGCAGCTGTCGATGTGCAACCTAAAATGCTTGCATATAACAAGTTGCAAGATAGTAATCACATCAGTGTCCGTGGATACTGAAACGTATGCAAAGCATGCAAGAAAGTACCTGCGAACACAAAGTGAAGAAGCAAACACAAATGCACGGTAGGGAATAATGGGTCCCTATCCCGCGAACAAATGACATGGAAGACCGTGTGGCCATAGTCCAACGCAGTGTAGATAGCCATACCAAGTGGAAGTGATGGACATGTTAGCGAGCCGCCAGTAGGTACGTCCAGCCCAATGGTGAGGGTCACCAGATGACCCATAATGTGAGGGAGGGTACACAGCTGGGCAGATGTGTCCATAACAAAATACACAAGAAATGTAGATATCTAGTGACCGTATGTCCGAATCATATCCCACAAGGCATGTAATAGTCACATACAAAAGGTATGTCCGTATTGCACATACCAAAGGTGATAGGAAATAGAATACACATGTAAACGAAACAGAAGGAGCATATAAACAGCTACAACAATAAGGACACATGTAGGCTGAAAGGAACAGTATTATCCGTACCGTCGACTAGGATTATCACCTGTCCCACTTTGTGAGCGACAGTCCCTCTTTGGGCAGTTGTGTCCTGACAAAAACCTGTAAAAATGGCAAATGTCCTGAGATTATAGGACAAAATTATTCCCTATACGTTATGTAATAGTTGCATTAAACAGTTTTTCTGTATCTAAATTACATAAATGTTATAAGAAACAGAATAAGCAACTAAACTGCTACAAGAATAAGCTTTTATATAGGCAAGAATTCTAAGTTCTATCCTGTGTACTGACCGTGGGTATGTGTCGGCCTGTAAAATGTGATGTTTGTACCAAAAATGTCCCACTTTGGCCAATTGAAAAGGTGGCAACCCTACCGTCGACTGTGGGGAGGTGTTGTCCACTACAGTTGGATATGTGTTCGGAATATATCCCATCCTGGACATAGGAAAAGGTGGCATCCTACCAATGAGTACAACATGCTGCCAAAATCCGGAAGTCAGCGGTACAAGCCGAACTTGTCAGGATGTGTCACAGTCGAACGGGTAGTACCCGGGTATACCAACCATGTAATGAAAGTTAAGTATGGGCATGTAGCTATGTGCGTGAGGTATAGCATGTAGAAAGCAAACATGGCAGGGTAGTCCACACAACCATACAGGTACCAGACACATGTAGGGTATTCCATGTGCTACTCTGGCCTTGTCATGGGCCAACAACCAAAGCAGTGATGTATGGGGTGTGAGGAATCTGTGTGTGTGGGGTGGATGGGTAATGCTACAATCCTCCAAGGCAATACTGTGTCGTATGCAGAATAGGTTAACCGGAGGTGTATGAGGGAGCAGCGGATGAAGCTGAAAGAAACACAAACACATGTATAAACAGCTGCAATACAAGCAGACAGGCCATACTGTAGAACACAATCCCACAAACAGATGAATATTGAAATGTGCGATACAAATGTATAGATATGTCACCGGCACATACCCACAGATTGGTCCTGATGGAACTGGCCATAACAAATGCAACACACCTGGATGGAACTGGCCATAACAAATGCAACACACCTGGATGCATAATGGACTACCCAGCATCCCCTCCACATCACACAACCCACTCCTGTACCTGAGCATCCACCAAATCCAGACATACTTAGCCTACTGGTTTGGTGCAGCCACATCTACACATAGTGACCACTATGCATATGTAGTAGGTAGTGTCACCCTAGGTGGTTGCAGGATTGCACATGCCCTCATCACATTTTCGTAACTCCAAAAAGATGTTCAGTATTCCTCTTGTTGTGGATCGGTCCAATTTTTGGATATCCCTCATGGGATACGTAACCTGTGTAAACATTAGAAAGGAAGACACGAAGTCCAGTCCTGTAGATATCTGGACAAAAGTTGGAATGTGCATTAGAGGTGCACGACACTGTCCAGCCCTAAGTGGTCATGCATAACCTACTATCCAGGATCAAACACTTGTCCGTGACGCACGTGTCCCGACACGAATAAGCAGGAGAATATATTGCACACATTCGCATAGTGGCAAATGGTATAAGGGTGATGAAGGCACTGACGTAAACAGGATAACCCTGATCTACTGTGTGAGGGACACTTAATGTGTGTGTAGGTGTGATCGACCATACCTGTCAACCTCTGAAAGCAAGATATCTGGACATAGCCATGAATAAAAGTGGGACAAAGGCCCAAAAGTAGGGACAATTTGTAAAGATTGCTCTTAGAAACTTAGAAAGTTGATAAAATAACAGTTTGTACATTGGCCTTAATTACCTGAAGAGTATGAAGTCTGAAACTCAACTGTCTGTCATTATGTTCTGACTTCAGTCTTTAATGATTAGCTACTGATTTGCCAGAACACAACAGTGTATTACAGAGGTCCGTACATATTTACAGTAACAAACCTTCACATTTGTTTACTGTACTACTGCATACCTGTAGTTAATTCATGTCCAAAATAATAATCCTCGTATGAATGCATACAGGAAATAGTCAAATGTGAATAGGAACACCCCTCACCATGGATTACGTATTGTAACCACCCCCACCCATATTATGTATTGCCAACATAAAAAGCTGCTGACAGGTGCCGAAACACCTGTGTCTGTAAACAGGTAAAAATCTGTAAAATGGACAAATTCTGTGCATGTGCTTTGTCTGACATTTGAACTCAGTCAGGGCAGTTCCGTTCACCAGGCGGACAAGCCTAAACTCAGATCACCACATGAACACCCTGACAATCAAAGACTTGTATGTGCCAGGACTATAAGCCTTGGAGTTCTGCATATCCTTGGAGTGATTAAATATGCAGCTTGGGTCCAGAGCAGTAGGGAATAGGGAATGTGTAATATGTAGTATAGCGTTTTTCCCAGCAGGAGAATGGATGCCTGTGTTGTAAGTGAAGCAGTGAGGTGTATGTTAATGTAGCTATGTACTATGGGTATGCATATAAATGAGTCAGAACAGCAATAGTATAGTGGTTACAGCATCCGGCCAACGTGAATGCAGTCCCGGGTCAACTACGACTACAGCACATATAAGTTTAAAGTGTAATGAATGCGTCTGTGCTGTAAAGACATTTAAATATGTAAAGGTGAACGTGTGTTTCGCATATGTCAGTTAACCGGATTACAGATATTTTACTGGTACCGTCACAATTAATAAAGCCCACGTAAGCACAAAGTCTTAGTAAACATATGTAACCCACAATAAGGATATGCAAGTGCGCCTGCGCGTGTGTAATCCGCTCACAGCATAGTAAATGAATGCTGTTTTCTACATGTTTATTTATATATCTATATATGGATATATATATTTGTGTATAGATATATATCCACAGACTTAAACTAAATAAATATATGAAATAAAGAATGTACAGACATATATATATATATATATATATATATATATATATATATATACACACACAATACATTAATTGATATATACATAACAAACATATAAACATATATCCTTGTAGATATAACACATGTACATAAATAGGTTATGTCATAGCTATTATGGATAGACATACAGACATGCAAGAAAGGTAAATACACTGCTGCTTTCCAAACCATTGCCCAAAAAGTACCAGTGTGCCAAATCTGCAAGTTCTACTCTTTAAACATGGATATAGGTATCCTTTGCAGGACCCCAAAAATTGGTCCACTACAGGCACTGTCCTGTAATGATCGAACCAAAGAAAGTCACATCCGCAGCTACAATATAGCTGTACATGCAACAGTAGCTTGAGCAAGGGTAGTAACACATGGGTTGACAGAATGTATGACATATGTCCCGATACGCGGAGAGAGGATAGTGCTTAGAAGTGTCTTCATACTTTATTAGCGCTCACATTAAATATGTCTTATGACTACTGTGGAGGGGTGTCAGGTATGGGAATCATGGGTATGCAATAATGGGCCTAGGTACCTAGGTGTTGGTTGGCAGAGATTTATTAGGTCCGCCCCATGGGAGTGATTAATATTCCTATGTGGGTATAGCACACGCCTATACCTTCCAAAAATGAAGAACCCATCTACTGGATATTGTGTAAACCATTGGGAGAAGACGTAGGGACTTATATCAGTGTCATGTAAGCGATTATCATGGACGTACATGTGTACGAATAAGATGGTAACCATACCTCTCAACCTTTCAGAATAAGACATCTGGACAAAGGCATATTAAAATAAGTACAAATAGGGACTATTTTAAATATTCCTCTGACAAAGATAGAATGTTGATAGAATAATGGATAATTCATTAGTATGAATGTTTTGAGGGTTATTAATTATAAAATACCAATGTCTGTCATTATTATCTAACCTCACAGTCCTTAATGACTTGCCACTAATTTACCAGAAAGGCACAATATTATGAAAAAAGGAACAACATTATAAGTCTAAGTTCGGGAAATTTACCCAAAATGTGTACAGTTGAGAGGTATGAAGGTAACCCTGTCCTAAATAAATGTACAGAACTAGTGATATCAGGTGGACAGTTGTGAAGAAAGATGTGATGACAAATGACAAAACATGTATAAGTCAAAAGCATGTACCTCGATAAATGTGAATGAATACTTATGCCCTGTGATAGTCAATGTGGAAGGTTAATAGAAACAAAATAAATGTGTCCCTCAGGGTGTTATGCAGTGTCCCCAATACAGTGTTCAGTCTCCCACACTCGCATGTGAGTTCTGCCACTGACGGAAAGCGCAAATACCGTCGAACACATAAGGTAGATGATAGCATAATATGTTTTGATTAGCACCTGTTGGCTTTTGTGAGGAACACAACACTGTGTTCTGCAAAAGGAATGTAATGGCATCTGGCCTGTGATTTCTTCTTGTGTGTAGTGGTGTAATAAAATGATATATCTTGTATCAGAAACAGATACATGTTATAGGAAACAGTATTATCGACTATACTACTACAAGAAAAATATGAAGGTATGAAAAGCACTGAAGTAGTCAGTTTAGTATTGACCACAGGTATGTGTTGACTTGTCAAATGTCACAGCTGTATATATAGTACCTATAGGGCTGTCACCTTTACAAATGATGAAAGTGGGAGCTGCTCTGTAGAAATGTCAGACGCAGCAGGTCAAAACATACCTACAGCCATGCATACTCCACAAATAGACATATTAGCACACAGCAAAGCTTAGGCCAGGAGTCATGGAGCCTTGGCCGGCATGTACGAGTAGAGTAAGAGTAGAGCAAGGCAAGATGTCTGCCAAGCTATTCAGCAATATCCTGTAGGGGTGTGTAAGACAGCCCCTAAAACGAACGTTGCATGGACAATGTTAGGATATGCAAATTACCCCATTTGTAGGTGAAAGCTATGCAAATTATGTAAATCTGCGATACATGAAAGAGTAAGCTGTCCGTGCAAGAGTAGAGTTATGTGCAGAAATGTACTCAGATGTTAACCGAGTTACGTTCTGCAAGTAGCTAAACGGAGCAATGTCAGCTGCAAATAAAGGATGAATTTAGTCGAAGAAGCATGCCAATGGCCAAATATAAGGCCAGTGGCATATTTTTCCATTGGAAATTGATAAAACACTATTTGTCCTCCCCCGATCTCCGGTGTGTAAGCGTAGCGCAGCGGCGCAAAAACACGCTGCACTTTTAAAACAAGAAAAATATTTAAAATATACATAGAAATTGTAATTTTAGTTAAAAGTTAGTTCGCCATGCAGGTGAATGGCAAGCTGAAGACAACATGGCTACTGAGTACTGGTTGCTATGTGTGGAAGTGCTCTGTCAGAGATGTAACCAAGCATTAGTAGGCAATCCGATGCAATTGAGGCTGAGGATAGTGAATCACAATTTGTCATGCCATATGGGCCAAGCCACTACAGTGTAAGAGTAGGTTAAGGGGACTATCAGAGTAGAAGATAGGTGACATCATGAGTGTGTATGTATAAAACACTGTAATCCTATCAAAGCAGTGTGTCACATGTTTGCTGTCAGTTACTCATCAGTGGAAGAGGCGTGTTATGATTTATCCTAGGTAAAGTCAGGAAACTGACAGTGTACGCCATGGATATCACTGATGTTTCTTGCAAACCTGCTTACAGTGTGTTCGCACCTGTGCACGCCTGTAAGCCCGAGTAAGCATGTGTGCGCGCGTGTCAACCCGTGTGCGCTCGTTGAAGAACGAGTAAGCTAGTGTAAGAATGTTGAAGCCTGTGTAATGTCGTGTAAGCCAGTGTACGCATTTCTAAGCATGTATAAATCTGTACTACACACATCACACACGTACTGCACACTCTGAAACACATGCTGCCAGTACTACACACGTCAGTCAAATGGCACATGGATGGATAATAAATCTTCAGAATTAACAGTGCTGAAAACTATACTACATTGATGGACATAGCTGCAATGCATCATGCCTGCTTACATACACCTAGAAGGATATCACACTTTGTGTTAACAACATTTTAACATTAATACAGTGCTATAAAGCCACCCTGTGCATCAGCACCATGTTAGTCTGTTCCTGCATCACTGTTACACATTACAGGTGTTGGCACAGGTGTCATCATATGCACAGGGTATGGTGTTTCTTTTCCAGAGCCTGTCATTGAGCCATCCAATCAACATGTAAGTATGTGTGTGTGTGTGTGTGTTTGTGAGGGACAACAGTGTTTGCATGGCCCAATGTTGATGCAATGTGTGTGTGTATGTGTTAGCCCTAGCTGTTTGTTTCATGTGTGTGTGTCTGCATGTACACAGTTTCAGCATGTGTCAGCCATATATAGGTGGTTGTGGGACAGTCACAGACCGTACCTGCCAGGCTGTACAGATCACCATTATTGGCCAGGGACGCCCCTTCATGCATTCAACAATATTCCAGTCCTGCACCTGTCAATGTATACACATACATTCTTGGGATCTGTATCACAACCTGTGGATAAACGGGAGTCAGTAATGTTAACCTGATTTGCATAGTATTGCCAGTTAATACATAGTTATATGAGCCATACTCATCCTCCAAAGTAATAACCACTGCTGACTGTTGCTGAGATGTGCACACGACTGTTTAAAGGTGCTGTACTATCATTGTTTTCAATGTCCCTTGTAATACCCAGCAACAAAATAACTGGTCACTACACAACTATAACCCAGGATCACTACAGCACACAGTATGTGCACTATCACAGAGCCATAGCAGATTTACATACATCAAAGGTGATCACGTACAGATAATGCAGCACATTCAATAGTGCAAATATCCACATACATATCTATATCTATCTACATTACATATATATATATATATATATATATAGATACACACACACACACACACACACACACACACACACACACACACACACACACAGACACACACACACTTGGCAGGGTTGGGATCAGAACACAGACCTAACTACCTTATCACACTACAGCATTACGTATGTACAGAACATGCTACTGTGATTACTAGATCACAGCATTCACACAGGCATATGTCTAGCTTGCTGGCATCAGCATCAAAGGCAAAGACGCCGTACAGATTCTATGGAGAGTGAATAGTGTAAAAGCAATGTACTGTTGTCATGCAGCGGGAAGCTCACACACACACACGTGGCAGGATTGGGATTAGAACACAAACCTAACTACCTTTTCACACTACAGCATTACGCATTTACAGAACGCGCTACTGAGATTACTGAACACAGTGCTCCCAGAGGCATACTTCTAGGTGGGTGAAATCATCCACAAAGGCAAAGATGCCGATAGGGAATGTATGTGGTGTGAGGCTTCTAAAAGCATTACCGTGTCCGCAGGCAGCTGGAAACACACACACACACACACACACACACACACACACACACACACACACTTGGCAGGGCTTGGAGTCGAACATACAACTAACTACCTTATCATACTACAGCAATACGCATTTGCAGAACGTGCTACTGAGATTACTCAACACAGCACTTCCAGAGGCATACTTCTAGGTGGGTGACATCATCCGCAAAGGCAAAGATGCCGATAGGGAATGCATGTGGTGTGAGGCATCTAAAAGCATTACCGTGTCCCCAGGCAGCTGGAAACACACACACACACACACACACACACACACACACACACACACACACACACACACACACACACACATAGACACAGAGGCACACACTTGGCAGGGCTGGAAGTCGAACATACACCTAACTACCTTATCACACTACAACAATACGCATTTACAGAATGCGCTACCGAGATTACTCAACACAACACTTCCAGAGGCATACTTCTAGGTGGGTGACATCATCTGCAAAGGCAAAGACGCAGATAGGGAATGTATGTGGTGTGAGGCATCTAAAAGCATTACCATGTCCCCAGGCAGCTGGAAACACACACACACACACACACACACACAGAGGCACACACTTGGCAGGGCTGGGAGTCGAACATCCACCTAACTACCTTATCACACTACAGCGTTACGCATTTACAGAATGTGCTACCGAGATTACTGAACACAGCACTCCCAGAGGCATACTTCTAGGTGGGTGACATCATCCGCAAAGGCAAAGAAGCCGATAGGGAATGTATGTGGTGTGAGGCATCTAAAAGCATTACCGTGTCCCCAGGCAGCTGGAAACACACACACACACACACACACACACACACACACACACACACAGGCACACACTTGGCAGGGCTGGGAGTCGAACATACACCTAACTACCTTATCACACTACAGCATTACGCATTTACAGAACGCGCTACCGAGATTACTGAACACAGCACTCTCAGAGGCATACTTCTAGGTGGGTGACATTGTCCGCAAAGGCAAGGATGCTGATAGGGAATGTATAGAGAGTGAGCAGTCTGAAAGCATATTACTGTCCCAAGGTAGACGTAGACAAACACACGGCAGTGGTGTGATCGGGGCAACTAAATATCTATGGAGCACTACAACACCACTACATAGATACGGGACGTGCCACAGACAGTACACCCTGCAAGATAGTCAACCAGTGTGTTCAATGTAGGCATCCATCATGATGTTGAAAATGGACATCTGTTGCCTGGATGTCCACCATCGCTATACAGGATGTCAATGGCCATGCCCATACACAGAGGCACATCACCGACACAAGGTGTCACTGGCCATGCCCACACGCTTAGTATCACATGTCCATTTGGAATGTACTGTGTGTCCATCTACACAACGGCGTACTGGGCATGCTCACATACTTAGCAGTTGCAAAGGGCCGTCTTGCATGCACACGAATTCTAAACACGTAAGGGTGCAGTTTGGAATGTACTGTGTGCCCAACAACACAACAGTGTACTGGGCATGCTCACACACTTAGCAGTTGCAAAGGGCCGTCTTGCATGCACACAGATTCTAAACACATAAGGGCGCAGTTTGGAATGTACTGTGTGTCCAACTACACAACGGCATACTGGGCATGCTCACACACTTAGCAGTTGCAAAGGGCCGTCTTGCATGCACACAGATTCTAAACACGTAAGGGCGCAGTTAGGAATGTACTGTGTGTCCAACTACACAATGGTGTACTGGGCATGCTCACACACTTAGCAGTTGCAAAGGGCCGTTTTGCATGCACAGGGATTCTAAACATGTAAGGGCGCAGTTTGGAATGTACTGTGTGTCCAACTACACAACGGCGTACTGGGCATGCTCACACACACTTAGCAGTTGCAAAGGGCCGTCTTGCATGCACACGGATACTAAACACGGAAGGGCACAGTATGGTATTACTGTCCCCACGTACATGAAGGCCACTCACATGTATTGACCAGTACACACTCAGGAGCCATCACAGATGTCTCAGGTACAGATCACAGAGGTACACACCGCAGTCTACAATGTAGCCCTCAGACATCACCATGTTGTTGGACCAGCAATACACAGCCATACATCAACACAACACCATGTGACTCATGACCAATGGACTGTACATAGGTGTACAGCAACTGTGCAGACTACACATGTACCGACAGGGTTCCATCATGTGTTATGCATTGCAATGATACCACTGTACATAACCAGGTTGGCTCTACACATACCAGGGGCCCTGGGTCTTACACAGCTGTGACAGATGACTGCCGCTGTACACCAACGAACATACATGTTTGGATATGTCATACATGTAATTGCAGTGGATATGTGCATGGACCACACACACAACACATATGTACATAGCATAGCTTTTGCTGTCCTCCATGCAGACAAGTGGCTACAGCAATCATACGCACGCAAATGGAAGGTGGGTCCAGGGCTGTTGAATGCCAACAGTACATGAGGTAGCAATGTTGACCGAGGACACATTCCCTCTATACTAGTTACCCATGACACCTATCCTATCATACAACAGTCCATGTGTTATGTATGTCAACACACATGTCCACCAATTGCAATGCATACAAACATGGCTACATGACAGACATGTAGGACCAACACACATGTACAAACTGTAGTGTGCATGCAGCTACCATGCATGTGCAGTAGCTGATGTAAGTAACTCATCTGTGTCTAACTACAACATGCAGTTGCAATGCAGCCCCATCATTGACACCTGTATTTGGTGACATACTGACAGTACGGTAGGATGTACATCAGGTATGGATGGATGTGTGTACATAAAGTGGTGATCCACCAGTGTAGATGGATGTTCGCCGGGGACGGCTCACAGGTGTGTCACACTCCATCCTACCATTACATGTGCAAACAGTACGCTATGTTACTGTTACTTGACAGTGAAGACATAAAACTGACATAGCTGTCGGGTGTTACCGACTGTACATCACTTGACACATGTAACACTTACATCCTCCCGTGTGCATATAGCAGCACAATTGCCGGACATAGCGTTGGTACACATAATGCAGCCAATACTGCTGCATGTCTGTCAGAAGTATCATCATATAGCAGGTGTACCATTCACAGTACTGTCATGTGTGTTTGCATGTGTGACCATATATGCCACATATGGTGGGGAATACATCCCAATTGTTACACACTCCTGTACACTGTTGTAGACATCTGTACATACTGCAGTGTGGAAAGCATGACGTAGGCAGGTGTGGTGTGTGTATCACACACATCAGCTATCCGTATGTGTATGACAGTTGTAGTCTCCACAGTGTGTGTGTGTGTGTGTGTGTGTGTGTGTGTGTGTGTGTGTGTGTGTGTGTGTGTGTGTATGTATGGCTGTCTGGTGCATGGAGTGAGGGTGTATGCTACCATACAGAACACACAGGATCCCTAACCCCTCATGGTGATGCAGTCTACTACCCTGTTGATGCCATCGGTCTCAGCCGTACTGGCTATCTGTACATGTCCTTTCTCTGTGTTGCGTCATGTGGGTGCACAGTACTGTGAGGGTGATGACCACACAGGCAAGTGTCCTCACCTCAACACTATGGGGTGTGCGTTATAGTGTTGTTGACCCCGTGGGTGTGGGCATGTTCCTGTAATGTGACAGGGTATTACTGCTACACAGTGAGGCCTCATGCTATCAAGTGGCCTCTAATGTTATCATTGGCCAGACCACTGTGTACAACCTCTGCACCATGTCAACATACCTGTGATGAGACCTGGCATGGATGTCACATCTCTAGCCACTGTAGCCTATTAAACTGCACACATGCTGCTGGATCAGTATATGTGTGGACATCTGTGGTATGTTAGACTTTCCAGCTGTCTGGCTGAGGCTACGTATAGCATGCTGAGATTGCCATATGTGCCTGTGAGTACTCCACAGTTACACATGGGAGACTGCAAACACTGCTACCTGTAGGCACATGCAAGTACACCATAAGGAGGGAACCAGGGCATCATTACCAACATGCTGTTACTGTTGTTACCGAGACACATACTGTGAACATATAACAATGCATGCTACACCTGTACTACATGGTATGTCTGGTGCGTGTCAACAGTACACAACTAATGTAATATACACGTGTCTCACTATTCTTACACAACTAATGTAATATACACTTCCCTCACTAGACGTACACAACTAATGTAATATACACTTCTCACTATTCTGTTCACCCTGTACATCAGGCCATTTGAGCATGTCCCTGCACCGATGGTGTGGATGACAGGGATGCGGCACAGGCTTCATCATATGCACAGGGTGAAACTGTTTGCCAGGGGCATAGGCTGCACCAATGGGTGACATCATGTGTGTGGGTAAGGGCCAGTGATATGATTGGACATGTTTGTTCAGTATGCATGTGGGTGTTGTGGTGCCCTACAGATGTGTTTGCTGTGTGCGTGTATGTGTGCACACAGTTCTGCCTTTTGTGAGGCCTACACAGGGGTATTATTGACAGCTCCAGATTGTACAGACCAGGTTGTACAGCTCACTGTGTCCGGCCACGGCCACGTGACCTGTGCCTGCCAGGGGTTGCACGGGCACTACCAGGCAGAGGTACAGATTGGCTACTGTCCGATGACACATGTCCACTGGAACCGTGTCCCAGCTGGGAACATCCAAGGCCACTTCCACATGGCCTGCTGTGTCCTGGTGTGGACAGCGCAGCAGCAGCTGCACTGCTACTGCTACCGGCACTATGAGAGCGGGCATGTGAGGTGGCATGCTCACGTCGATCTGCACGAGGTGGTGTAGCTGGCCTACGTCCACGTGGCCTACACCTCACTCCTACCAGATGTTGCAGCACAGACAGCTCACGCTCTCGGATTGCCATGCCATGGTCAAGGATTCTGACCATGTCACCCAATCGCATGTCCAGAACATCAGCAATCTGCTGTTGAGCATTTGCCAATGCCTGGATTTTGTCATTTAGGGTACAGATAGCAGCCCTCTGCAGCCTCTGCCCTTCTCTGTTCTGCCATTCAGCATGTGCATGTGCCGCCATTACAGTCTGGAACATGCGTCTGGTGATACCAGCTGCTGCACTCTGTCCTGCAGGTGCATGTCTGCCAGAGGTCCTCCTACGAGCAGCACTGGCCACATGCCTGTGTGGCACATCTGCAGACATTACACTGACACCATGGTGTGGAGACACACCTTCTGTAACCACCACACATTCCTGTTCCACGCTAACAGACGCTGACTGTCCTTCCTCTATGGCCACTGGTGATGCAGTATGTGTTGGCAGCAGAACTGTGTGCGGGGAAGAGGGGGACATAGCTGGGATGGCAACCATTGGTACAGATTCAGCCCCTGACAACCCTGCCTGTACCTCATGCATATGTTCATCACTGCTAGTATCTGTGGGGACACTAACATCAGATGGACCGCAGGAGGGTAACGCACCTACATCACCTATGAATGCAAAGAAAGACTCTAAATTACAATAGAGACACACACACAGACACACACACACACCATGCATGTGATTTGACAGACGGCATACAGCATGCCTGTGATACAGCAGACGGCATGCAGCACAGACATTAATAGTGTTAGTAAGCATACCCCCTGGGGTGCACACTACAGCAAGCAGGTGTCATATCAGTAGCCATGCCATTCACACAATCATGGTAGTATGCATGCATCCCCGTGATACACCATGTGGACCAGAACAGGATAACAGTACACATGGCTGACGTGACCTTGACATGTAATCTGCTGACGTGTGCATTAACATGCATACATGTCTGACACAATGGTGTCCTGACACATGTACAGCATCGTAATGGGCATCACATTGCGGTGTTGTCTGTATGCCCTACAGATAGAATGCATGTTTAGCAAATGTGCATGTGCATGGAAGGGTAGTGTGAGCCATCTACATTGCTCTACAGTGTGAAGTACAGACACTGTGCCATTGCATGGCATCATGAGGCATCTATATTGCTGTACAGTGCATAATATGTACACATTTCATAGCCATAACTGCATGCATACCCATGACTTAACTGTGGATTGTGACCCACGATGCTGAGGTGTATACACACCAAACCATGCTGTGTCATGTGACAGGTCACTGGAGGACCTACAGATGACACCCCTGCATTTAAACTGTGTATGAAGGAGTGTTGAAGGAATTTTTATCTGAAGTTATTCTGCTCTTCAGTAACTTGAACTAAAGCTAGTGTTGGCTGAATTTTGTTATTTGCTAGTAATTACAGGTGTGGGGGTAGCCACATTCTTTGACTTCCTGTCCTTGCATATTTAAACTGGTGCATGTGAAATAATTCCTGCTTTAAAACTTCAGCTTGGCCAGATAAAAACTTGGTTATATTCAACTGGACGTATAAGAGAATTTAAGTACCTTTTTCTGCACTTTTGTTTTAAAAATACAGTATTTAAATTGATTTAAACTGTGTATGAAGGAGTGTTGAAGGAATTTTTATCTGAAGTTATTCTGCTCTTCAGTTATTCCCACCCACCCGCCCTGTTTTTGTTTTGGTGTTAATCTTAGTGGCATTGAAACTGCCCGCCCCTCAGCCTGCCTCTGGGCCCATCTCATTTGCTCACTCAACTGAGTGCAGTGAGATCATATTCTGATTTCAGGCACTCCTACTGTGTACAAAGAGAGCATCTGGGAAATAGAAAAAAAAAAAAAAATTAAGCTTATTTCCTGCCTTTCTTGTTAAGTGGTACAGACTATTTGTAGGCTTCTGAGCCCCCAAGCCCTTCTGTGTTTGAGGGAAGCCTTCTAGCTTGTTTATTTCTTATAACTAGCCAGTTTTCTAGTTTCAGCACTCAAATCTGTTTCTTTGATCTCAGCACTTGTTCAGAAAAAAAAAAAAAAAAAAAAAAAAATTTCATCTGCTTTTACTGTACTTGTGTTTTTACCTACTTCTTTACTTTTGCATCATCTTAAAATACTCAATTGTATTTATTACTGCTTGGTGTAACTCATTCTAAGCCTTTTGGTTTAAACACTTGGGCTTCGGACCAGTTAGTTGTTTTGCACTGAGAGGGTTTGTGGTCTGCACTGCTGTGGCAGAACAGGTAGCTTACATCCTTCTAGGTTGAGAACTGCTGATTGAGGGCTCAGTGTCTGTTATTCTAAAAGTGTATTAATTCTGGTTTAAGCACTTGGGCTTTCAAGCCAGTTATTTTACATTAAGAGGGTTCGTGGTCTGCACTCTTGTGGGAGGAGAGGCTGGACTCTGCCCTTCTGAGCTGGGAATTTCTGGTTAAAGGCTTATAGTGCATGCATATCTGAACTGTTCCTTACTGAAGTTGGTGCGCCTTGTTTGCTGTGGCATAGACTGGATTCAGGCCTGCTGGATCTAGCTTTGTTTGTGTAACTTGAGCACTAATCCAGACATTCTCTAAAGTATTCAATGGTATTTATTACTGCTTGGTTGTAACTTGATTAAAGTGTGGCTGTCATTCAAGTCTTTTGGATTAAGCACTTGGGCTTCAGAACAGTTGTTTTACATTAGGAAGGTTTGTGGCAAGCACTGTGGTGGCAGGACAGGTGGCTTTCATCCTTCTGGGTTGGGAGCTGCTGATTGAGAGCCTGGTGTCCAAGTGTATTAGTTCTGGTTTGGGCACTTGGGCTTCGGGCCAGTTATTTTACATTAAGAAGGTTCGTGGTCTGCACTCTTGTGGGAGAAGAGGCTGGACTCTGCCCTTCTGAGCTGGGAATTTTCTGGTTGAAGGTTTATAGTGCCTGAATATTTGAACTGTGTCTTACTGAGATTGGTTCACCTTGTTTGCTCTGGCATAGACTAGATCCAGGCCTACTGAATCTAGCTTTGTTTATATGCTTGTTGTTTGTTTGCTTGTTATTTCCCTGGAAGCTAATTCCACATAATACGCAACTTCTCAGCGCTTCTGTGGATCACTAGTGATATCTGCATTGCTTACTGTACTTATTTCCTTGTTTCACTTGAAAGAAAGTTACTGTTTGTCGTTTTTGCATGTAGTTACTTGTAACACATTGCACTCAAGTTACCTGGCACTTGCTCACTAAAGCAATTATATAAGTCAGCACTAAAAATTAAAAGCACTACACCCTCACTCCCCACTGGCCCTTGTTTTCAATTAAGGATTTCCCAATATTATTCTCGCATGTCCAAAGGTCAGTTGTCAATCTCCTCTCCGGTCCAGCTGGTGAATCTGGGAATCTTGAGGCAATGTTATAACTGCCTCATGTACACAGACAACCCTCTCCTCCTCACACATAACACAAATACTTGCGAGAGATGCAGCTATTTAGCCAAACTGGAGGCTGAGCTCTCTCAACTCAGGACTGGCAAGACCAGACAGGAGGAGAAGGCAACTACACACACCACAAAACCAGCCTCACATAATGCTACCACTCCACTGAATCAAACACATAAACACACAAAGACATACTGAGGCTCTGAGTAAAAATTTACCTAAACAGCAGAGGCCTCCAAAGCAGACACCCAAACAACTGCTACCTCAAGACACCCCACAAGCAACACATAAACCACAAAAGCAGTGTGCAAAGCAGTCACAGCCCTTAAGGCCAAATACAACACCAAACATACTTGTCATAGGTGACTCCATAGTCAGACACACTGACGCCCCACTCACCAGGCTGAACAAGGAGAGGGTCACAGTAAGCTGCCTATCGGGCTAGAATCCGCCACATAACACAAGCACTCGGGTCACTCCATGGCAAGTACAAATATGACACAGTCATTGTCCATGCTGGTGTGAACGACCTGAGGCACTCCCTGGACTACATGAAAAGAGACATAGAGGAGCTCTCTGATTATGTAGCCCAGGCAGGTATGACCCTAACCCTGAGCAGTATCCTTCCTTCACCAAGAATGATGCCACAATATAGAGACAAGATGATCAGCTTTAACAATTGGCTTAATGTCTGGTGTCATTCAAAGGGGATCCAGTGTCTGTCTGCCTGGGATGACATGCTTGACAAGCCACGCTTCGCAAGGGACGGCTTGCACCTGTCACCCTGGGATTCCGGATATTGGCTAAGGCTCTTGCCACCCCATAGTGCCTTTTTAGGCAAGGCTCAAATTCTAAACCTACCACCCTAGAAAACAAAATGGGAAGAAACTGAGGGTAATGCTGCTCAATGCCAGAAGTCTAAATCTCAAAATGCACGCACTCGAGGCCCTTCTCAGTATGGAGAACATCGATGTCTGTGCTGTAACTGAAACCTGGTTCAAGGCTCCTGAGAGCACCCGCACTATTAGGTTTTACCTCATATCATGCGTCCGCCCCAAAACCCGGACCACACCACAAAAGGAGGGGTGTATCCATATTCATAAAGGATACTCACACCTCCAGGTTGGTGGCAACGCAAGCGCTTCGAAACCATCCAGGTGCAACTAACCATAGGCAAAACTGCTCTACAAATTGTAGCATGCTACAGGCCACCCTCTCAAACTCAGGAACCCCACACAGCCTTCCTGAAGACACTGGAGGGTATAAATGTATCTCCAAACACCATCATATTGGGTGACTTCAACTACCCGAATATAGACTGGGAACATTACTCAAGCCCTAACTTTCTAGCCCAACGGTTCCTGGAGTTCATAAATTCAAATGCCATGGAACAGCTAGTCACTGTTCCCACGAGAGGAGAAAATATACTAGATCTCATTGTCACAAACATGGGGACAAAATGCTCCACACTGGAAGTATATCCCTCATTGGTGAGATCTGATCATAAACTAATCTCACTGGAAATCCACATCCCGCCCTCACCCCAAGCAAAAGACCATAGTGAAGAACTTCTCTAAAGCAAACTTCACACTACTCAAGACTGGTGTGGTATCCTTCAAGGCCCCTGAGCCAGAGGAAACCACAACCCAAGCTGCGGAAGCCCTTACAAATGCCTTCTATGAACACCTCCAGGACTGCATGGATCAGGCAATCCCAAATAAAACCAAGACTCTTTCCACAAAGGGCAAACGTCCAGTCTGGTGGACCCCAGCCATTAACAAACTTTACAATAAGAGGAGAAAGCTATTACATGATAGAACAAAATCCATAAAAGGAAGTCATCCCTGATCATTATTAGTAAAAAAATACGAGCACTCATAAAATCAACTAAGGCCAATTTTGAGTGAAAAATTGCCATGGATTCAAAGGACAATCATAAGGCCTTTTTCAGCTATGTTAGGAACCTGGGTGGAAACTCCCAGATATGCTCAGAATTAGTCCAAAATGATACAAAAATCACTGAACCCACAGACATTGCCAACATACTGGCAGACAGGTTCAGTGCAAACTTCACCCCTCTCCCCTAAAGGAGAGATAACTATCCCAGCCGAGTGTAGCCTCCTGACATCTCAAATGCGCAGGTGAAAGCTGCTCTCTCTAAAGCTAAAAACACAGCATCAATGGGACCGGATGGTGTCCCCAGCTGTGTGCTACACGAGCTAAATGAGGAATTAAACCGGCACATAAGGCAGCTGTTTAATCTCAACCTTACCACAGGATACGTGCCCAAGGAGTGGCGTACGGCAACTGTGGTCCCACTCCACAAAGGCGTGCCTCACGGACCCTGGTAATTACCGCCCCATAAGCTTAACAAGTCTAGTCTGCAAAGCTATGGAGAGGATCATAATGGAGCTCATAAACAAAGATATAGGGGACTTGCAGACATTGGACCCGACCCAGTTTGGCTTTGTCAAGGGAAGACCATGCCTTTTGAACTTGGTTGACTTCTTCGAAACAGTCACCAAGGCCATTGATGAGGAAAGGCAGTCCATACAGCCTACCTTGACCTTGCAAATGCTCGACACAATACCCCACTCAGGTATTGTAGAAAAACTACCAGCTTAAATGTAAACCCATATGTCACAAGATGGGTTGCAAACTGGCTTAAGGACAGAACCCACAGGGTTAGAGTTGCTGGCTGTGTCAGACTCCAAGCCGGTCACAAGTGGTGTCCCACAGGGCTCGGTCCTTGGCCCCTATTGTTTGGCATCTACTTCTCAGAAGTACAGGCCAACATGGGAGGACTTTGGCTGACAAAGTTTGCAGACGACTGCAAACTGGGCCATAGTGGAAAGTGCATCGGACACGGATATCCTTCAGAAGGGACTCACGGAAACAGATAGCTGGTGCCAGAGCCATGGCCTGAAGTTAAACGCCAAAAATGTATAGTCATACCCTTCGGGAAAAACAAGGTAACCCCAAGCTACCATATAGGTGGCAATCCACTAAGCACAGAAGAGGTTATCAGGGACCTGGGGACCCAGGTTGACAGTGGCCTTTCTTTGACACTCACATTGCTAAAGTGGTTAGAAAGACCTTCTACATTGCCCACCTGATCATGAAGGGATTCACATCCAGATCTAGTGAGGTCATTGTTCCCTGTACTCTTCACTTATCAGACCAATGATCGAGTACAATGCCCCATTCGGGATGTATCTCACCCGACATCTGCAGCAATTGGAGAGACCCCAAAAGTTCCTCACCAAAAGGATAAAGGACTCCAAAATCTGTCATATGCTGCCAGATTGAAGAAACTCCAGCTCTATTCAGTCGCATACCGCCTGCTCAGAGGTGACATGTGCCTGACATACAAGGCCATGTCCAACCCGAATTAATGGACATGCTCCACCTCAAAAATCCAAATCCACCAAAACCACTAGAGCAAGCGACTTAAACCTTAGCACGGATATAAATAGGACATGCTGGAGGGATAGATTTATCACTCAGAGACTCCCTATGCTGTGGAATAAAATCCCGGTCCATGTGAGGCAGAGCACCTCGCTGACTCTGTTCAAGAGAAATCTAGACCTGTGGATGGGAGATCGTAGGTTTACCCCAGGAATCAACTCTGTGTCACTGCTGGACAGAGGCACAACAAACTAATGGGCACAGTATTTTTTCATATAAGGGGTGGCGTAAGCCACAATAATTTGGGCTAGGCTTATAAATGCCTTAGGGCAGATAGCCTAGTATAAACCTATGAACCTATGACAACTACAGAGTCTTAGCTGCCTGGCAACCATGTCCACACATAGCGGACTTGTCAATTCACCATGTCCCACATGACATTGATGTACCACACACACGAGGTGCACAGCTAACGGTGATGTCCTACAGCAGCAAGGGAAATGTACAGTATCTGTGGCCTGATGTAGTGTCAATGTCTGTGGAAGCTGTAGAGGTGACTACTGTCATGCTATGACACAGGCGTGAACACATCTTATATGGTAGACGTCAGTGACACCTCCACTGGCTGTGCACAGGCTTTTAGGATGTCCAGTGTACCACATCAACTGTATAATCGGTCAACTAAGGCTATAATTGGACCATGTGTGGACAATGTGAAACAGGGTGTATACACATCATATCTACTGTGTGGCTACATATCTCTGGCCATCCCCCAAGGCCATATGTGCACATGTGTTGGACAAATGTGTGTGATGGCCATCTATCACACATGTCTGTGTTGTCCCATATGACATACACCCATAGATGTCAGATATGTCACCATCCACAGGGCTATGCAGACAACAGGTTGTATGTGGGGTATGGGTTATGGGATAGTGTGACATTATTGCAGCCAATACACTACGTGTCTGGGACATGTCAGATGGCACATCACAATGTGTGCACCCATTGCAGGGGCATATAACACAATGGTGACTCCTGTGGGCTGCCCATATCACAGCTCACTGTGTGGTACTGTTTGCGTACCACACGTGTTGTTCCAATGTATAGTACATATGCCTACATTGTAGAACACCTCCACCATTGTATGCACAGCTGACCACACATGTACAATGACAAATACTCTGGTTTAATGTCGGTGTATCATTTTGTTTCTATATATTGCACATGGGTGGCCTGTGTAAATGATGGGTGACGCGACTTGTATATCGTGAATGGAACAAACATCAAGTGTACAAGTGTTAACTGGCCACATGGTGAATAGATCTATACTTTAACATGCCTGATACTGATGACAGTCTCACCTGCAACGGACTCATGTCTGTGCAGCACGCCAGAGGTACCTGTATAGGGGTGACACAGCAGTATGAACATTATCCATGACTGTATGACAGCCACAGGGTGCACTGTGCATGTTAACACATTCGCCTGTACAATAGCATATAGTATGCACATGTGTGCATACACAGGGTAGCATACTGTAGTATGCAGCATGTGTGTCCACATACCATGCATATGTTGTTACATTACATAATGTACAGTGACACATGCACATAAATGGGATATAGTAGCCATATGTGCAGTACTGAATTACCAGGAAACTCCAGGCTCATTGGTTGGGAGACACCCACCTCCACGATGGCAGCTAGTGTTTGTGGATGCTGTTCTGAGGGTGTCCCCAGACTGGCAAGTAGCTCCTCAGTGTGTGTGAGTGGGGGCTGGGTTGGTGGCCCACCACCTGTTCCACCTTGTTCCCTGGTGATTGCAGTGGCACACTGTTTTGCATGTCCTATCAAGTCCATGCAGTGTCTGCGCACCTGCTGATAGGTGTGGTTATGGCCACCCACATCGTTCACCTTCCTGCAAAGATCCTGCCACAGGTCGTCCCACTGCTAGGCATGCTGTGGCACATGGCTGAACAACACCTCATAGTTCTCATGGAGGTACGGGATGAGGACATCATCCTCCTGGTGGCTGTATGCTGGAATGCGTGTATGAGGCATTATCTGTAAGACATAATGATGGTGACAGGTCACAGTTTCAGAGATGTACAGAGATACTGCTGCACATACATTTCTATGACATCTAGTACATCTGCACAGTTATCTTTGCAAATCATCATGACACTGACATGACTGACATGTTTGTGTCACACACATGTAACACCCGTTATGCATTGGATACCATCACCATATATGTGTGTCACCTCATTACAGTGTTCATACTCCATGTGAATTCTGTCTTGATGTGGGCATGTCTGTTTGCCTGCACTGGTGTTCTTACCTATCTGCACATGCCTGGATGTGTCCACGGTAATGCCGTTGACCTTGATGCTGTGTATATGTCACATATCAACACAGACACAGCCTTAATGGACTTGAGCAGTGACAATGCACACATATGCATGGAAACCTGTACATGCATGTGTTTTGCCATATACATCTACACAGCACTGAACAGCTGTTCAACATCTTGCCACGGATCGCCTGTGTTGCACATGTGATAGACATGGGACAATGGCTAGTCAGACGTCATTCGCAGGGATGGTTATCAACTATAGCATGTACGGGCAAGGTTTCCTAGCTGTATCCGACAGCCATTATGAAACCGCAAGGTGCATCAGTGCCACATTACTGATCCAGACAGTTGATACTACATCTACCATGCGGCCATCACACCATGTATGACAGGGATGACATGTGCAGCTTTGATGGACAGAGTTGCTTGGTATGGCGGGAGTATGTCACATGTATGGCACAGGGATCTGTCCAGCATGTGGCGATCCTAGTATTAGGATGGTGGCTGTCCATGACGTATGTCTTTCAGATCAGCATATGGACATGTAGCATGTCCATCATCATTGTGTAGCACATGTCTTTATGCAAGGTAGACAGCATGCTGCATAGTGGAGGTGAGGATTGTGAAGGCTGGTATCGCCCATCCAAGCATGGCCATTACCCCTTAAAGGTGATATGTGATCCAATATTGGTCACCCAAGTGGTGTGTATGCCTGTCCAATGATCTCCATGCTCATGGATGGCACCCTGTCATGACATGGGTACCTCATATGACTACCTAAGAGGCCTGGAGACGTCACCGAGTCAGGGAGGTGTACTGCACAGCACCATCCCTTATACAGTGTCCATAATGTTGACCACAGCCTAGGTGGTAGTTAATGGGTACAGGGATGTTTACCTAGCGGTGACAATGCTGATATCATCCATCAGAATGTGCACATATGTCACACACCTCACCCACACAGCCCATTCTGTATGTTGTTCACAACACTGACACAGCTATTGCTCATAGGTCATGGCCATTCACATCCTTACATACACAGATGCCTGACATTTGTCTGTGTGGTATGGGCTACAATGAGGGTGAAGTACAACACATTAACCCTGTTTTACTGTAGCTGGCACTGGTGTGATATGCACATGTCACTCTGGCACCTTTTGTAGTTGTGAGTCTGTCAACAGGCCACTGGTAGAACATTCCTATGACATACAAATGTATTTGTAATCAAACATCCATACTGTCTTGTACATCTGTACTGCTAACATCTACATTGATAATGGTTCATGAACATGCAGACCATACTCAGCAGGGTTATAGTGCGGTGCCACCCATTATGAATGTCGTCACCACTTGTGTGTTGATATTATCCAACACCCTATCTGTATTGTATGGTCATGCTCAGCACTTGTTCAGAACTTGTGAGCATGTCATGAGCTACTGATTAATATAGCACCCATTCCACACCATTTCCCACAGGTACACTGTCTGTCCTCACATTTCCAGCTTGCTTACAGTACAACAGCTGTTGTACACATGTAACTCACATATCCTGTGAGACATGGTTGTATATACAGGCATGTCCAACTGTCACGTACCAGTGCTCTTGCCTGTCTATATGATGGATATGTTGTACATGTGGCAATAGAGCAATTGTCTCATGTACACATTCAATGCTCACCTCCCAACATACAACACTACAGCCTGTGGGGGATGAACATATGCAACCCTGCTGGGGGTAATGCTGTCACCAACCCTGACTGCACCTGACAGTCATGTGGGGATGTGTAACATTCGCAACACACCCCACTCATCACATAGTCTCACATGATCTCCACCACAGGCCACACATATGAGGACAACTTGTGCAGTACCTCTCCATACTCTGTGTAGGCACCAAAGGCAGCCCCCATCACCAAACACAACATCACCAACTTATAGCCCACAGACTCATGTGTGCCCATCACATACAGCCATTAGGGTGTTATAACATACACAACACACCAGTCATAGGTGACTCTGTAGGCGGTCACACTGCTGTTCCACTCATCCGGCTACACAAGGCAATAGTCGCTTACATCTTGCTGTCGGGTAACTGGTTCTGCAACATAACCTATGCACCCATGCCACACCTCACCAGGTAAGATGTGACTGTCATTCTCCATGTTAGTGTGACTGCCCTGAGATGCCACTTCACAGACTACGTATGCAGGGACATGCAATAGCTTGCCAGTCTTGTAGCCCTGAAGGTGTTGGCCAAGCCCTGGGGAGCATTATGCATTCATCCGGACCTGATACCACTGTACGACGACTGACTGTGTCACTTCAACAGTTGCCTATGCTTCTGCTGTCATTCCACAGGCATCTGGTATCTGTCCGCTTTGACTGACCTGGTCAAACAACACAATGCTTTGGCACAGATGACCTGCACCTGTCAGCCCTGGGAGTACAGATCACATGTAAGGCTCTTGCTGCTTCTATACTGCCTGTCTTGCACAGTTTCCAATAACAGTCACCGGCAGAACGGGAACTGGCATGCAAAACATGGGGTCGTGTGACACAATGCTTGACATCTTCCTCTGTGACGCACGCAGGCAAGGCACACCTTATAATGCACCACTTCAATATCTCTGCAGTGACTGGGACCTGCCTCTAGGCTCTGCAGAGCACACCTGCAATGACAAGTTATAGACAGACCATACCTTTCAGGCACGTACCTGGACCGGCACACCCACGGCTGAGGTGTTCCCATATTCCACTATGTTGTACACACATCCTGGCTAGTTACTTAGCACAATGCATCAGAGGTGCTCCATGTGCAACTAACTGTGTCCGGAACCGCTATACACATTGTAACAAGCTACAGATTCAACAACATAACCCACGGTTACCAGACCTCATTTGTTGGTGTACTGGACAGTAGGGCTCAGACAGCTACTACTGATGTGAGACTGACACTACCCCACACTTAACTGGGATAGCCACTCATGTACCGACACATCCGTGAGTCATAACCTCCACTCGGCTGGATCAACCCATACACACCACCTCCAAGACCAACATTATCCTTGACATGAACACTACCAACATGTGACTGGTGTTCCACACCTGGGGTTATCCCCTCATTGGTGGATTCCAAACATATGCTAATCACCCTTGTTAGCCACATCCTGGCACCACACCCTTCACGGCATACACAGTACATGAGTACAACACCTACTACAGACGTCTTATGACAGCGGTAGTTAACGTCATGACACCCGTGCAGATGGACAATGCACATACAAATGCTGAAACATACCCCAGTGCACTTCATTAGCACATACACAACTGCATGGATCATGCTATTCCAAACAGAGCCATGATGGTACCCACCAGATAACAGACGCCACTCTGGTGGTCAAGTTCCACAGACATAATTTACAACAATGGGTGGAGGCTGTTGCACAGTGGTGTACAATCCCATGGGTGGGGTAGCTCACTGGTCAGCCTCGGTAGGGCCACGGGATCCCTCATCACATACTCCAAGACTAGCTATGTAAACATTACTGCGACACATTCCGGGGTGTACCACAAGGCATTATGGTGGTATGTCAGTAGTCAATGGCAATGCCCACATCTGCTCTCACATACAACAGTCACTCAGGAACATTACAGAACCAGGTGAAGTTGGCAACATGCTGGCGGATGGATTCAATGCTAACATTACACCCTCTCACTCACTACAGGGCCACAATCCATGCAGGAACATTGCGGTGTCCCTGCGGTCACACCTACACAGTACTAACCTGCACTCTATATGTCCTGGGACACTGGCCCCATGTCACCTTCCAAAATCCCAGGCTGTGATGTCCACAAATCTCTGAATGACATGTCTCCCCACTAGGCCACCATATTCAGTAATAGCCTTGTATCAGACATTGTGGCCCCTGAATGGCACACAGCAACAGTTATCACACTCCACACAGGTGGTGCCACAATGCACGAGTGGGACTATTGTCCTACACACCTGACTGGACTGTTCTGCATGGCTATGGGGCACATTATCATGGACGTCATTCACAGAGATATTGTTGGGATCCAGTCCTTTGATGCCACCCGGGTTGGACTTGTTAGGGCCAGAGCATGGCTCCTACACCTGGTGGACTCCTTTCATACAGTTACCAGGGTAGTTGATGATGGTACGGGGGTCCACACAGCTTACATTGTCCTCTCATTGCCTTTCAGCACCGTTCTCCATTCTGGTATTGACAACATACACATCCACCTGCACATCATACCCTATGTCTCAGGATGTTATGCAATGTGGCTCATGGACAGGACACACAAAATGAGGGTAGCATACCATAGTACCTACTGCATTTCAGTTACACTTGGCATACCACAGTCCTCAGTCATAGGGCCCCTCATGTTCAGTATATGCTTCCCTGAGGTACAGGCTAGCACAGAGGGACTTTCCCTGCCTAGCTTTACAAACCCCTGCATACAAAGTGCCATGATTGATCCACCAGCTGATACTGACTCCATCCATATGGGTGTCACTGTGACGGATACCTGATATGAATATCATGGCCTCAAGCTGCATGACACAAGGTGCATGAACATCACCTTTGCATTACACCATTCACCCACTATCACATAGGTGGTAGTCCCCTACATACATGTCACATCGTACACACGTATGTCACATCCACTCCTGTGATTACCATATTGCCACTGTGGCGTGGATATCTTTCTATGTGGCCACACTTATCTGTACTGGGTGTGTAGCTGGTACATAGGCACCCATTGTACCTCTGAACTCCAGACTTCTACACACATTCAAGGGTACAACACCCCATTTAGGGTGTACCTTACACAACAGCTACAGCTTTACATACCACAACATTAACACGCCATGACATTTATTGAGCTCCGACAGTTAAAGTATGCAGCTGAACTACAGACACCACGTCTGTACACATTTGCATATTACATACTCAGGGGTGACCTCTGCTGAACAGACAGAGCCCATGTCCACAACAATATTAATGGATATACTCCACATACGCAACATAAGCAAAAGCCACTGTGAGCAACATGCTCATGGATATGTGCACACATGCAACGATAACATGATTCCTATGTACATCATGCAGTGATACTCAGTAGCACTGTTCATGTGATACCTCACTTGGTGGATGGGAGACACATGTACGCCAGGGATCACTGCAGTGGCTGTACTGTGCAGAGGTGCAGGTAACACATGACTCTGCTGTTCACAGGACACTACCCTAGAGAGGGGCCACTGGTGTGAACACTGTAGTTGCTCTTACACATAGACTTGCCAGACTGCATACTACCCCACTATGAACCTGTGAAGCTATTACATGTCCTTTGTGCATGGTTACTTGGTAGCCCTTCCATTTAGATTAGCTATCATGCTATTACAATGTCCCATGACTACAAGCCATATGTATCCTGTTATTGTACATGCCAATAGATGATACCTTTGGTATGCATGATATGCCTGTTATGCTGTGTAGAATATCTGACATATCTACCTACAATACTATACATTACACATATTTTACATAGTATCCCATAATGCAAAGCATACTTGCACAGCGGGACCACCTTAGACATGTCATTGTCGTTATATGCCCATACACATGCCTACTGTGACAGTATATCAACATATACTATCCCCTGCTATGGCACGTACTTGTTGGACATACCCTACCACTGATGGCGGGTTGTATGGAATTGTTCTGTTTAAAGCCCTCATGTAGCATCCCTTGTGGTGTCTGTGTTGTTTACCTTGTGGCCCACTGCTGGATGCACAGTTTCTACAAGCGTTAGTATGCTCAGCAAGACATCACTACATAAATACCTTTTCCCACTTTATGCATTGCGGACACTTTTAATTAATGCAAACCAGGCTATACATACACTAAATAATTAATACAAAACATGCTATACATACACTTACATACCAAGTGTTCTACATACCTTGTTATCGTTCCGGACTTTCGTCTCTATCTCTCTTACACTGTTTGAACAGTTATATGGTATGAGCATACGGTTTGAATGTCTGGCAAGTCATCCTTATATACGTCAATACCTGTAACATGTGGTTTCCTGACAACAATTGGTGTTCCTGAGTGACTAATTACTTGCACATCAGCTGTGCAGCTACTCCATTTGCCAATTACGCGGCAACAGTGGGGTATAACTGAATTCTCCACTTGAGCGTTGCCCATTTGCCCTACCTTCGGGGAGATGGCCTGTATTGTGTTTTGTTGTGTGTAATTGCAACTGTATGTGTAGAGACAAGTATACTTTGGATTCAAGTCCCCTATGGATTGTGTGTGATGGCTAGAGTATGTGGTTCAACATGTGAGTGTACCTGTCATCCCAACCATCTGATAACGGACTATTGCAAACAAAACCTGTAACATCGCCATTTGTTCCATTATACAATGGCTACAATTTTGCATGGCACCTTTAATTGTGTCTCTCACAAGGTATGTTGATGGTTCTGCAGATGTAATTGACTGACTGGATGTTTGTGCTGTAATTACAGTCTGTATTGCTATAGTTTCTAGTGTGGGGGATGTCGGTGGGTGTACGTAGCATATACAGGTTTGTGAGGCTTGCATTTCTACATATTTCAGATATATATGTGTGTGTGGGCCCCTTCCCTAATTAAAGAGCTATCAGTTAGTAGACTTATGTTACCGGATTTTACATTGGGCCGTTGTTAATTGGTTTCTATATAGTATGCAGGTGAGGTTGATACTTCCATACCTCCGGAATTGCAGCGATATGTAAAGGGATATTTCTAAATGACAGCTATCCCGTGTATTTCTGTCCCAGATATTTGCAGTCATTGCAGTTGTGTTGGTGACAGAACCTCTTTGCCATGGGTTGCCACCTTTTCATATGGCCATTGTTGGACACTTGCGAGACACACAGCAGTGTTTACAGGCCGACACATAGCCACGGTCAGTACACAGGATAGCACATACTTTTATCCTCAATACATACCTATTGTTGTGGGACTTTGGCTACTTATCATATTGCATGTAACATTTATGTTTCTTACATACAGGCATACCTATTTCATGCAATTATTACATAATATATGGGACATAATAATATGTCCTACAATCTCGGACATTTGCCCTTTGTAATGTTTTATGTCAGGACACACCTGCCCAGGGAGGGGCTGTCCCTCCTAATGGGAAAGGTGGTAACCATATGCCTACGGCTAGCTATACCCACACCTACCGTAATGATCTACCTCAGAGTTGGCACTAACAGATACACGATGCGGACACACACACACACATTACAGTCACACGGAAATGCACATGGCACCCTCAACACACACATACACAGACTATGGCACTCACAAACACAGTTGAACACATTACCTACGTGGACCACAACACCGGTAGCGGTAACTAAATGTCCCTTCATATCGTCATAGTAGTACTCGCGGTTCTACTGTTCCGGTACTGTGTTCTTTCGGTCTTTCAGCCTCGTGGTTACGCATGTCGGTATGTTACACATTCCATAGTTGGCGATATCCTATTTATTTATACCTCCAAGGTGATATGAATGTCATTGACCTATCTATATATCTGCAGATATCGGTGAATCCGTATATATCAACATATATCACTCTATCGCCCTTTCTATCTGTATTATATATATATATATATATGTATATATGTGTATATATATATATATATATATATATATATATATATATATATATATATATATATATATATATATATATATATATATATATATATATATATATATATATATATATCTGACAGGGAAAGTGACAGGCAAGCTACACCTTTCATTGTGTACTTGTCGGTGTATACTGTTTCCTGGACTCCGCACGTTTGTGTCTGTACCTGTCACATTACACACCTGCCATAGGTTAGGGTTACCAGCTGTCCCACTTTGCAAGGGACAGTCCCTCTTTGGGCAGTTGTGTCCTGCAAAATATTTGTAAACATGGCAGATGTCCTGAGATTTTAGGACATACTTATTTCCTATAGTTTATGCAATAGTTGCATAAAACAGTTATTCTGTATCTGAACCACCTATATGTTATAGAAACAGAATAAGTAAGTAAACATTACAAGAATAAGCTTTTATCTAGGCAAAACAGTGAAGTTCTGATTTTCTTACTGGCTGGGTGTATGTGTCGGCCTGCAGACATCTGACGTATGTCCCACATTGGTCATTTGAAGAGGTGGCAACCCTACCATAGGTACATCTTGGCTAGCAATAGTGTTAGGTGATTGTATACATGATTGCGTGTTCTACTCCTGGCAGTGGTCATTTTACCCTTCAGAGCAGGTGCTATCAGTACAGGGGTGAATAATGCTGGTTACACCTGTTCTGGACATCATTGACCGTGATCTCCACGATATTCGGAGAAGCTTAGCCCTGTTTCGCGCATATCCATATAGTCATATTTAAACGTCGCTTACCAGCAGTGGGCAACACATATTCCCGCTAACGTGTGCTAAACATGATATGATGACCTGCATCCGACATGCATTACTCGTGCCTTCAGGATTACGTTACATCCCTTGCAGGACGTGGGACTGGGAACATGCACGACGGTCACTGTATTTAACACTTGGACATCTGGGATTTGTACACATGTTATGTCGTTTTGTATGTGGAGTATACTATGGCTGTTACTCCATACTGCACTCACATGGGTAACTCAGTTAGTTTACATATTGATGAGTCCAGTTAATGGTATGTCCATGTGATGTTTACTGGATGTGCTCCGGCATTGGGTATGTATATCACAGTGAGCCACACATGATACTGTGCTACACCTTCAAACGACCGTAGGTGGAGCATGCTGGGGTGATGAATACCTGTCATGGGTACACCCCATGCCTTAACACAACATTCATGATTACATTATGTGGAGCCCCTTATTAACGCAGCAGGGAATCTGTGCTGTGTGCAGAACAGTGCTTACACACATGTGCTCCCGCAATTGCCTCTGCTCCACTAAGCGACAGTTGGTTACTCGATGTTGTGGCGACAGCGGACACTGTTTGCCCCGTTTGGTGTATGCCCTCTGACAATTGGGCGTGTACCTACCGATCTACCTGGGAGCCCATACACACAGTACCAACATATGCTGCTAGGCGCATGTACTGTTCAGGTGTTGACATTCTGTGTTCCAATAGCTGTTGTGTGTACAATGTTTGAGGGCTGCCTATGTAGGATTCACACAGTGGGCCACCTATACATTACAATTTACAGGTGGTCGTGTTTGTGTGCCATCCATTTTACTGTGTGTGCAGGTGGAGAGGTGTGTCAGTCCATAGGGGCCTACACTGTCAGAGTATGTGCTATACGTTCCCTCTTTGCCAAGGCGTAGGCATATTGGGCACACCTCTGTCTGCCTACTGGGGCAGGCACAGTGTGTTCGTGGTCTGAATCCCTCTGTGCCTGTGATGGCCTTGGCAATTGCGGTGGGCTATTAGGGCCTTCACCATTTTGTCCCTGCTGCAGCTGTTTCCGCAGGATCATATTATGTAGCATGGCACATACTATGAAGATGTGGGCACACGTGCCTGGAGAGTACTGCAAGGCTCCACCAGATGTGTCCAAGCACTGGAACCGTGATTTCAGCATCCCAAACACACACTCTGTGATGATTCTGGTTTGTGTGTGTGCCTCATTATGGCATTCTTGCATGGGTGTGTGTGCATTTCTGATGGGAGTCATCATCCATGGCTCCAGTGCATAGCCAGCATCCCCCACAAGGTGGCCATGTGGGATGTCCCCCCAGACAAATACCTGATACAGCTGTGAGGCATGCCAGATATGGGAGTCATGGTAGCTTCCAGGGCTGCCAGCACACACATCCATGATAATGCCCTGGGCATTGCACATGACCTGGCAGTTGATGGAGTGGAATCCCTTGCGGTTTATGTAGCGCCTACCATGCTCACTGGGTGGTGACTTGATATGTATGTGCGTGCAGTCTATCGCACTCAGTACCTCTGGGTAGTGTACCACATGGTGGAAGTGACGCATATTGCTGGCCAACTCCTCCTGAGTTTGGGGGAAGTATATATGCTCATTTCATTAGCATGTGGTAACATGGCATCCAGGAACTGCTGTAGTACCCTGGATGCTGATGCCTGTGAGATCCCCATTATATCTCCAGTTGGCCTTTGAAAGGTACCTGTGGCTAGCATTCTCAAGCTTACACATACCTTCATGTACACTGGGATGGGTTCCCCTCTGTTGTTTCTGGTTCTCAGGCGTGGCCGGCACAGCTCCACTATTTGCTGTAAGATGTCCCTGTCCACCCTGTAACGCTCTACTATCTCCAGATCATGTAGCCCCTGGTAGGTTACCCTTGGTCTGAACACTCTTCTCCTCCTCCGGGGCCTGCGGTGGTTCTCGGCATCATCCTCCACAACACCGTCAGTCTCTAACACATGCTGATGAATCACAGCTATGGCAGGTCCCAACACGTACATTTTAAAAGTTCCCCGTGTGTTTACACCTATGGTGCAGTGTTTGGGAATACACAGGTGTGTGAAGGGGGCTTTCACGCTTTATACTATTGTGCTGTGAACACCGATGATGTCATAGGGTGTGTATGTACGATCGTAGCTACAGGGTTCCTTATGTGTTTTACTACTGGAACTACTACTGTGGTGCCTTTGGTGTTGAATTACATTTGGCTGCCACGGATTACCTCTTGACCTTCCCTTTACATTTCTGCACGTTCCACCTACCATTTTCTGGCATGCATCCAGCAGCCTGCTTTCATTTGTACTTTCCTAGACCTGGCTTATCTTGCGTAATGTGTTCTATTGCCGGTCTACTGTCCGTTTGCTTTGCTCTGCTATGACAGATCTCCTATCTTTGCAATCCAATGCCTCCCCTCCTTTCTTTGCAATCCAATGCCCCCCATCCTGTTTTGCAGGTTTCTGTGAGCAGACTTGTCAGCTGCTGTCGATTGGCCGCCGTGAGTTGATTGGTGTTAATTGCTCAGTAGTACTCCAATTACCCTACTTCAGCATTTTCTTCTTTTCTTCCCCTGACCTTCCTGTTTGTGCTATAGTTCACGGCACCTGCATCTGCTTACCGGGTTTCGGGCACATTTTCATCCCCGTACACATGCGCTTTCGGGCACCATATGTGCTCTCAGCTAAACGATTCTATACCTTCCTCCCCACCCCTGTCCTGCAGCTTTGCTTAGCAACGGCCAGGCCAGATTTGCATTGCTCCAATGTGCTTACTGCTACGGTGGCACACCCCTCTGCTGATGTCATGTATCTCCTCTGAACCACTCCTCGGTGTTATAGCGCTGCGCCGTATGGTACATCCTTCATCCGGCGGGACGTTTGCGATTCAGTATTACCTGCCTCATTTGCATGGCATTGACTACTAATTCATATTTACCGCACCGAACACTGTCGCAGGCCCTTAGCAACCCTTGCACCTTGGTTGTGGTGTACCATGCCTACCATTGCATATTATGGTGAAAACCTGATTTGCATTACATTGCGATTTTATGACATTTGTATATATTTTCTTTGTGTTCCTGTTTGCACACACATGCCCTGCGGTTGTACTGTGCGTTACTGTGGACATGACATTAAATGTTGTTTTTTAGGTGTTGTGCATCTTTTCTTATGCCATTGGCTGTGTATTTAGCCATTGGCATATGTTAACTATGTAATACATGAGTCTGGTCTGCTTCCATAGCTCCGATGTTCTGTTTGGGAAAATGTAAACCGTGTTTTTTGGTTTACATTTCCGTGGGCTTACGCTATGCCTGCACCACTTCATGAATCGCTATATGCCTTCATTTGCATGGTGCAACACTGCACATGGGGTGATTAGCATACCTATGCCGAGGGCTGCGCAGTTCTGACGTATGCCGGTAGTGCACATGGAATTGGATCGTACCTGAATTGCTCGACGGCCATATTTGGCGTTATTCCACCTACGCTATGCCTGCGCCTGGCGCAAGCTTCATGAATCCCGGGGTAAGAGAGACAATGTTTAAAAATATTCTTGATTATGTTGGTGTAAATATGGGTATTATATTGGTAGGAGACTGTAATTGTAACCTAATAATGGGAAAAAAAGATTAGTAGTGACATTAAAACAGTATATAAAATAATGTAAAGTGGTTAACTGTATATATTTGACAATAAACATTGGACTTATATAAGAAATGAAATTAAGAATGAAATTGATTACTTTCTTCTATCAGATAATTTAAAATTTACACAGAAAGGGATGAAGAAGTCAGGATTTTCTGATCATATAGCTATATGTGTAAAATTACATGAAAAATAAGATTATATAAGAATAAGTAAAGGAATCAAAATATTGAATGAAACAGACGTAAACAAGATGACAAGAAAGAGATAAATAAATTATGGAAAGATCATATAGGTATGGGAAGGTTTCATGAGAACTGGACAAGTTGGCAGATGATAAGTTTTAAAGTAAAGTATAAGACATTTTTCTTGGAGGATTTAGTGAATAAGAGGAAAAAAGAAAAAATGGAATATAAAACATTAAGTCCAGTTATATTTAGAAGATTAATGCAAGATAAAACGACTTCTTATGAAAAGGAAAATGAATTGTATGAAACAAATCAAAAAAAGATTAATAATCTATTATACAAACAAAGATATACCCCCAGATTTACTATTCTTCCGTGCAGGACTAGCTTACTCCTGCATGGAAGTGACCGTTTAGGAGCAGGACGGCAGCGTGCCATGCATATTAATGAAGGCGTGCTGCCTGAGCTCCTAATCTTACACGAAGTATGTAAGAGTGCAGGGGCCATGTCTGAGAGCAGAGCTCTCAGAATATACATGCCCCTGCAATGAAGAACAGCAGAAAGTCCTAATAGAATGAGCAAGACCACTCATAGGTGTACGCATACCCCCCAGCAACATCCCCCCATGTGTACAAGAGCAATAATTAACACAAAAATATAAAGATACTTTATTTTTTTATGAAACGGATTAAATTTAACCATAGGTGTGCAGGTTTGTCCATCGCTTAGCTACAGTTAATGCAGCTTAAATGGCATAAGAGGATAAAAAGCAAGATATATGCAAATAAAGCAGTATAACATTAGTGTAGTGGGCAGAGCATTCACCTTGCGAGCAGTCATTCCCAGTTCAAGTCCCACTGTAGCACATTCCATTTTCCATGTCAAATCACTTTATGACTAATATTTTTAGTTGCATAACCTACTTAATAACATAAATTTGTGAACTGGAGTACTGCATTAAATGCAGATGTGAGGTGTCAGTGTCATAATGTTGAAAAGTCCACAGATAATCACATGTGCCCCATACAGTATATGTATACAGGAATCAGGGATACTAATGGAAGGTAAAATGTTTAATGAATGATAACTCCATACAGCTTCCAAATTCCCCACCTTCTCAAGAACCATTAGACATTACTGTCTAAATTAGTGCAGTGGTAAGCGGGAGTAAACACTAGTAAAGACGTGTAAGCACTATTAAGCAGTAGTAAGTGGGAATAAGCATATGTAAGCACTAGTAAGCAGGTTTAAGCCCGTTTGCATGGGGGTAAGCAATGCGCACACAGTTTAAGCAATATTGAAGCTAACTCTCTGTAAGCAGATTTAACCAGAGGTTAGCATTGCTTACCCTCATGCAAACCCATGCAAACCCACTTACAAGTGCTTAAAAGTGCCTTAATCACTCTGTATGCAACAGCTGCTTTTCTGGCCAGAAACAAAATAACCAGCCTTTGCAGGTCTTGAACCCAGGACCCTGTACAGTATAGTCACAATAGTTAACCGCTAAGCCATCATAGCAATACATAAGATTGAGGTATCACCAAACAAATCCTCACTATAGTAAAATCAAACTGAACATGTGAAAGGAATCTATATACAGTCCTATGTTCTATAACCTACTACATAACATAAATATGTGAACTGGAGTACTGCAGTAAGCCCAGATGTAAGGTGTAATTGTAATAAAGTGTTGAAGTCTCCTAATAAACACAAGGACCCCATACAGTGTACGTGCACATGAATCATGGATACCAGACACATATATAACATGTAATGAATAATAAATCAATGCCAAAAACCAAATAGAATGCAAATTAAATATTAAGCAATGCTAAACATTGCACAGGCCAGCTTAGTAGGTGTAAGCAATGCGTAGGCCAGCTAATTCAATTTGCCCATTGGTGTACCCCTTTAAACAATGCCAACCTTAGGTAAGCAGGTTTGCCCATAGCACAGCCTTTTTAAAACAGTCCAATCATGGCAAAGTGTGGGAAATTGGCCCTATTTAAACCCAACAGGCAGGAATACATCTCATAACTGGTTGTAGCTTCCCCTTGCAGGCACCATGTCTGGAATCGGAGAGGGTGTGCACTTTCGGGTGCAGCACTGGGGCATCCAGGAGTCCAGAGTCATGGCAGAACTCCTTGTCAAAAACCCCGAGCAGAGACTGCTGCAGGGCAAGTACCAGGGTTCCCAATATAAAGCAAAAGCCTGGGACCATCTTGCTCGTGACCTCACCAGTGCCACTGGCATACCCCAAACTGGTGAGCAGGTCAGGCATCACTATGCTGACCTGAAGCAGGGAAACAGGGATCTCTTGGATCAGTGGATCCAAGAGGCTAGGAGGACAGGGGAGGTCCCAGATGTGTGTAAGTATCATTCCACTACCTGTTTAATAATTGCAAGCTCATGTATATTATGGATAGATATGGCTAAATATTCCTCTTATGTCCTTCACAGTGGCAAGTGAGCGGGTTGTGAACCAGGAGGCCCATGGATGTCACTTGGAGAGGTTGCAAAGCAAGGGAGGTTAGTAATACTCTTGCATGTACTGTCATAGGAAATAAATCTAAAATAATTAGCAAGTTAATTGCCTGTATAAAACCTGTATTGTTTAAGGCAAGTACTGCATACACCAGAGAATATGGCAGGAAGAGTCTCATATAGGTTGCATGTAAATAAAAGCATAATAGCCTGACAATAAAGGTCTAACAGCTGGACTGCATGTGTTTACTCTGGTATCATATGGTAATGTAGATTTGCAATCACGTAATAGTACTGTTGTATTAAGCACTGTTACCCACACTGCTCAAAATAACTAAAATGTGTAGGAATGTCTGTATATGACTGGTGTAATCCCCAGATGTCATTTAGTAAAACTGAGAAAGACATAGATGGAAAACAGTGAAAAGACAGACAGCAAAATCCAAATAGCTCACGCAAATGAGATGTGAACTGCTGCATTTTTAGCACACATAGCCATGGTTCGAATCCTGGGAGTGGTAGTAGTTTGCATACAGAATCATACCCCACAACTGAACAGATATGTCCAGAATATCCAGTAAATTTGCCCATATCTGCTGTTTATCACTCTGTCCCCCTGGGAAATCAGTGGGATGATCCCAGAAGTATAGGCTGCAAACAAGAAATACAACTGATTGTCACACATCTATAAGAACAAACCTGTCACTAGCAACACCTCAAACTGTTATGAGAGTAATAAGCCAAGTATGTCCCATCTACACCCCCATGTTGTCAAGCTGTGACCAGAGTGTGTACAGCAACAGAGTGAGATGTAAGTGCATAATGCTAATGTGAAATCTGGTACTTTGTGTGGCAACATTCAGGTAGTGCTAACAAACATTGCTCCCACAGGTCTGTCAGATAGGAACACTGTGCTTAGAAATAAAAGATCGATACCCTGTACTGGTACTGTTTACTCTGGTATTGTATGGCATTGTGAGTGTTGCAGTTGCTCTGAATAATAAGGTATCACTCATCACTGTCACTCACACTGTGCTACATAATACAACTGTCTATTAAATCCTGTATAAGAGTGTTGTAAGTCACTAAAGGTTGAAGAGGGCAATAGTCTATATATGTCCTGGTTCATCTGCATGTGGTCAGAATATGGCCAGAGTCTGTGCAAAAAGAGATAGACATGTATGTACATAACATCAACCTGGAATCTGGGAGTATTTGTACAAACTGTGTTAACAAACAATTCCTCCACAGGTATACCAGGTAAGAGGTGTATACTGCAGGTAAAACCAGTTCATGTATATAGTTGTTGACAGCCATATCACTGTCCAAACTAAGACAATAGGGTAGTGTAGTAATACTTGTAAGGTACAGAAAACAGCACTGACTAGGAACGTAATGCAAACTACAGGAATATACTAGTTGCTAATTGACATCTTTCTTTACCACCACCATATCTGCAACAATAAACTAAATACCCAACTCAATTGGTACGTGATGACTTTACTGTAATGTTGGGACATATGTCCTATTGTTTGATAATTATTTAAATCTGTTTCTATGCATGTGCTATGTTGAAATACTCCAACACTGGTGGCATGGTGCCATCAATGTACCTGCATGCTGTTATAATTACCACCGTGGTCCCATATATGCATGTGTTCAGTTTGCTATGCAACTGTTCCATATCTGGTGTCTGGGTTAATGGGAATATCTATGCATGCTGTTATACCTAATCCTGGAATGTGCTGACTATTACTAACCCACATATGTTGATAAAACATAAACACCATAGCATGTATGGGAATGCAGGTCCCAGCAGACCCACCTGTCCCACCTCAGCTAGCCGTGGCACCAGGCCCCAGAACGTCTGGGGCCCAACCCGGGAACTCCTTGTCAGTTGGTCGTGCACCACCTTTCTGGTGGAGCCACCTCAGGGGATGGTGCTCACCCCCCAGGAAGTGGGGGCAGACAGGAACCTGTCACCCGTCACCAGGTCTGGGTCGTGGTGCATAGTAAGCTCAATCAGCAGTTTGGAGATCTGCTACACCATCTCAAGGGCTGCATGTTGCGAGTGAGGGTCGGCCTGGCTCTCTGACTCAGCCCCCAGCACAGCCACCTTTGGGGCTGTGAAGGTGCAGTGGTGACTGCCCATGGGTGGGGACCTCAGTCCCACTGTTTCCACTAGGGGGCTCATGGGCTTCCAATTTCCAAACACTCCTCCCCATCAAGGTGTTTAGCCCCCACATGTGTCATATACTGCCCCATGTATGTGTCTTGTTTGTCTTGTCTGTTAACCTACCCAATCTACCTCTGCAAATATACCTACTATCCCTCCCCAACATCCTACTCTCACCTGAAAAAAAAAGGGCAATCTGTTCCCAAAAAATCTTGAACCATACATAGCTGTCCATTTCACACATGTGTCCACTGGACATATGTAAGCTGGTCTAATTGGCAACACAACATATTATTGTTGTCCTCACCCCTCTCTCAGGGGTTTGAGCATCCAAATCTATCTCCAAATGCAGTGTATATGCACAGCTGTTGCTGTAGAAGAAATGGGCAGCTATGGACCTTCCCTACAACCTTCCTATACATCCCTAGCTATTTTCCCTACTGTCTTACCCTCTTTGTGCCCCTTTTTTACCACTTTCCTATCAACCCATTTTTCTTTTCTTTTAAAGAAATTAGCATGGGGGTAAGTGGGAGTAAGCACTTTTAAGCAGCAGTAAGTAGGTTTAATCCTGTTTGCATGGGGGTAAGCAATGCCTACACAGGTTAAGCAACTGAGATGCTAAATCAGTATAAGAAACTATATCTGGAAGTTAGCAGTGCTTACCTCCACGCAAACCTGCTTACAACTGCTTAAAAATGTCTTAATCACTCTGTATCTAACGGCCCTTGTTCTGCCCAGCAACAAAATAAACAGCCTCTGCAAGGTTCAAACCCAGGACCCTGCATACTATAGCCAAAGTGATTTACCACTAAGCCATGTCAGATACACATAACCCTGATGTTTTCACAAACATATCATCCGGTACAGTCATTCAACAGTACAGGAAATGTATTTATACATGTAGATGTATGTGTGTGTACATATATTTATATCTAAATATATATATACATACATATATATATATATATATTTATATATAAATATCTTAAATATCTACATATATACATATGCATACATCCATATATATGTCTACATATACATGTCTATCTATATATATATATATATATATATATATATATATATATATATATATATATATATACAGCAATATATATAAGCATAAATATATACCTATATATGTATATACAGACATATATCTATAGATATAAAAGAGAGCATAACAAAAACATATATGTCCAAATGCACAGTTAATGGGGGTAAGGGGGCCCAAACAACATACGTCTTGTACGTATAGATATCCCCCCCACAGCCAAACACGTCTGCCCTGCAATACAATACCAACTGTTGCAAATCCCATAACCAGAACCTGACACAACATGGGCACAAGATGTTAACAGTACTTCATCCCACCTGTATGATGTCAGGATGGTATCACTAACATATCATGCAGTATAGTCTGGCTACCATAGGGAATGTACAATGTGGAAGTAATCAACATTCCTAAGATACATATACACAGACACATATATGCAGATACATATATATATATATATATATATATATATATATATATATATATATAGCTATTTATGTAACTACACATACACACACAGAGATATGTATAGGAAGATACATATGTAGAAGGTGCACACAATACGGAACAGCCACTATGCCTACAGCTGCCACCTTACCAACTGGACACGGTATGAGCCACCCATACAAATGACAATTGTTGCCGGCGGCAACATATATCTACAGAGAGGTCAAAGGATATAACACCACACACATTTTTGCATACATGGGAAAGCATTATCTATGTACTATTACAGTTGTATATGCCATGTCATATAGCTGTTTAGACTCTGACATACATATAAACAGACTAATGCAACTGTGAAACAGTTATATTAATACAGTATTCTGGAAAGGTTTACTTATGTTGGTGTCCAGGCCGAGGCCTTCAAGTAGTACAATAGTAGAGACAGACTGGGCCACAGGATAACAATCAATCAACAGTAAGTAATGCAGCTGTTTAGTCAAGCAGCCTTTATCTACACTCTGTACACAATCCCTAGGGGATAAAGACCTCAACTGACACAATGGGATGTATCTGTTACATAACAAGGCATAACTGACACCATCACAATCACACTGACAAACAGAACAGTCTGTATGGCAGGAAGCAGTAGGCCTGCATTTATCCAATGTGAATTGTATGGTAATGTGCATCCAGATATCTTAAGGCAGCTTACCCCTGATACCCCTACATGTTGTAACAGCCTAGGTTTGTTATGGTTCATCCCCCCATAGACTGACATACAGGGCCATATACCACTGTTACATACACCGGCCTCTGGAGTGCATAAGGGCACACATGTACTGTGTAGATTAAGCCCACACATATATGGACCTAACCCCACAATATGTGTGGGGGCCACAACAGCAGTGAACTGATGGCAGGAATGGCAGCATTACATACTCACAGCCCACTACATAACAACCTTTGACAGCATGTCATATGGACAAAGCCTGGTATGTAGGTGGAGGACAGAGGCTGGAACACAGGCCCATATTTGTAAAACTGTTGTCATACACTAAGCAAGTCACTGTTGTTACAGGATAGTCTGCAACATATAAGGAATATGAAGTTAGAAACAAAAATGGATGTAGCCATGCACTGATAGCACTCAATACACACACTGCCAGTGATACATCTCACACAAGAACTGTTTGGTGGACAGACAAATCATAATAGGCACACCTCTGGCCATCAAGTGGATAGGCCCACAGTTGAGAGCCATGCAGACAGACTGCATTCCATGTTAAACTAGTATGTACACACAAACTCTGTAACACTGGTGCTATACAATGCATACAATAACACTACTCACACTCTGTCTGTAGTTCTGGAACTAATAACTGAAACTAAACTGCTGGCTCTTCTTTTCCACAAAAAACACTTTTAATGTGAAACTTTTAGTAATTAAAAAACAATAAAATAAAGTTAGCGCTTTCGTCTTACTCTAGTAAGTAAGACTTCTTCAGACAATAAGAAAGATTAATTAGTAATCCTATATACCAGAGTGAGCATCACATGGTATTAGGATACACTTCTAAAAGGTATACTAGCCCTGTTAAAATACTAATAACACTCCATAAATATCAAAATAGAAGGAAGTGGTCAAAAAATGTGAAATACATTAAATAATTCATGTGTAGGAAAAAACATTTAAAAGTAAAAAAACATTTCTACTAAACATGCTACAAATATAATATTCTATAAAAACATGCTATGCTATGCTAATAAACTGTTAAAAGTATTTAAAATGTTGGCACACTAAAATACCATAAGCACCTATTGTAACTAAGCAGACAATCATCTCTGAACACTCTTTAATTTTAATATACAAGCTAATGAAGTCTTGTCATTCAAACCCAGTGGGTTGTAGGCATTCAGTCTAATTTGCCACATAAGTTCACTAAGTTCTAGTAGTAGACTCATTGGGCCCCCTCTAGGGTTATAGTGTGTTTGGTCTATAACCTTAAACATGAAACTATGATCAGGGTGTTCATATATATGCTTTGCTAATGCATTTTTCATTTTCACTTTCCTGATGTTATACAAATGTTCATATATTCTGTCTTTAATTTATGATCCGTCTTGCCTACGTAAAAGTAAGGACAGAGTCTACAGCTTGGCAGGTACACTACCCCCTTGGATAGAGAATTAAATCTGCTCTTGAACACCCTCATCATAGTTTCACATTTAAGGTTATAGACCAAACACACTATACCCCTAGAGGGGGGCCCAATGAGTCTACTACTAGAACTTAGTGAACGTATGTGGCAAATTAGACTGAATGCCTACAACCCACCGGGTTTGAATGACAAGACTTCATTAGCTTGTATATTAAAATTAAAGAGCGTTCAGAGATGATTGTCTGCTCAATTTCAATAGGTGCTTATGGTATTTTAGTGTTCCAACATTTTAAAACTTTTAACAGTTTATCAGTATAGCATGTTTTGATAGAATATTACATTTGTAGTATGTTTAGTAGAAATATTTTTTTACTTTTAAATGTTTTTTCCTACACATGATTTATTTAATGTATTTCACATTTTTTACAACTTTCTTCTATTTTGATATCTATGGAGTGTTATTAGTATTTTAACAGGGCTTGTATACCTTTTAGAAGTGTATCCTTATACCATGTGATGCTCACTCAGGTATATAGAGTTACTAATTAATCTTTCTTATTGTCTGAAGAAGTCTTACTTACTAGAATAAGACGAAAGCACTAACTTTATTTTATTGTTTTTTAATTACTAAAAGTTTCACATTGAAAGTGTTTTTTGGGGAAAAGAAGAGCCAGCGGTTTAGTTTCAGTTATTAGTCACGTTTTATAATTTCCCAAGTTTGTAGTTCTAGAACCTCATACAAATATGTAGCTGGCCTGAGTGTGCAAGTTCTCTTGTAAGAGGTATTGCTACCTGCTGTCTGTAACACTGCTGCCCACACACAGGAAGGATGTCCACCATAAAGGAAAGGTAAAGGGACCACTCTCACATGATGTAGGGATTTATAGTAGTGGGTTGCCATGACAATGGTAATTGGAAGTACTACACAGCATGCTGCCTACAGGTAGCAAGTGGAAGATACTAGTGCAGAGACCATCAACTGATCATGTGCATCACCTACAATGAACAGGTGTCAGCATCAACACAGCCACACTCTCTCAGGGACTCACATATATTGACACACTTGGCAGAGTCAGGAATACACTTCCTAAGTAGTTAGTTTGCCACAATACAGTACTGTGCAGGTATCACATGCACCACAGGGGTTATCCGGAGGTTATATGGGCAAAGAGTATGTGAAGGTGTCTGAAATCAGACAGCATGCTTCAGTATGCCAATGGGGATTGTAGTGAGTGTGAATGTGGTCAAAAGCATCATATACTACACACACAGACACAGGGTGCCAGTACTGACATGTATGCATGCACTTCACGGGTGTGTAGCAGTTGACTGTGGCAGAAGGCTATACAAGGCTAGGAGAAGGGTATACCTTGGCATCAGGCCACATGACAATGGCCTGCAGTGTGACTCAGTGGTGTAGTGTCTGGATTGGCCCACACAGGTGGGTATTGTATTCATCATCCAGTCACCTGAGTAACTATGTGTGGCCATTGCTGTACAATGCTTGCCATGTTTGTGTTCTTCAGTCCATGACATGGATGCTGTCTGGGATGTGCACACGTCTAACATGCATGTACAGTGACATGTGGAACAGTACCTGGGGTGCCTGGTCCATGTTGTGTACACAGATTGTTATCATCAGATGTGCCTGTCCTGGCCTCATGTGCCAGGAACTGGTAATGGACAGCAGGTTGACTCTGCACCTACATTAATAGCATGATACAGGTATTCCCTAGTGTCAGTGGTATCTGTCCATACCGGGCATGTGTTTAAGGCATGGTATGTCCTTTGCGGGTCACATTTGATAGCATCACAGGCATTGCAGGCATCCAGTAGGGAACATAGTGAAGGCACACTGTCTGCATGTATGTGCCTATTGTACTGATGGACAGGGTGCCATGCCCTCAGTAGTCCACTGCAATCACACTATGGTTACTATCTGTGGGCAATATGCAAGGTACTACCAGCATAGCGGTTGTTGCCTAGGCAAGTATGTTTGTGTATGAGACATGGGTTGCGAGTGTTTTCTGTGTAATACAAGGGTTGCTAACTTTGTTCATCAGGCCTTGATGTGACATGTAGGGGTATGGATTGCCACCCCAGCCTCTTAGCTATTTCACATCTGTTATCCTTGTAAGGTAGACATTGTGGCATATAATAGGGCCACCATATAAGAAATTTGCAAAACCCACTCCACAATGAGACCAGTTGTTATGCACTCACAGCCACCTCCACCCAGGATACAAATGACAAACATAGACACATACTTGCCATGTCTGGGATTAGAACTCTTACCTAACTAGTTTATAACACTACAGCATTACGCAGTTATAGGATGCACCACAGAGATTACTGGAGTACTTTTTCCCCAAAGGTGTATTTCACTGGGTTTGACATCAAGAGGCTTGCCAAAGAAGGTCATTGGAGGTTGTAGTGACTGTGGATGGCCTCAAAAGCATTGCACCCTACACAGACAAAGGAACACACACACAAACATCCACACTTGCCATGTGTGGGAATAGAATCCCTACCAAAGTACTATATCACACTACAGCACTACGCTGTTATAGGAGGCACCATGGAGATTACTGGACTACTCTTTTCCCAAAGGTGTATTTCTCAGTGAATGACATCAGCAGCCTTGTCATAATAGGGCATTTAAATTGTAGTGAGTGTGACTAGCCTAAAAAGCATTGCCCCCTACACAGACAGAGACACACACAGTTGCCATGTCTGGGATCAGAACTCTTAACTAACTTGCTTATCCCACTACAGCATTACAGAGTTACAGGGTACGCCACAGAGATTACTGGGCTACTTTTTTCCCAAAGGTGTATTTCACAGTGAATAACATCAGCAGCCTTGCCGAAGTAGGGAATTTGAATTGCAGTGAGTGTGACTAGCCTAAAAAACATTGCTCCCTACACAAACAGAGACACACACACACAGTTGCCATGCCTGGGATTAGCACTCCTACCTAACTAGTTTATCACACTACAGCATTACACAGATATAGGACATGACACAGTAATTACTGGGCTACACTTTTTCCAAAGATGTATTTCACACTGAATGACATCAGCAGCCTTTCCAAAGTAGGGCATTTGAATTGTACTGAGTGTGACTAACCTAAAAAGCATTGCCCCCTACACAGACAGAGACCTACATACACACAGTTGCCATGTCTGGGATTATAACTCCTATCTAACTAGTTTATCACATTACACCATTATGCAGCTATAGGATGCAACATGGAGATTAGTGGGTTACTCTTTTCACAAAGGTGTATTTCACAGTGAATGACATCAGCAGGGTTGCCAAAGAAGGGCATTTGAATTGTGGTGAGTGTGACTAGCCTAAAAAGTATTGCCCCGTACACAGACAGAGACACACATGCACACACATGCGCACACACACACACACACACACACACACACACACACACACACACACACACTTGCCATGTCTGGGATTAGAACTCCTACCTAGTTAGTTTATTACACTACAGAATTACACAGTTAGAGGAAACACCACAGTAATTACTGAGCTACTCTCTTCCCAAAGGTGTATTTCAAAGTGGATGACATCAGCAGGCTTGTCATAGTAGGGCTATGGGGAGGGCAGTGTGTGTGCATGGGCAATAACCCATTCATCTAGAGGTAGACACACCACACACAGGCACACAGGTTTATATTCCACAAGTACGTGTATACAACTGCTATGACTACTGCCTTGTACAGTCATATTGCACAGCTAGCACTTGCAGCACAGAGTCTATAATGCTGACAGATACCAGTGGCTAATTTCTACAGTGAGTGACATTTACACATCATGTGGTTGTAGTCATTTGGCTGTGTACTGGGTGGGACAGGCCTCATGATAGAAGGCTCTTTGTCACTGTCACTCTCGTCCACACATCTATGTATGTCTACTTTTGACATATTATAGTGTGTTGCCCTTGGGTATATGTCTGTATTCCTATCCAATGTGTGTGCAAAGCATGACTGGTGCATACTGAGGAGTGTATGCACTAACATCTGCAACTGTCAGATATGTATGGTCCACTGTTGTTGGCAGACATGGGCTTCATTTGTTTAATTGTGTGAGCATGGCCAGTATGACCTTTCAGTATGTTGTCTGACATTGCCTTCATTTCTCTAAGTGTGTGAGCATGCCCACTATGCCCTTCTATATTGAGTGTGTGGATCCATTCCAGGTAGTTTGCACTCTAGTGCAGACCTTTGTGTTCTACACCTACAGTAGCAAACTGTTTCTGCAGGATATCTTTAGAACAGTTGGAAATATGGGGTCAACATGTGCAAGGGATAGTGTGTACTGTAGGTGACTGTGTCTGTGCTGCTTCTGCTACATGGTACTGGTGTTAGCAGAGATATTCAGACATGTGTTCTGTTATACACTGTGATGTTTTATGTCCTCAGGTACAGTCAGGTGGACATTCTTGCTCAGAGTAATGTCCTGAGGAACACAGGGTGAATGCAGCTGTGTCCAGTATTGTGGGCAAATGCCTACATATTCATGGAAAGTTATGCCATTCTGGAGGGGGAGCTGCAGACACTTGATGCTGGGTCTGTGTATCCAGTTCAGCACCTTGGTACAGTGCTGGCAGAGGATCCCATACTTGTACATCCATTGACATGACAGTATGGCCTTATATTGCTGTGGCAATACTTCACAGCTGTACTGATTCACACTGGTTACCCAGAGGCAAGGGTCATAAGTCAGGACATTACCCCTATCGTGGTGTACTGGCAGGTTTGTAGCCACCCATTTTTGTGTTTGCAGCCAGGGATAGTATGTGCACATGGCTGTGTGTCTGACCTTGCACATTCCATGCTGCCCATGCTCCCAACCCCCTCTATTATTCTATCCTCTTCCATACATTATGCATACATTCTCTGATACTTTCCCTAAAGTTATCACCTCATCACAGCTGTGTTTTGGTGTTGCTCCACAGTTCATGCAGTGGGACATGGTAGGCATGTTACTATGCTTTGTCCACACGGCCTTGCATATGACTTATGTGGAGTGTGTTATGTTGTTATTTGGGTGTCCATGACATAACATACATTGGCAGTACGGGTGAGACACAGGCCATTGGCAGAGGCCTGTAGGCAATTTGTTGGTGATGCAGGCCAGCTGTAGCAGGCCATTGCATTCTGTCAGTCTTACAGTCCCAGACTGCCATACAGTATATTCCCCAAGAGTGACACAGTAGGTGTGCTAGGTGTTCATGCCAATACGTTCTATCTGTTTTGATGAGGTGGTGTGGATGCTGGCAGAGTGCTACTTACAGCTAGAGACACACCTGCACTGCATGGTGCATTCTTTCACTATTGCTATAAACAGGTGGGGGTCATATTGTACCCATTCCCAACAGCAGGGATACGACCAGAGAGGTACCTGTGGGTGGTGCTTGAATGAGCTGGGTACATGTGCACTATGGACACTACTTGCATCTGACTCACAGATATGCATGAGGCATTCCAGTTATGCTGGCTTGTGCAGGGACATCAGCTGTTTCCCAATACATCAGTCCTATCACCTTTGTGATCTGAAAGTGTTCTGTCAGGCAACATCAGTATTCCCTTCTACAAGCCCAGATAATGTGATGCATACCTGTATGTACAATTCCAAGGGTGTGTCCATTACACGGTTACACATTATATACTGTATGTCTGTGGTACTTTTCCCTGTTTATTGCTTGCATATCTAGCCCAACAATCATGCCATGTCCATCTTTCAGATGTTGACACATATTACCACCGTACATTTACAATGGCTTACTGCTAGCATGTCTTATACTGGGGGGAATTGTCTTTGGCACTGCAGTTGTGAGGACTTGGCCCTGTCATCAGCAGTAGTGGGCAGTGGCCACCAGGTTAAACCTCAACATGCATACATACTGACCACTCTCACACAATATGAAACGCACACCAACCTAACACACACATACCTGCATATTGTATAAATGCTACAATCTATCCTGCTACCTTGGCCACCTCTGGTCATCTGTGCCCCAGTGGTATTATACCTAAACATACATGTTAATGCATGTCTACATCGGATTGGGGGGGGGGGGACACCTGACTGTTACTACATTTCTACATAGGATTTTGGGGGGGGGGCACACCTGACTGTTACAATGTGTGTACATCAGATTGGGGGGGGGCGCACCAGACCATTACTACATTTCTGCATAGGATTGGGGGGCACACCTGACTGTTACTACATGCCTACATAGGATTTTGGGGGGCACACCTGACTGTTACTACATTGCTACACAGGATTGGGGGGGGCACACCTGACTGACTACATTTCTACATAGGATTCGGAGGCACACCTGACTGTTTCTACATGTCTACACAGGATTGGGGGACACACCTGACTGTTTCTACATTTCTACATAGGATTGGGGGGCACACCTGACACTTTTACACATTTGCTATGACTGTACTGGTATGTGAGGTATTCCATTTCATTCTGTTTTCTAACCTATCATGCTGACTAGAGGCATATCAGTGTACTACAGGTCTTAGGTTTGATTGACCTACATATTAGTTTCTGACTTCCTACCCTTCAGAACGAACATCCCACTGCCTGACCTGATGTAGTCTGTCTGTGTAGGCCTGGGGGGGGGGGAGGTTACCCATAGGCATCATTCAGAGGCCTTAGAACAGCCTTTGTTTGCATTTGTTTACACCTGTCCTGGTGGCTGAGACTTTTGTTGGGTATGTGAACCTCCCTGACTGGCATGTGTGTGTCATATGGACACACATGTGGCCCAGCACATTTCCTGCAGTGGGTTTTCTCACCATGTGTAGTACTGGCTACTATGGTGACACCAGTATTTGTTACAGATCTCATGCTGCCACTATAGGTGTCTACTATCTGCTGGCATCCCATTCAGCCACCCGATTCCCTTGCATGCTCACATCCATACCATAGATACAGGTAACAATATGTACTACTCCATTTGGCAATTGGTAAGGAGAATGACTTACCTTGTGGGTGTGCCAGTATTGCAGATGGTGCTGGAGGGCTGCCTATGTCGGATGCACATAGTACACTCCCTATACATGGTTGAGTACAGGTAGTGTCATGTTTGGCATCCCTTTTACTGTATGTGTGAGTCAGACAGAGGTGTCATTCCCTGGGTCCCTCCTGTGTCAGTGTATGTGCTATGCATTGCCTCTTTGCCAAGGCCAGGGCATACTGGGCATGCCTCCTTCTGCCTACTGGGGCTGGCTCGGGTTGTTCCTCCTCCAAGTCACTCTGTGCTTGTGCAGGTCTTGGCAATGGTGGGGGGCTGTGTGGCCCTGCCCTGTGCTGTTCCTGCTGCAGCTGTTTCTGCAGGATCATATTGTGTAGCATGGCACATACGATGACAGTTTGAGTACATGTAGCTGGGGAGTACTGCAATGCTCCACCAGATGTGAACAGGGACAGGAACCGTGACTTGGGCATCCCAAACACACGCTGTATTACAACTCTGGCCTGTGCATGTGCCTCATTATGGAGTTCTTGTTCGGGTGTGTATGCATTTCTGATGGGTGGCATCAGCCATGGCTCCAGTGTGTAACCAGCATCCCCCACTAGGTGACCATAAGGGATATCCCCAATGGCAAATCTCTGTTACAGCTATGTCAGATGCCAGATGTGGGAATCGTGATAGCTTCCAGGGCAGCCAGCACACACATTCATTATAATGCCCTGGGCATCGCACACGATCTGGCAGTTGATGGAGCGGAAACCCTTGTGGTTGACATAGACCCTACCCCGCTCATCGGGTGGTGCTTTGATGCATATTTGCGTGCAGTCTATAGCACCTACTACCTCAGGGTATTCTGCTCTTTGGTGGAAGAGATGCATATTGCTGGCCAGCACCTCACGGGTGTTGGGGAAATATACGTGCTCACCGGCATGTGCTGACATGGCATCCAGGAACTGGTGGAGTACCTTGGATGCTGATGACTGTGAGATCCCCATGATATCCCCAGTTGGCCTTTGGAAGGTACCTGTTGCAAGTATTCTTAGGCCTACACATACCTTGGTATCCACTGGGATGGGCTCCCTTTTGTTAGTTCTGTGTGTGAGGCATGGCTGGCACAGCTCAACAATTTGCTGTAGGAGGTCCCTGTCCACCCTATAGTGCTCCACTGTCTCCAGCTCATGCAGCCCCTGGTGGGTTACCCTGGGTCTGTACACTCTTCTCTGTCTCCTCACTGTGGGTTGGTCAACAGCATTCTCATTCTCACCACCCTCGGCCTCTTCCACATGTTGTTGTATGATAGCTATTGCAGCCCCTATCATTTTGTTGCTTTTGTTTGTTAAATATTCCCCGCGTGTATACACCGGTGGAGTAGAGTATGTGGGAAAAACAGAGGGGAAGGTGTTTGCATAGTTTATAGTAGTGTTCTGGGCTGGGTTGGGCTGCTTCCTGTGTAATTGGCTGATTCTGATACATTTCACCTGCCAGCTATGCTAGTTCTCCTTGATTACCTTCCTACTGCTGTTTTCTCTTCCCATTGCCTTCCTGTTTAAGCTCAGGGGCACGCCACACAAACACAGTGCTCAAATGTGCACAGAGCTGCTATTTCCTGGTTTACTTTTTTTTTCCTTTAAAACCACTGCTTAGGCAATGTAAATAGTGCTAGGCAGCCTCAGACACACCCCGTTTCTTAGCTCTGCTAAGCTAAGGGCAAACTCGAGCCCAGGGGTCCAATCCACTTGCAGTATGCCTGACACCCCCCTATGATGTCAGCTAACTCCTACGCTTGCACCAAGCTATTCCTGCTCTTATACTGTTGGCTGCTTTCTAGCATACAGGGGAAATCTGGGATTCAATATCATTCCCCTCATTTGCATAGGATTGCTTGCTGATGTATAGTTACAGGTCCCACACTGAGCCTCCTCCCTTAGTAATCACTATTCACTGGCCATGTTGTCTTCTACCTGTCATTGAGTATAATGGCAAAATACTCATTTTTGTTAGAATGCTTACTTTAGGTTTTTTTTTTAATTTTTCGCCCGATCCCATTTGCACACTGCTGCCCTACACTTAAACAGCTAAGAACGGCTAAAAAAAATTGAAAGTTTATTTTTTTTTTTATTTTTGCAACTGTTTTCCATGCCAATGGCCATATATTTGGCCATTGGCATGCTTTCTACTTAATGGTCACCCTTTATTTGGAGTTGTCATGACTCCATTTTGTAGTTTGCAGAAATGTATTTGGTTACTGGCCGAGTACATTTCTGCAGATTACACTAGTCCTGCACAGCCGGCTTCCAGCTTCCTGGATCACAAATTCACCCCATTTGCATGGAGTTCATCTGCAAATGGGGTAATTTGCATACAGGGGCTGAGTCCGTGCAGGACTAGTGCAGGAGCACTCGTGCACGTCCCTACAGCTTATTCCTAGATCGCACAACAGACATATTGCCTGCTGGAGTTACTGCACTAGTCCTGCACACCGTGCAGCACTTGCTGAATCCAGGGGATTGTCTACAAGGGAAAAAAAAAGAAAAAGTAGCACCTTATCTAAATAAATTAATAAAAGAAAATAAAAAAGAGAACTGAGAAATAAAAAAGGAAATGAATCTGTTACCTTCAACATTTATCACAGAAGAAGAAATATGTGAAATAATTAAAAGAAACATAGTGCAATATTTTTATTAAAAAATATAAAAAGAAATTAAAAGTATGACCTTAATAAATGAAATGAAAAAGGCAATGAAATGTTGGAACAAAGTATAATTCTGAAATAGTTAGATAAAATACTAAAAGAAATTAGTAGGAATATGGCTACCGGATTAGATGGCATTGAATATCATATGTGTAAGAATATGGAAAATTGGCAGAAACTTTTATTTAATAAATAAATAAGAATTTGAAATGAATGGTTAGATTTAGGAATGATAAATAAGGAACTATGTATAGGTACAATAATATTTTTATGGAAAAAGGGAGAAAGTGATGATATAAAGAACTGGAGACCAATAGTACTAAACAATACAGACTACAAAATAATCATAAGAATTATAACAAAGAGATTAACAATTAAAATAGATAAGCTACTTGATCAGACAGTATTTGAGAGAAAGGGAAAATGAAGCCAAGACGTATTATGCTTGATGAAGGAGGCAACTGATGATTTTATAAATAAAAAGTTGCTGTATTGTTTCTATCCTTTGTTGTCTCCACTGTGTTTTTTATCTCAGGGTAGCTCAGAAGCTAGTTTCAGGAAGGGGGTTGTTAAGTCAGCTCACATCCTAGCTGTTAGTCATTGCCTGAAGTGTATTTTCTCTGTTACAATTCCAGTACAGACTGCATTTCTGTGAATTGGTGCAAATCGGATAGATCTCCTGGCTGTCAGCAGAGTTGGAATCTATTCCAAACTGATAAGTACACTTTTTGCAACTTAATTTGCACTGTGCTGTATTTAGACATTTGCTTATTATTTATACAAAAGCAATGAAACTCAATAGTGTAGCCAGTCTGAATTAACTCCCTCTCACACCAACAAACACATTTTCTTCAGCAAAATGAATCAGAGAGAGAAACACGGCAGAAATTGTATAAAAAACTTTAATACAGTTAGTGCTTTCACATCACAGATGCTTCTTCAGACCATGAATGAAACAACATAAGCTAAAACCACTTTATATACTTCTTAAGCTCTACCAAGTTGCCGTTAATTAATTGATTTCATCTATTCAGCATTCAAGTTAAAGAGACAGCATATTAATAGGTATCTAGCCAAAGACATACTGCAGCTTGCTTACCCCAACAATTTATTACACAAACTGACATTTCATCAGTGAAGTAAAATCAATAAAACAAGTACAGCATTTTTAATACAACATGAACAATATAAGCAGATTTTATAAACGTCTTGTTTATAGATAGGGCTTAATCGATGTTTTATCATTAAGCCCTGGTTCTTTTTCTGCCTGTAACTCAGTAATCCATTTTAACTCTCTTAATTCCAGTTTATTTTTCATGTCACCCAGCCTTGAATCTTGAAAAATACATTCAATAACTATGAATTGGAACTGATGCATTCCCCCTGCACAGATAGCATGTTTGGCTAGAGCACTTCTATCTGGTTCATTATTTCTGATGGCAGCCAAATGCTCTCTGACCCTCTCTCTCAGTGAGTGAGTGGTCATGCCAACATGAAAGGAAGGGCAAGCTAAACACACAACCAGGTATACTAAATTCCTTATTTTACAGTTTGTCTTAACTTTAAATTCATACTTCTTGTTTGTTATAGGATGTACAAAGTTCCTGTTGTCACTCAAAACATCACAGACACTGCATTGCCCACATTTAATAAGACCATAAATCATCTCCTTGGACTTTTTTGGTTGGCAAAGTAACCTTTTGAGATTATGTTTATTTTTATAACAATACCTTGGCCTCTGACCTACAATCCTAGCTATCTCAGGGTCTGATTGCAAAATGGACCCGTTTTTATCAATCACATTTTGTACCTTTCTAACATTCCCAGCATATTCTAAGTAAATGGGTAGATTTTTAGCAGTAAAAATTTCTTTCAGCTGTTGGAAAGAAGTATCATGGGTATTGCTGATATATGGTTTTGCCCTACCTTTCCTCATAGATTTAACTTGCTGAATCCCAGTATCTACCTCACTTCTTAGATATTTCCTCTGTAACAATTAATTTCTGAAAGTTCCCATATCCTGTTCAAAATGTTCCTCTTCCATATCTAACCTAGATATGCGCATAGCCTGACCTTTTATGATATTCCTATAGATATAGATAGGATGCATACTGTCTTTACTCAGGACATTATTTTTTCTACATTCTTTCCTAAATAATCTGGAAGATAACTTCCCATTAGTGTCCTTGAATATAGTCAAATCCAAAAAAGATATTTCAGTCAAGGAGACAGAATAAGTGAACATCAAAAAATCAGTAGTGGTATCTAGAAACATAAAAAACTCTCCTAACTCACTTCCTGTGCCCCTCCCCACACAATAAGGAGGTCATTAACAAATCTCCTATAGAACAGAATTTTATCAGCAAATGTCTCATGTATCAAAACAGACTGTTCCTTCCAATAGGCAAGGACCATGTTGGCGTAGCTATCGGCACAGGGTGTGCCCATAGCTATGCCAAACAATTGCAGATAGTACTTCTGTTCAAGAAGAAACATGCTGTTTACCAGAATAATCTCGATTAACATACACAGAAAATAAATTATTTTCATATCATAGGAGCTATCCAGGCTTAAATAATTTTTAACTGCCTCCAACCCATATGTGTGGGGTATTACAGTAAAAAGTGAATTAATATCCATAGATACCAGTAAACAGTTGTCAGTTTGTTCAAGTGAGCTACAAAAAGTCCTACCAATGTCAGACAAAAGTTGTTTCATTCATGGTCTGAAGAAGCATCTGTGATGTGAAAGCGCTAACCGTAGTGGTGATGGACAGGTTGACAGACGAGATCAGACAAGAGTCCCCGTGGACTATGATGTTTGCAGATGACATTGTGATCTGTAGTGAGAGTAGGGAACAGGTGGAGGAGACCCTGGAGAGGTGGAGATATGCTCTAGAGAGAAGAGGAATGAAGGTCAGCAGGACTAAGACAGAATATATGTGTGTGAATGAGAGGGAGGATAGAGGAATTGTGAGGATGCAGGGAGTAGAGGTGGTGAAGGTGGATTAGTTTAAATACTTGGGATCAACAGTTCAGAGTAATGGTGAGTGTGGAAGAGAGGTGAAGAAGGGAGTACAGACAAGATGGAGTGGGTGGAGAAGAGTGTCAGGAGTGATTTGTGACAGATGAGTACCAGTAAGAGTGAAAGGGAAGGTCTACATTAGGGTAGTGAGACCAGCTATGTTCTATGGGTTGGAGACAGTGGCAATGACAAAAAGGTAGGAGTCAGAGCCGGACGTGGCAGAGTTAAAGATGTTAAGATTTGCACTGGGTGAGACGAGGGTGGACAGGATTAGGAATAAGTATATTAGAGGGTCAGCCTAAGTTGGAAGGTTTGGAGACAAAGCCAGAGAGGCAAGATTACATTGGTTTGGACATGAGCTGAGGAGGGATGCAGAGTATATTGGGAAAAAGATGCTAAGGATGAAGCTGCCAGGTAACAGGAAAAGAGGAAGACCCAAGATAAGGTTTATGGATGTGGTGAGAGAGGGCATGCATGTGGTTGGTGTGACAGACCAAGCAGCTTTAAATGCATGTCTCTTTTAATTGATTTTCACAAGCCTAGTGAGAATCTATTGTTGAGAGATATAAGAAGGAAACAAGAAGAGCTGAGGTCCATTGTTCCAGTGGGTGTATATGACAGACTGCTTTCTAATTTATGTGAGAACGTGACTGCACATGAACAGCATTTAATAAGTCAGAAAAAGAAAAAAATTAGAGAGAGATCTAAGAGATTTCTCAAATGGACATGTGTTTACTTGGCTGAAGGGCAATGAAGTAGGAGAGGCACAAAATACTAATACTAATGCAAATTTAAATGTTCCTGGCTCACAGACATTGAGCTTGGAGACTGCAAATGCTAGTATAGCACGGAACAACAACCCTAGCTCAAGAAGGGGTGAATATAATGCTCCAAACACTACTGAGGCATTAGAAGTAATAGAAATGCCGCACACTTTGAATGTTTTAATTAGTAACAGTCAAAATGAATGTCCTACGGCTGTTCAATCTGTAAAAAAGAAGGAGATGGACCAAACCACATTAATGCAGCCCCCCCCCCTTTTCCCATTCGTAAAATGGATTCATCGTGAATGGGCCAGTCCAGCAGCAGGGGGAGGAACAGAAGGCTGACTTCCCAGGAAGGAGCGGTAGGAAGAGATTTGAAAAGGATGTGGAACATGACAGCAACCTGAGAACACTGCTAGTGAACTTTTCTAGTAAAATGTTAACCAAGCATCAGCAATTCATACTTGAACATGGTTTGACTTTCATTCCAGCTTCAGACACTGACTTTGTGAGTACTGTTTTGGATATAAGATATTTTGCATGCAGTGTTATTTTGAAATATTTATTTGGCAGCAACAATTCTGAACTTTTTAATGACTTTAAAAAAGCCCAACTTATTTGTTCCTGATATGAATCCAGTTTTAGAAGTATTTTGTAATGTCTGTGAAATGCAATTGAAAGAAATGCTTAGTTATGAAAGTCAGAATAATAAGGACAGATTCTTTAATTTAAGTAAGGAAGAGCAGGAAGCTCTCCTTGAATTAAGAAATGATGCATCTATTCTTATTCGTCCTGTGGACAAAGGTGGGGGAATTGCTGTTTTTAATACAGAAGATTATGTTGCTTCTATGCAAGAAATCCTTAATGATGAGAAAGTATATAAGCAAGTCAGTTTAAATGACATAGAATTATGCTGCAGCCAGGTATTTAAATCATTATATAACTGTTTTGCAAGTAGTTTGATTTCTAAGTCTTTGTTGGACTTTTTTACTGTTACAAATCCTGTTGTTCCACTCATCCAGTGTCTTCCAAAAATGCATAAAGAGAGATATAACCCACCATTCAGAACCATAATGTCTGGTCAAGGGTGTGTTACACGTTCAATATCTAAATATGTTGAAAATAATTTAAGACAAATAGTTATCACTTCATCTTATGTACTGAAGGACACAAAACAACTTTTGTCTAACATTGGTAGGACTTTTTGTAGCTTACTTGAACAACCAGACAACTGTTTACTGGTATCTATGGATATTAATTCACTTTTTACTGTAACACCCCACACATATGGGTTGGAGGCAGTTAAGAATTATTTAAACCTACATAGCTCCTATGATATGAAATTAATTGATTTTCTATGTATGTTAATAGAGATTATTCTGGAAAACATCTTTCTTTTTGAACAGAAGTACTATCTGCAATTGTTTGGCATAGCTATGGTCACACCCTGTGCCAATAGCTACGCCAACATGGTCCTTGCCTATTAGGAGGAACAGTCTGTTTTGACACGAGACATTTGCTGATAAAATTCTGTTCTATAGGAGATTTGTTGATGACCTCCTTCTTGTGTGGGGGAGGGGCACAGAAAGTGAGTTAGGATAATTTTTATGTTTCTAGATACCACTACTGATTTTTTGATATTCACTTATTCTGTCTCCTCGACTGAAATATCTTTTTTGGAAGTGACTATATTCAAGGACACTAATGGGAAGTTATCTTCCAGATTATTTAGGAAAGAATGTAGAAAAAATAATGCCCTGAGTGAAGACAGTATGCATCCTACCTATATCTATAGGAATATCATAAAAGGTCAGGCTATGCACATATCTAGGCTAGATATGAAAAATGAACATTTTGAACAGGATATGGGAACTTTCAGAAATGAATTGTTACAGAGGAAATATCTGAGAAGTGTGGTAGATGCTGGGATTCAGCAAGTTAAATCTATGAGGAAAGGTAGGGCAAAACCATATATCAGCAATACCCATGATACTTCTTCCCAACAGTTGAAAGAAAATTTTACTGCTAAAAATCTACCCATTTACTTAGAATATACCGGGAATGTTAGAAAGGTACAAAATATGATTGATAAAAACTGGTCCATTTTGCAATCAGACCCTGAGATAGCTAGGATTATAGGCCAGAGGCCAAGGAATTGTTATAAAAATAAAAATAAACTTAAAAGGTTACTTTGCCAACCAAAAAAGTCCAAGGAGATGATTTATGGTCTTATTAAATGTGGGCAATGCAGTGTCTGTGATGTTTTGAGTGACAACAGGAACTTTGTACATCCTATAACAAGCAAGAAGTATGAATTTAAAGTTAAGGCAAACTGTAAAACAAGGAATTTAATATACCTGGCTGTGTGTTTAGCTTGCCCTTCCTTCTATGTTGGCATGACCACTCGCTTATTGAGAGAGAGGGTCAGAGAGCATTTGGCTTCCATCAGAAATAATGAACCAGATAGAAGTGCTCTAGCCAAACATGCTATCTGTGCAGGGGGAATGCATCAGTTCCAGTTTAAAGTTATTGAATGTATTTTTCAAGATTCAAGACTGGGTGATATGAAAAATAAACTGGAATTAAGAGAGTTAAAATGGATTATTGAGTTATAGGCAGAAAAAGAACCAGGGCTTAATGATAAAACATTGATTAAGCCCTATCTAGGAACAAGACGTTTATAAAATCTGCTTATATTGTTCATGTTGTATTAAAAATGCTGTACCTGTTTTATGATTTTTACTTCACTGATGAAATGTCAGTTTGTGTATTAAATTGTTGGGGTTAGCAAGTTGCAGCATGTCTTTGGCTAGATACCTATTAATATGCTGTCTCTTTAACTTGAGTGCTGAATAGATGGAATCAATTAATTAACAGCAACTTGGTAGAGCATAAGAAGTATATAAAGTGGTTTTAGCTTATCTTGTTTCATTCATGGTCTGCAGAAGCATCTGTGATGTGAAAGCGCTAACTGTATTAAAGTGTTTTATACTATTTCTGCCATGTTTCTCCCTCTGATTTATTATTTATACAGTTGCTGTATTGTTTCTGTCCTTTGTTGTCTCCACTGTGTTTTTATTTTTCTCAGGGTAGCTCAGAAGCCAGTTTCAGGAAGGGGGTTGTTGATCCAGCCTACATCCTAGCTGTCAGTCATTACCTGAGGTGCATTTTCTCTGTTGTAATTCCAGTACAGACTGCATTTCTGTCAATTGGTGTAAAGCTGATAGATCTCCTGGCTGTGAGCAGAGTTGGAATCTATTCCAAACTGATAAGTACACTTTTTGCATCTTAATTTGCACTGTGCTGTATTTATACATTTGCTTATTATTTATACAGTTGCTGTATTGTTTCTGTCTTTTGTTGTCTCCACTGTATTTTCTTTCTCAGGGTAGCTCAGAAGCTAGATTCAGGAAGGGGGGTTTTGAGCCAGCCCACATCCTAGCTGTTAGTCATTGCCTGAGGTGTATTTCCTCTGTTGTAATTCCAGTACAGACTGCATTTCTGTGAACTGGTGCAAAGCTGATAGATCTCCTGGCTGTGAGCAGAGTTGGAATCTATTCCAAAATGATAAGTACACTTTTTGCAACTTAATTTGCACTGTGCTGTATTTATACATTTGCTTATTTATAATGGTGCTGTGTTCCCACCCACCCTTCCTGTTGGTATCTTGTTCTTATACTTGTGACTTTGCATTTGCCCACCCCTACTGTAAATTTCATCTGGAACACTCCCCTCATTCTAGTGTCATTAGCTAATTTTACCTATTACAGAGAGAACATTTGAGAAAGCCAACCCACTTAGTTTGTTAAGCTTGAATTATCTTCTGCTCCTCCTTTCTCCCTTTCCACTTTACTAAAAAGAAAAAAAAAACTTTGCTAGAATCTGCCTGTGTTCTGACTGAGTGTGCTTCTCAGCTGATAAGTATATTTTTGGCACTTTTTAACTGTTCAGAGGTGAATAAAACAATAATTGAATTCAGTTCAGAATACATTTTGAATAAATTGCATTTATTTAAACTGTATTTGCTGTAATACTGCTACACACTGAAGTGTGCAAGCTTGCACTACACTTGAATTGTTTTTAGTGCTGTTTTGGCTGCTTTTCTGTAAAAAAAAACTCTAAGCCTGTTTCCTACCTTTCCTGTAACTAGTGTAGTCTAGATACAGATTTGCTGTATCCAGGACTGTATGTAAGCTTCTGAGCCCCCCAAGCCTTTCTGTGCTGGAGGGAAGCCTTCTAGCTTATCAGTGGGAGTGGTAAGCACTAGGTAACCTATCTACCACATAAGGAGTGGTTCTGGCTCAGAAATTGTAGTTATTGTCCGTTTGGGCAGTTTTCCATCTCTCTCTCTCTCAACTTCCTGATTTAAAAGCCTGCATTTCCACTTGTTTCCCCCTTCCTGTAACTAGTCTAGTCCAGATACAGATTTGCTGTATTCAGGACAGTTTCTAAGCTCCTCAGCCCCCCAAGCCTTTTAGTGTTGGAGGGAAGCCTTCTAGCTTATCAGTGGGAGTGGTAAGCACTAGGTAACATATCTACCACATAAGGAGTGGTTTCTGGCTCAATAATTGTAGTTATTGGCTGTTTGGGCAATTTTTCCATCTCTCTCAACTTTCTAATTTAAAATCCCGCATTTGCACTTGTTTCTTTCCTGTAACTAGTCTAGTCCAGATATAGATTCTTAGTTTTAGCACTTGAATTTGCTTATTCATGCTCGGCACTTGTTCAGAACTTGTTATAAGCAGTAAATAAGCTACAAATTACTATAGCACTCAACCTTTCTCATTACCTAGAGAAAAACAGTTTTTGTACTTACTTTCCTCACTTGCTTAGAGAAAAACAGCTCTTGTACTCACTTTTCTCACTTATCTAGAGGAAAATAGTTTTTTATTCAGGCATATCCAAGGTTCAGCTCCCGGTGTTCTCTCCTGTCTATCTGATGAATCTGGGCATCTTGAGGCAGTGTAGCAATTGCCTCATGTACAAAGACAACCCTCTCCTCCTACCACCCGACACTACAACCTGTGAAAGATGCATTTATCTAGCCAAACTGGAGGTAAAACTCCCTCCAACCAAGACTGAACTTGACAGTCAAGAGGAGAAGGTAAACACTTGCAACACACCAGACTCATCACATAGTCCCACTAAATCTACACCACCAAAATCAACACATAGAAACACAAAAACATTCACAGAGGCTCTCAATAATAATCTGCTCAACCAACAGAGACCTCCAAAGCAGAAATGCAAGCAACCCCCACCCCCCAACACAAGCCAAATGACACATAGCCCACAGACTCAGAGTGCCACTCACCTACAGCCCATAAGGCAAAACAATGTACCCAACACACTAGTCATAGGTGACTCTATAGTCAAGCACACTGATGTCCCACTCACCAGGCTAAACAAGGAAAAGGCTACTGTCAGCTGCCTGTTGGGTGCCATGATCTGCCACATAACTCTGTCATTGTCCATGTTGGTGTAAACAACCTGAGATGTACCTCCCTGGACTACATGAAAAGAGACATGGAAGAGCTCCCCGATCTTGTAGCCCAGGCAGGTATGACCCTAGCCCTTAGTAGCATGCTGCCATCACCCAGAATGATAACGCAGTATAAGGACAAAATGATTGTCTTCAACAATTGGCTAAGCTTCTGGTGTCATTCTGAGGGGATCCAGTATCTGTCTGCCTGGGATGACATGGTTGACAAACCATGAAGCTTTGCCAGAGATGGCCTGCACTTGTCTCCCCTGGGATTCCAGATACTGGCTAAGGCTCTTGCCGCCCCTATAGTGCCTTTTTTAGGCAAGGTTAAAAATGACAAATTCACCATCGTAACAGGAACAGGCAAGCAAAAACTGAGGATAATGTTACTCAATGCTAGAAGTCTAAATCTCAAAATGCACTCTCGAGGCACTCCTTAAAATGGAGAACATTGGTATCTGTGCAGTGACTGAGACCTGGTTCAAGGCTTCAGGGAGCACCCCTCCACTACCAGGCTATAACTCATACCACCCTTTTCAACCATGTAACCTGGACTGGAACACCAAAGGCAGAGGTGTGTCTATATTTATTAAGGATATACACACCTCCAGGCTAGCTGCTCAGCATAATGCATCCGAGGTTATTCGAGTGCAATTAACTCTGGGCAAAACTGCAATCCAAATTGTACCTTCCTACAGATCCCCCACCATGCACCAGGATTCCAACTCCTCTTTTCTAAATATACTGGAAAATATTAGGGTTCAACCAAACACCCTAATAAAGGGGCAATTTAAACTACCCCACCATTAACTGGGAAAACTACTCATGTGCCAACTCCTTTGCTCAACGCTTTCTGGAATTCATAAATTCCATTGCCCTGGATCAATGTATCCACACCCCCACCAGACGCAACAATATCCTAGACCTAGTCATTACCCATATGAATGACCGGTGTTCCACACCTGAAGTCAACTCCTTGGTCCGATCCGACCATAAGCTAATCACCCTAGACATCCACATCCCGCCCCGACCCCCCCCCCCCCCCATTAAGGAAACCACTGTAAAGAATTTCTCCAAAGCCAACTTCATGGTTCTTAAGGCAGAAGTGGTGAACTTCATGACACCCATGCAGGTGGACAATATAGTTATGACTGCTAAATCCTACACAAATGCACTTTATAAGTACTTACATGAATGCATGGATCATGCTATCCCAAACAGAACCAAGATGCTATCCTCCAAAAAAAGACAGCCAATTTGATCGTCCCCGACCATAAACAAACTCTACAACAGAAGGAAGAAACTGTTGCAAAAGAGAGTAAAATCCCATGAGTGGAGGAGCTCCCTGGTCAGCCTCAGTAAGAAGCTGAGATCCTTTATAAGATCCTCCAAAGCTAGCTATGAAAACAAAATTGCCACTGATTCTAAGGACAACCACAAAGCATTCTATAGCTATGTCAAGAATCTCAATGGCAACGCCCAGATCTGCTCTGAGTTACAGCACAACGGCATGAAAATTAAAGAACCAACTGATATTGCCAATATCCTGGCAGATAGGTTCAGTGCTAACTTTACCCCCACCCCCACCCACTAAAGGGCCCATATCTAGTATGAAGAGTCCCTGTAATCACAACTACGCAGGCAAAAGCTGCACTCTCTAAAGCCAAAAACACAACATCCATGGGACTGGGGAACATCCCAGGCTGCGTTTTACATGAACTTCAGAATGAACTGGCTCCTCACCTAAGCACTATGTTCAGACATAGCCTCACATCAGGCTTTGTGCCCACTGAATGGTGCACAGCAACACCTATCCTATTCCACAAAGGGGGAGCCACCACTGATCCCAGGAACTATCGCCCTATTAGCCTAACGAGCCTGGTCTGCAAGACCATGGAACGTATCATCATAGAACCCATAAACAAAGACATTGGTAGCCTCCAAACTCTGGAGCCCACCCAGTTTGGGTTTGTGAAAGGCAGATCATGCCTCCTGAACCTGATCGCCTTCTTTGAGGCAGTCACCAAAGCCGTAGATGAGGGTAAGGTGGTTCACACAGCCTATCTTGACCTTGCCAAGGCTTTCAACACCATCCCCCATTCTGGAATTATAGCTAAACTTACTAAACTAGGAATAAATCCCTACATCACAAGATGGGTTGCCAACTGGCTCACTGGCAGAACCCACACTGTAAAAGTTGCAGACTCCAAATCTGACTTCAAACCAGTGACAAGCGGAGCACCACAGGGTTCAGTCCTGGGACTTCTCCTGTTTGGTATCTACTTCTCTGAAGTACTGGCTAACACAGAAGGCCTCTGGCTAATGAAGTTCACAGATGACTGAAAACTAGGAGTCATAGTCGAGTCCCCAAACGATGTGGACACCCTACAGAAGGGCCTCACTGAGACAGATGCCTGGTGTCAGAGCCTTGGCCTCAAGCTCAATGCCAAAATGTGCATTGTCCTCCCCTTTGGTAAAAACTCTGTACCCATGAACTACCACATAGGCAGCAGTCTACTTAACACCGAATGTGTGATAAGAGACCTTGGAACCCAGGTGGACAGTAGTCTCTCGTTTGATAATCACATCGCCACAGTAGTCAGGAAGTCCTTCTACATGGCACACCTCATCACAAAAGGGTTCTCATCCAAGAAAAAAGAGGTCATTGTTCCCCTCTAATCAACACCCATATGCCCATTATAGAGTACAATGCCCCTTTTGGAATGTACCTCACAAGACATCTGCAGCAGCTGGAAAGACCACAGAAGTACCTCACAAATAGGATTACTGGCCTCAAACAGATGCCCTACACTGACCGTCTCAAAAAACTCCAGCTTTACTCTGTAGCATATCGCCCACTCAGAGGTGATCTCTGCCTGACATATAAAGCTATGTCAAACCCAGAGCTGTTGGACATGCTACACCTAAAGAAATCCCAATCCCTTCAAGCTACATGCTCTAAGGACTTAACCTTGTCACCACAATAAACAGGACATACTGGAGGGATAGATTCCTGTCCCAGAGACTTCCCATACTCTGGAACAAGCTACCCACCTATGTCAAGCAAAGTTCCTCATTAGCACTCCTCAAGAAAAATCTTGATAAGTGGATGGTAAATAGGAAATACACCCTGAGGATCACTTCTGTGGCTCTGCTCGACAGTGGCACAGGAAAATAACTTTCTTGGGTGGCATAAGCCAGGGAACCTTGATGGCCAGGCTTACTTAGGCCCTTGGGCTGATAGCCTAGTACCTACCTATGAACCTATAAGAGAGTAGAAGCAATGATTATGATAGGAGACTTAAACAAAACATTTGATAAAATACAATATGAATCACTATGGTATATTTTAGAGGCATATAATAAAAGCAAAAAAAATAATACAAGCAATCAAGTCAGTGTATGAAATAAATAATGTTAAATTAAATGTGAATGGATGGATAAGTGAAGAAATAAAAATAAAATGTAGAATAAGATAGGGATGTCCATGTAGCAGCATCATTTTTGCTCTAGTTATGAACACAATAATGACAAAGATCAATCAAATGACATATAACACAAGATATAAGATAGTAAATGAAATACAATTACACATACTGTACACATATGCAGATGACTGTGTTAATAACAGGAAACAAAGAAGGGATGGAAGAATTAAGTAAAAATTAAATAAAATGTTAAAGATTGATTTCAGTGTTAATGATGAAAAAAGTAAGGGTTTTGGATTTAAAGGAAATATAGCAGATATAAAATTTAATGAAGAATCTATAGATTTATTAGAAATATTTTTTGGTTCAAGTGTTGCTAAAAGGAAGCAATGGAAGAAATTAGTGCAAGAAATAAAAGATATGTCTAATTTTTTGGAAGACATATAGATTAGCATATAGAACAAAGTGTATTTAATAAATTCTATCATGATAGGTAAAATAGCATATATAGCCAATATGAAAATGAGATAATGTATGTCATATTTGCTTTCATATGGGGATCAAGACTGAACCTAGTCAAAAGAGGTGTTTTGTACATGGGAAAAGAACAGGGAGAAGTGGGTCTGATAAGCCCTATCACACATACTCAATCATTAAAGTTATATAGAGTCTTAGCAGGTTATACAAAACAATGTAAAAGTCTGATAGAATCCAGGAATGGTATATAAATATTATGAATCAATATTATTATTTTGATCCTTGGAAACATTTAGAAATAAGAAAAAAGAAAGCAATATTAACAAGATATAAATGGTATAACAATATACATGAACGTAAAGACTTTTTATGGAGATTATCTACAAGTAAGTTGCCTGTTAAGGCAAATATGCCTTACAAAAGAAAACAAGACAGAATGTGTAATTTTTGTGGTGAATTTGAAACTACAGAGTATGTATTCTTGAAGTGTGAGAGAGTTATAAAATTGTGGGAAGAAATATGTAATTCTAAAATGTTGGAAAGTTTTACAAAAAGAGAGCAGATTAATATGGGCATGATTGAATATGTTTTTTATGATGTAAAAAACAAGAAGAAATGAAAACTGATAAAATTATATTTTACTTTTCATGGACATTATGCACGAAGGACTGAATGAAATTAAGTTCAATGGTAAATGAGTTCTGGAAGAGATTTTAAAGAAAATTCACTTTTAGTTATGAAAAAAAGGATGGAGGGAAATTTTCATTTATATGAATGAAAACAGAATTCTATAAAGTGTATATATAACAGCACATATTGTAAAAATGTACATAATATTGTTGTGTATATAAGACTTGTTTAACAATGAAAAACCCTTCTCTTCACGTATGGGGACACATTTCAGTGTTGCACCTCTGGCTTCTGTTCTGAACATGGAGGAGGCTCGGAGAAGCAGGAAAAGAGAGTTGTGAATATGGAAGAAAGAAAGGAGTGTGCAGAGGACAAAAGTGTGTATGGTGCTGATAGTCAAACAGGAGAACCACTGAATTCATCAAATAAGGTAGCAGAATGTGAAGAGATGTCAGTTAAAAAGGATGGCATGGTGAAGGAATCAGAAAAGGCAGTCAAACCTTTTCAAGGGCAGCTTAAGGAGTCAGAACTGGTGATAATGGATTCAGAAGCAAAACCTCTTCAATGCAGAGGTTACAGCACAAGAATGGGCCATTACAACCATCCAGTTGGGAGGGTTGATGGATGATTCACTGATGAATTTAGTCAACATGAGTGAACCAGAGAGTGGCAAAGACATGTCATGGGGAGAGTAGATGGAAAAGATTCAGAAGGAAGATGTCCAGTAGACTGAAACAGGTCAGGTCAAAAGAAAATCTTATTCAGAGATGGTTAAAGCAGGGAAGGAAAGCAAGAAAGCAGAAAAGACATGAATGTAAGAAAAAAAAAGATATTTTAAAGTACAAATTGAGAAAAAAGAAGAATCAGAGATGGATATAAGGCATGGGACAAAGTTATTACAACACTAGGAATTAAACCAAATAAGGTAAGGGCATTTATTCATACTATAGAGAGACTTTTTGCGGCATTATTATCAAGACTGGTCAGATACTGGAAAAACCCCTAGCAGAATAAGAAAGGGTTCCTATTACATTATCGAAATCATGAAACATCGAACACTACAAGATCACACTTGTATGTTCAATGTTTCATAATTTTGAATATGTAAAAAAAATAAATAAATAAAAAACATAAATCAACTGTTGTAACTGTAGTGCAATCTCGGAGTTGGTATATTTAAAGAGCGGGGGCATGGGGGGCGCAGCCCCTTACATGGATGTGGAGGTTGCAAGGGGGCTTTCCCCCTGCTTACAACAGTTATTTAACTGTTGACTTTTCTTCTTTTTTTTTTTAGTTCAAATTGCTGAAACTTCAATTAACTGTGTTCGACGTTTACAGTTTCAAAGTTTCAGCAATTCAATAACGTAATAGGAACCCGAATAAGAAAAAAAGAAAGATTGTTCTTCATGGAATTTGTATGTCTGCAAGCCTTTTTATAGGTAAACTAAGAAGAAAATTAACATTCAATTTAAGACTGAAGTACAAAAAGAGACTTTAAAAGGACATTTATTACAATTATGTAAAGCTGTACTATGTTTGCCAAAAATATCCGATTATAGAGATTTGTGGACTGGGGCTTGGGATTGTGATTTAAAATTAGACAATGGGAGTACTGTGCATATTTCAAGTATCATAAGGTTATTGACTGTAGGGAGAAGAATGATTAAATTTTTTTATGAAACAGCAAGAGTTATATGAGATGAATAAGAGACTGCACTATATCTAACAAATTAATTAAAGAATATTATAGTGTTATGAGAGAATTAAAATATTCTGCAGGTAATATATATAATACACAAGAAAAAAATTGAAAATGGTAGAAAAGATATTAAGACTTGATTTGAAGGACAGATGATAAAAATTGGTAAAAACTGAAAAGTGTGTTCATTGTTGGATAAAGACAATACAGATCTAGGAAGAAAATTTAAGATAGAAGAACTAAATCAAGTTTTGAAGGTAGCAAATTTAGATTTGGCTAAAGGACCAAATGGAATAAAATATAAGATGTATAAGGACATGACATTGGATCAAAAAAAGTGTTTATAAGAGTATTAAATGAATGGTTAGATAAAGGTTCTAGAAATAAAGAATTGTGCAAGTGTACAATTAGATTTATATGGTAAAAAGGTGATAAAAGACACTTATAGAACTGGAGACCAATAGTATTGAATAATATCGATTATAATTTTTTTATGAACATTTTGCAAAAAAGGATGTAGGAAAAAGTAAGTGAACATGTAAAAGGACATGTATATGGTATAAAAGGGAAAATGATCCAGGATTTATTATTGATAATTACGGAAGTAGTAGATGATATATTGTAAAGGAATATAAATGCAAAACTAATGGTAGGGGATTTAAGCAGAGCATTTGATTCAACTCATCATTCAGTGTTATGGGAGATATTTGAAGTTTGTAAAATAAGTGAAAAGGTAAAAAAAGGTCTGTATTATTGCTTATAGGTGTGATAAACTGAGATGCTGCCAGCCCAGCTAGCTGGAATTTTGTAAATAATTATATGTCACTTGAAACTATTAATATGATTTATATAGAAATGTGACACTGCCAGCCCAGCTAGATAGAATTTTGTAAATAATTCTATGTCATTTGTGAATAGTAATATGATTTGTATGCTTGCCTTAAAAATGTAAGAAAACTATATGTTCTGTACTGAGCTTCAAGATTGTAACCACAGTGCATCCTTCTGGAATACAGCAGGCATATATAAACAATATGCCAATTCAGTAAGAAAACAATACCAAGGTAAGGCTCCAGGCTCTCGAAGTAATTTTATTGTAAAAACACAAGCGCTTTCACCATCAAGGCTTCTTCAGGTGTGTGAAACAAGATACAAACACACCTATCTTTATACTAATAATCATTAAATCACATGTTCTAATGGTAATCATTTTAAAGAGACAGTGGCAAGGGCCATAGCATGAACACAAACTATATAAGAAACAATGTAAAAAACTAATACTATATAAAAAATGTGTAAAAATATGTAAGAGAATATATATACACATATGTAACTGTCTAAAAAAATTCTACACAACTAAGAAATACATAAATAAATAACTAAATATACCATAATAGAAACACACAATATTACATTCGAAGTGGTCTATTCTTTAAAACAGGTTTCAATGGTATACAGTCATTTAAACCATGACCAATATTTGCTCTTAATTTCAGAATCCATTTGGTTTCTAAATTCTCAGTACGGATTCTGATATCCCCTCCCCTTGTAAACCCATTGCATTTACCTAGTACTCTAAATAAAAAAGTATGTTGTACATTAGTCTCTTTGATATGCTTTGCTAGAGCATTGACCATACTGCCCTTTTTTATATGGTAAATGTTTTCCCTGATCCTGTCTCTTATATATCTATCAGTTTTGCCAACATAAAATTTGTGGCAAATCTGGCAAGTTGCCAGGTAAACCACATGAGATGAATTGCAGTTGGCACTAGTTTTTAAAGTGCAAACCTTTCCAGTATCTGGATGTTGAAAGACTATCTTTGGATCAATGAACCTGCAGAGCTGACATTTGGCGCAAGGTATAGTTCCACTGTTATCTCCAGTTACTGATATAATTTGATCTCTGGGGTAGCAGAGTTGCCTCCTTAATGATTTCTTATTTTTGAACGTAAACTGTGGACATCTTCCAATCAAACTACAAATGTTTTCACCTGAAGTTAGAATGTTCCAATGACTATTTATGATGTTAGTATATTGTCTTATATTTCTTGAATAACTAAAGCACATCTTAAATTCTGTTGTGATCTTTGTATTCGGTGTATCAAATACTATTATTATACTATTTTTATTATGGTATATTTAGTTATTTATTTATGTATTTCTTAGTTGTGTAGAAATTTTTAGACAGTTACACATGTGTATATATATTCTCTTACATATTTTTACACATTTTTTATATAGTATTAGTTTTTTACATTGTTTCTTATATAGTTTGTGTTCATCCTATGGCCCTTGCCACTGTCTCTTTAAGATGATTACCATTAGAACATGTGATTTAATGATTGTTAGTATAAAGATAGGTGTGTTTGTATCTTGTTTCATACACCTGAAGAAGTCTTGATGGTGAAAGCGCTTGTGTTTTTACAATAAAGTTACTTCAAGAGCCTGGAGCCTTACCTTGGTATTGTTTTCTTGATGGAATTTGAACTGTGGTTGTTACTGAGGTACCTGGTCACCTTTGGAATTGTTTTTCATTTTTTTAATATGCCAATTCAAATGCATGTTTTCATAGTAGAAATTGGGACATAGAGAGTTAACTTGCAAAACCTCAAGAAAATAAGCTGATAAGTTAAGAGTTTATGATGTGTTATAAATTTAGTTTATTTCAGCTAGGAGACAGGATGTCTAGGCTACGGGCTTCTTTCTGTTGTCTGGAAACAGGTAATTATAGGTTTCCAAGGTAATAGTTTTACAACTTTCAGTTTCAGGCAAGCCTCTAAAAGAGAATTGTTAGCTTCTGAGAGATAAGTATTTTTAACAGAGGCATGTTAAAATTTAAGTTACTGTTAGCCTAGGAAACTTAGGCAGAGGTGACAAGAATGATGTAATCTGAGATGATTCAGCAGTAATGTGTATTATTAATTTAAGAACTATCTCAGAGAGAAAGTCAGTGCGTTTTGTATTTTGTTCTGGATCTTACATCACCAGCACTTTGCCTTGCTCTGTAAGTAAGTTATTTATAACTTAGTTTCTCTTAGAGATAGATAGGAATATAGCAAGATTAGTTAGATGTTTTCTGTTTTTATGTGAGACTGTCCTACAAAATTGTTTTAAAGTATTTCCTGTGATTCTGAAGTCTATTGTCACTGTGTTGAGTTAATGAATATTGTCTTGTCCTTTTATTATTTATTATTAAATATATTTAAACCTATTAATTGTGGCTGGTTTTGTGTAGATATATAAGCTCTTAGGATGCCTGCATATGTATTTGGTGATACTGTACAAGCCACTCCTAAATAGCCTTCAAGTCTTAGTCACACTTACCATTTGGATAATAGTACCATTGCACAGTAGAATTGGACACCCTTTGGTAAGGGTATATTAGCTGATAAGGGTGGTTTGTGGCAGGTGGTACTATTATATAGTCTGGGCAGAAGGGGGCATAGCTAGATAACCTTCCCCAGGAGTGTCTGTGTGTTTGCAAATAAATCAAATCTCAAAGTGTGTGTGTCAGCTACTTGGGCATGGACACGAAATGCACTGGTTGGACAGAGAGGGTGCTGGAGATTTTGGCTTGTCCACTCGGCTGAGATCTGAACCCTATAGCTGTGCCAGTGAGGAGTCTTACTGGGGATCTGGAGAGAGAGGGAGAAACCAGCCCCAGACTGACTGTGATCTCTGTGTGCTCTTAAGGTAAATTGTACTTTACTGTGTATGTACTGTTCATCCTCTCAATGTGCACGTCCCTCACTGGTGTTATTGGTGAGGATTGAGACTCCTTGATTACTGGGCCAGGGCAGGGGCATCATAATAGGTACAATATAGTTAAACCATTAATAAACAGATGGCTTAGTGAAGATATACAGTTTGAGAAAGAGATTAGACAAGGTTGTCCATTGACTGGCATATTATCTGTATTAGCATTGAATGTGATATCAATACATATGAATAGGGAGATGGAATTGATGAGTTATACCTCAAGAGAAGGGGTAAAGTTGCCAATTCTGCTAATGTATGCAGAGGATATTATTATTGCTAAGGATAAAATAGGTATGTGCAGTGTGGTAAAATATTTATAAGAAACTATTCATGTGATAATTTTTCAATAAATAAAGAAAAAAGTCAAGGATCAGTAACTTAGGAAATGATTGGAGGGATTAAATTTAATATGAAAAAGACTAAAATTCTTGGAATATATTTTGGAAAGCAAGACATTATACATACAGTATGGAAAGAAAAATTAAAGGAAATGAATTTTTTTCTAAATCTTTTAGACTGTCCTTTCACAAAAAGTTGTATTTAGTCAACTCCATTTTGTTAACTTGAATCACATATTTAGCAGGTGGTTTTAGTTTACTTTTGATATTAGAATATTATTTTTTCATTTATTTAGGGATCTAATTGTTAAAAACAAAAAAGCAAGCTGGCTGCTGTTACTTCACTAAATTACTTTTAATGTTAGCGCTTTCGTTGAAGTCAATGCCCCAACTTCTTCAGACAACTCAACTCAACTTACCAAACAAATATATCATATTCAATTAATTAATTAATCAATTACTGGGACACTTTAAATTTAAAGGTCCCTTACATAAAAATTCTTTGTTACAAAAAATTCATAAAGTATAGAAACATACTCAACATATATATTAAAAACAATTAAGCTATAAATATGTCTTATATAAGAGCTTTCACCAAATGTTGATATGAACAACTATTATGTTAGAAATCCTAAAAAAACCTGAAAACTAAAACATTATTATATAAAAAATTGTTATACAATAGATAAATATATAAATATACCTAAGTGTGGACATTAAATTTTACCAACTCTCATCCTATTAATTCATTTTAATTCACTTTTAAAACCAGTATAAACCATAAAGGTATTACTAAAATAGTAGTACACAAAACAATATAAATATACATGACTATATATGCACTCATTTGTCCTAACCAGATATGTATACATATCTACACTCATATATATACATATGTTGTAGAAGACTTCATGTGTATATATAATAAACCTTATATAATTATATTCTTTTATCTATGAAGGGCTTTGAGCTTTAAAATACACTTTATGGAGTCAAATTCATTTAATCCTGGAGGTATGTGCGCAAAAGTACAAATTTGCCACATAAGCACGCTTTCCTCCAGTTTCAATTCCCATGCCTACTTATCTCACAGTTCTCCTTTTCTCATTTGACATATTAACATAACATGGAATATGTTATAGTTCATTATTTATGTATTTCAGTGCAATCCCCACTTACCAAACCCCAGTTAATAATCATTGTTCATATATTTTTTCTTCTAAATGGTTTCAAGTTTTGAAAAAAATCCTGAAAAAATGTATTTCAGTTCACTTTCAGTCACTTTCAGCCACGTTCTGCATGGTCATATGTGAAAAAATATATTCATTACATGGAAAGTTATCTTGTTTTTGTCATAAAAAATCACATCTCTTCAATAACTGAAATGATTTAGACATACCTCAGAATTCAATAAACTCCATGTAGGTTTCGTTCAGAGCCTACATGGAGTGTTTTCATGTATGTGATGTTGCTTATCACACTCCATCGTGTCATGCATATTAATGAAGCATGGCACATGTAAGCAAGGTTTGGAGGCTTGTACCAGTGTTGCTGGCCAAGAAACCTCTAGTATGAATGCGGATCATACCTCTCAACCTTTTAGTGCAAAAAATCTGAACAAAGAGAAAAGTAATTGGGGGAACAAAGGCCCAGAAATAGGGACAGATATTAAATATTGTTCTTACGAACTTAGAAAGTAGCTAGAATAATAGGATTTGTGTTGGCATGCATTTACTGAAGGATATGAAGTATGAAACTCATATGTCATTATTTATTGACTTTAATCTTCACTGATTTTCCAGAAAACCACAAATTTTACAAGCAGCAGCTCAAAAATATGAAGCAAAACTCTGGACATTCTGCAAAAATCTGGACAGTTGACAGGTATGATGTGGATAGCATTTCCGTGTGAGGCTGCTGGCCTTAAAAGCAGATTGTATGACAGCACAGCAACTGCTTTTCCCTTTCTTGAGTTTTCTTCATTAAAATTTATTTGGGGCACTGCCTTAGATTGTTTTTCCCTCATTTCAACTATTTCTCCATTTTCCTTTTTTTTGGGGGGGGCAGTGTTTGCGTGATGCATCACTTAGGACAAACATTTTAGCCATACTCATCTGGTTTGTGTGAAGCATAGCAGTGCACAAACTGGATGAATGGACCACCCAGGTTGCAGACAGGACCAAGACAGCCACAAAAATAAACCAGATGCATTCAATTAATACTGTGTTGTCCGTTCTGCATACACAGTAAGTCGTGTTGCTTTGTGATTAACAGCAAGAACTTTGCAATTAATACTAAGATAGGGAATGTGATGTATGTAATCCTGTGGCAGCAGGTGTTAATTGTAGGTCTGGAGTACAGATGGTTTTGGGTTCTAGTACAGGGTATGCAAACTTTGTTTTCCTGTTGTGACATTGCAGATTATAGCAATGAAGTGCAACAGACACAGCTGTTTTCTCAACTTTCTTGTGACAACAGCTGTAATTGTAAGACTGCCGTACATATGGTCCAGGGTTTGAATACAGAATATTCATACACTTTTATGTTGTTTCACTTCATATTATACTCACTCTCACTTATAACATTTGACATAGTGTAGCTGATATTAATATTTATATATGTGAGGGCTAAGACACTAATATTGTGTCAGTTACTTATTTATTTATCTATGTATTGTCAATTTATTATCAAAATTATGACTGTGGGTATACTGCGTACCATGTTCATGGAAGTATATTTCTACTATCTGGAAAGCCATGGCCTCCCCATTTGAATACCACAGTTACACAAGTGCCTGCATATCAAACAGCCTTAAAATTACATTGCTTGCCACTGTTGTGCATTGCTTACTATCATGCAAACACATTGCCCGCCAGTGTGCACTGTCAACTACCTTGTTTGTGTGATGGTAAGCAATGCGCAACTTTTTCAAATATTGCAAAACCAAAAAGTGCACACTCTCAGTAAGTGAGATATGTACAACTGGCAGGTAAACATTAGGATACAAAATCCAGTTGGCAGGAAATGTTCATTCGAAATTGGGCTTGATTTACAAAGTCATGTCTGGTGTTTCTGGTTAGGAAGTGCAATTCTGAGCGCAAAGGTGGGATGTTCAGGAGTGCAAAGTTTTTATTGGACTCCTAGTTAAGGAGCCTGGACCCCAGTTGCTGCAGCCAGACTATTCAGGCTCAGAATACAAGTCTGAAGCCTAGAATAGTATTACTAGGGCTTTGACCAGTGCTACAGTTATGCCCCACACTGGTGAATAATGCTGACACACACCTCTCAACTCTACAGATTTTTGCAGAATGTCCAGATTTTTGTCTCATATTTTTGGTCTGTTCCTCATAAAATCTGTGTTTTTGTGACAAATTACTGGGATGATCTGAGGACTGAGGTCACTAAATAATGACATACATGTGAGTTTCAGACTCCAAATCCTTCAGATAATGTATGTTAAAACAAATCCTGTTACTCTAGCAACTTTCTAAGCTTATAAGAGTAATATTTAAAATATGTCCCAGCTCTGTTCCAGTCTAGTGTCACTAGCTCATTATACCTAATACAGAGAGAACATTTGTGAAGGGCAAGCCACTTAGGTCCTTAATTTTGAATTACCTTCTGTTTCTCCTTTCACCCTTTCCACTTTCCAAAAAACAATTTTCTAAGCTTGTTTCCAGCCTTTCCTGTAACTAGTGTAGTCCAGGTACAGATTTGCTGTATCCAGGGCTGTTTGTAAGCTTCTGAGCCCCCCAAGCCTTTCTGTGTTGGAGGAAAGCCTTCCAGCTTATCAGTGGAAGTGGTAAGTACTAGCTAGCCTATCGGCCATTTGGGCAATTTTTCCATCTCTTTCAACTTTCTGGTTTAAAAGCCCATATTTGCACTTGTTTCCCAGCTTTCCTGTAACTAGTCTAGTCCAGATACATATTTGCTGTATCCAGGACTATTTGTAAGCATCTGAGCCCCCCAAGCCTTTCTGTGTTGGAGGAAAGCATTCTAGCTTATCTGTGGGAGAGGTAAGCACTAGGTAGCCTACCTACCACAAGATCCAGGTACAGGTTCTTAGTTTTATCACTTGAATTTGTTTATTCGTGCTCAGCACTTGTTCAGAACTTTTTGTTAGCACTAAATAAGCTACAAATTACTACAGCACTCAACCTTCCTCTTTAGCTAGAGGAAAACAGTTTTTGTACTTAATTTCCTCACTTGATTAGAGAAAAACAGCTCTTTACTTACTTTCCTCACTTATCTAGAGGAAAGTAGTTTTTTATTCAGGCATGTCCAAGGGTCAGCTCCCAGTGTTCTCTTCTGTCTATCTGATGAATCTGGCATCTTGAGGCTATGTAGCAATTGCTGCATGTACACAGACAACCCTCTTCTCCTACCACCCAACACCACAACCTGTGAGAGATGCACTTATCTAGCCAAACTGGAGGTAAAGCTCTCTCCAACCAAGACTGAACTTGACAGTCAAGAGGAGAAGGTAAACACTTGCAACACACCACACTCATCACATAGTCCCACTAAACCTACACCACCAAAATCCACACATAGAAACATAAAAACATTTGCAGAGGCTCTCAATAATAATCTTATCAAGCAACAGAGACCTCCAAAGCAGAAACGCAAGCAACCTCCACCCCTCAACACAACCCAAATGACACGTAGCCCACAGACTCAGTGTGCCAGTAAACTACAGCCCATAAGGCAAAACAATGTACCCAATGCACTAGTCATAGGTGACTCTATAGTCAGGCACACCAATGTCCCACTCACCAGGCTAAACAAGGAAAAGGTTACTGTCAGATGCCTATTGGGTGCCAGGATCTGCCACATAACCCACACACTCAGGTCACTCCACAACAAGTACAAATATGACTCTGTCATTGTCCATGTTGGTGTGAACAACCTGAGATGTACCTCCCTGGACTACATGAAAAGCGATATAGAAAAGCTCTTCAATCTTGTAGCCCAGGCAGGTACAACTCTAGCCCTGAGTAGCATCCTGCCATCACCCAGAATGATACTGCAGTACAAGGACAAAATGATTGACTTCAACAATTGGCTAAACTTCTGGTGTCATTCTAAGGGGATCCAGTATCTGTCTGCTTGGGACGACATGGTCAACAGACCACGATGCTTTGCCAGAGATGGCCTGCACCTGTTGCCCCTGGGATTCCGGATACTGGCTAAGGGTCTTACCACCCCTATAGTGCCTTTTTTAGGCTAGGTTTAAATGACAAATTCACCACTGTAACAGGAACTGGCAGGCAAAAACTGAGGGTAATGCTACTCAATGCTAGCAGTCTAAATCTCAGAATGCACTTAGTCGAGGCACTCCACAAAATGGAGAACATTGATATCTGTGCAGTGACTGAGACCAGGTTCAAGGCTTTAGAGAGCACCCCTTTCTTACCAGGCTATAACTCGTACCACACTTTTCAGCCATGTAACCTGGACCAGAACATCAAAGGCAGAGGTGTGTCCATATTCATTAAGGATATCCATACCTCCAGGCTAGTTGTGCAGCATAATGCATCCGAGATTATCCAATTGCAACTAACCTTTAACAAAACTGCAATCCAAATTGTAGTTTGCTACAGATCCCCCACCATTCCCCAGGATTCCCACTCCTCTTTTCTTGATATACTGGAAAATATTAGGGTTCAACCAAACACCCTAATAATGGGCAATTTCAACTACCCCACCATTAACTGGGAAAACTACTTGTACCAACTCCTTTGCTCAATGCTTTCTGGAATTCATAAATTCCAATGCCCTGGATCAGCTTATCCACACCCCCACCAGAGGCAACAATATCCTAGACCTAGCCATTACCAACATGAGTGACCGGTGTTCCACACCTGAAGTCAACTCCTCCTTGGTCAGATCAGAACATAAGCTAATCACCCTAGATATCCGCATCCCGCCCCCACCCACCATTAAGGAAACCACTGTAAAAAATTTCTCCAAAACCAACTTCATGCTTCTTAAGACAGAAGTGGTGAACTTCATGACACCCATGCAGATGGACAATACAGTTACAACTGCTGAATCCTACACAAATGCACTCTATAAGGACTTACATGAGTGCATGGATTGTGCTATCCCAAACAGAACCAACACGCTATCCTCCAAAAAAAGGAAGCCAATTTGGTGGTCCCCTGCCATAAACAAACTCTACAACAGAAGGAAGAAACTGTTGCAAAAGAGAGTAAAATCCCATGAGTGGAGGAGCTCCCTGTTCAGCCTCAGTAAGAAGCTGAGAGCCTTTATAAGATCCTCTAAAGCTAGCTACAAAAACAACATTGCCACTTATTCTAAGGGCAACCACAAAGCATTCTATAGCTATGTCAAGAATCTCAATGGCAACACTCAGATCTGCTCTGAGTTACAGCACAATGGCATGAAAATTACAGAACCAACTGATATTGCCAACATCCTGGCATATAGATTCAGTACTAACTTAACCCCCTCTCACCCCCTAAAGGGCCCATATCTATACAGGAAGAATGCAGAGTCACTGTAATCACATCTATCCAGGTAAAGGCTGCACTCTCTAAAATCAAAAACACAGCATCCATGGGACCGGACAACATCCTAGGCTGCGTTTTACATGAACTTCAGAATGAACTTGCTCCCCACCTAAGCACCATGTTCAATCATAGTCTCACGTCAAGCTTTGTGCCCACTGAATAGTGCACAGCAACAGTTATCCCACTCCACAAAGGGGGAGCCACCACTGATCCTGGGAATTATGTCCTATTAGCCTGATGAGCCTGGTCTGCAAGGCTATGGAATGTATCATCATGGAACTCATAAACAAAGACATTGGTAACCTCCAAACTCTGGACCCCACCCAGTTTGAGTTTGTGAAAGGCAGATCATGCCTTCTGAACCCGATCAACTTCTTTGAGGCAGTCACCAAAGCCGTAGATGAGGGTAAGGTGGTTCACACAGCCTATCTTGACCTCGCCAAGGCTTTTGACACCATCCCCCATTCTAGAATTATAGCTAAACCCACTAAACTAGGTATGAATCCCTACGTCACAAGATGGGTTCCCAACTGGCTCACTGACAGAACCCACACTGTAAAAGTTGCAGACTCCAAATCTGACTTCAAACCAGTGACAAGTGGAGTACCACAGGGCTCAGTCCTGGGACCTCTCCTGTTTGGTATCTACTTCTCTGAAGTACAGGTTAACACAGAAGGCCTCTGGCTAACAAAATTCGCAGATGACTGCAAACTAGGAGCCATAGTTGAGTCCCCAAATGATGTGGACATCCTACAGAAGGGCCTCACTGAGACAGATGCCTGGTATCAGAGGCATGACCTCAAGCTCAATGCCAAAAAGTGCATTGTCATCCCTTTTGGTAAAAACTCTGTACCCATGAACTACCACATAAACAGCAGTCTACTTAATGTCGAATGTGTGATAAGAGACCTAGGGACCCAGGTGGACAGTAGTCTCTCCTTTGATAATCACATCGCCACAGTAGTCAGGAAATCCTTCTATGTGGCACACCTCATCACAAAAGGGTTCTCATCCAGGAAAAAAGAGGTCATTGTTCCTCTGTACTCGGCACTCATTAGACCCATTATAGAGTACAATGCCCCTTTTGGAATGTACCTCACAAGACATCTGCAGCAGCTGGAAAGGCCACAGAAGTACCTCACAAAGAGGATTACTGGCCTCAAACAGATGCCCTACACTGACCATCTCAAAAAACTCCAGCTTTATTCTGCAGCATATTGCCTACTCTGAGGAGATCAGCAATATGAAAAAGTAACCAACCTCTCTCTCAAAGTTAACCAGCAACCAGGATCCAACAAGTAGTACAACAAAAAGAGCAGGTTAACACCACGATGATAAAAAGAACCTTTATTAACGAAAAAATGAGCGCTTTCGCGTGCCCACAAATTGCACGCTTCTTCAGATGAATTATAACATCACAATAAGAACATTCTCTTTATATACATAAACATTGATTGCTAGATAGATTGATTAAACCAATGATAAATGATTGATATTATATTCTGAAACCATGTTTTAAAAACCATGTTTCCGTTCTTTTTTCGTTCTGTTTTTGCACATAGCTATTTGGTCTTATTGCTTTAAATGAATGAGCCTTCAAATGCATAACATGCAAAAGTGATTAATTAATTAGCATTCAATTGGTTTAATCAATCTATCTAGCAATCAATGTTTATGTATATAAAGAGAATGTTCTTATTGTGATGTTATAATTCATCTGAAGAAGCGTGCAATTTGTGGGCACGCGAAAGCGCTCATTTTTTCGTTAATAAAGGTTCTTTTTATCATCGTGGTGTTAACCTGCTCTTTTTGTTGCACTATCTGAGGAGATCTCTGCCTAACATATAAAGCTATGTTAAACCCAGAGCTGTTGGACATGCTACACATAAAGAAATCCCAATCCCTCTGAGCTACACACTCTAAAGACCTAAACCATGTCACCACAATAAACAGGATATGCTGGAGGGATAGATTCCTGTCCCACAGACTTCCTATACTCTTGAACAAGCTACCCATCTATGTCAAACAAAGTTCCTCATTAGCACTCTTCAAGAAAAATCTTGATGAGTCGATGGGAAATAGGAAATACACCCCAGGGATCACGTTTGTGACTCTGCTCAACTGGGGCATAGGAAATTAACTTTCTTAGGTGGCATAACCCAGGAAACCTTGTTGGCTAGGCTTACTTAGGCCCTTGGGTCGATAGCCTAGTACCTGCCTATGAACGTATGAACCTATTATGTCAGTCTTTGTCCAGATTTCTTGCACCTAGAGGTTGAGGGGTATGTGCTGACATCATTTTCAGGACCTCTAGATGAGCAGGTGGGATACCCTCGCCCACTGGATTTGGGAATTTAGTATGGGGACACCCCACAGATGTGTAAGTATCAATTACAATAACTAATTTTAAGAGTTAAAAGCTGAATATAGTCAAGACTGGTATTCATAATGGTATTCTGTTCTGATTTATTTCCACGGCTGCTGCAGAGAAAGCATCAAATGTGAGATCCCATGCCACGTGTTTGTTAAGGATGTGAAAAGCATATGCTATGTATGCATCAGAACAGTACTGTTAATGTAGCATTAAAAGTTAAGGATGGCTTAGTTGGTATTTAATGCATTTGTATCAAACTGAGCACGCATATCTTAATTGTGAAAACAAGTATGCATGCCTTAGTCTGTAGCACAAAGCAACACTTCCCTATTCTCAAATAACAGTGAGCATGCATCTCTAATCTGTAAAAGGAAAGCATCCATGCAGTAATTTGTAGGACAAAATAACAGTACAGTATTAGAGAGTAGTCAGAGGTTGTGGGTTCAGAAACCACACTTCCCAAATATACAATACTGTTAGGTTTTCATCATTATTGCAATGTTACTGCAAACCTCTATACCAGTGGCACAAATGGCCTGCTTTAAACTGTAATCAGTATAATTGGAACATGCACATGTGCAATATATGCACACATCAAGGATTGCTGGCTGCAACCTGCACAGTAGTGTGCATCTGTTAGGAACTGGGTAGTCTTAAAAGTAATAAAAATAATTGTTAGAAGTTTGTAGTGTTAAAAGTAAAGGTAACAGAATAGAGTCAAATAATTGTATTAATGTTTTGTATATCACATATGAATTTACTGATACTCTATTTTTTTTTTCTCTCACCCCAACCCTTAACTCTTTTTTTCCCCCCACAGCACAGTGGGGCAGGCCTGTTACACAGGATCTTCCTGCTCCTGCTCCACCGGCTACAGCACTGCTGCCCAGCACATTTGGTGCACGACCTGGCAGCACCCCCTCTGCTGCCCGTGCACTACCTGACCCTTCAGCCAGTTCTGCCCCAGAGGATAGGCCCGTGTCTCCCCCTGGGAGCAGTGATGGAGGTGGTGCATTTTCACCCAAGAAGAACTGCCAACGATGTTGTGTAGGATTGTGCGCCATTCTGTGGGTGCACGCCTACACTGGATGGAGCTCATGCTCTCCATCCTGGTTCAAAATACCTGAAGGAGACACAGACAGACACTGCAGCCAGTGGTGCAGAAAGGTAACAGTGATGACTGGCCACTGGGTGATGACTTGATTCTCACTGTCACCCAGCTTGACATGCATGAGACCTTGATTTTCCTGTCCTCTCCACAAACATGGTGCTCACCCACCTCTTGGTGGCAGGGACAAGAGAGTTATAGATCCCCCTCCATGAATCGGGACGTCCACTTAGCCTACTTGGATCTATGTCAGTCAATCAAGATACAACCAAACTCCCTGGTTTTGGGTGACTTTAATTACCCACCCATTGACTGGGAAAATTATACTTGTTCTAACTCACTTGCCCAAAAAGATTCTGGGATTTCATTAACTCCAAAGCCCTGGACCCACTGGTTGACACACCCACATGGGGCTCAAAGATCCTAGATCTGGTGCTCACCAACATGAGTGACAACTGCAACACTCCCAGTCTGGGCCATCCCCGGAGAAATCGGACCGCAAATCAATCTCGCTAAAAGTAACTATAATACAAGACCCTCCCCCTTAGCAACAACTAGACTAAAAAATTTCTCAAAGGCCAATTACAACCTCTTATGTGACAGCATAAATACCTTCATTGTCCCTCCCCCCACTGATGAAACAGACACCTATGCTGAGTTATACACCAGTGCTTTATACGAGCACTTGTACAATTGTTTTGACTCTGCTGTACCTGATAGAACTAAAGGAAGATCTTCAAAGAAAAACAAACCTGCCTGTTGGACTACTGCCATTAACAGGCTATAAAATATGAGAAAGAAATTGCTGTCTAAGAGTAGGAAGGAACAGTCTTAAAACTGGAAACACTCCCTCTTCAACTTAAACAAGCAAATAAGATTCCTAGTGAAATCTTCCAAAGCTAACTATGAATCCAAATTAGCTTCCCTAACTAAGGATAACCACAAACCATTCTTTAGTTACATCAGTAGCCTCAAAGGTAAGGCCCAGACTTGCTCTTAGTTAATGGTACTACATATACCGAACCTGTAGATATAACAAAACCTGCTGGCTCACAGGTTCAGAGAAAATTTCACTCCCCTGTCCCCGCCTCATATACCCCAAAGCATACCTAACACCTGTCCCCCACTTAGTATCTTCGAGGATCAGGTCTTAAACACCCTCTCCAAGGCCAAAAATACAGCCTCTGTGGGACCAGACAACATCCCAGGCTGTGTTCTACGTGAGTTAAAACAGGAATTAGCATCACCATTGGGCACACTTTTAAATCACAGCCTAAGCACTGGCTTCTTTTCAGCAGAATGGAAAACAGCTACCATCATCCCTTTGCACAAATGAGGTGCATCTACAAACTCCGGGAACTATAGATCCATTAGCCTGGTCAGCTTTATCTGCAAGGCCATGGAATGAATCATCATGGACCTTTCTTACAGTTTCATTAGGCCAGGCTCAGGGGGACAATGGCCCCCCTGTTGTAGAATGAAGTAGCAGTCCACAAAAATCACAAACACTGATAGGCCAAAGAAGAGCCATAAAGAAAATAGAGTATACTACTGAGGATAAGAAAAATATATATATATATATATATATATATATATATATATATATATATATATATATATTGTTACTATTATGGAAAAAGCCCAGAATTTCCAGATATAAGATATACAAAAAGGTTAAGAGAGAAATTAGAGAAAAGAAAAATACTTCTACAAGAAAAACTGTCAGATGCTTCAAATAAAAATATGTGTTCATTAATACAACAGATTTGTGAAAAACATTATATAGACCAAGAAACTTTGATCTGTTTGGAAAAAGAAACATCTGAGGAAGTGCGAAAATATAAACAACAAATTCTAGAGATTTTTGGAAAGTATAAAAAAGAAATATGCACATGGGGAAGAAAGAGAGATTTGATATGTGCAATATTTATGCAAAGTCGAAAGCCAACTTAATCAATACAAAAAAGGCAGCCTCAAACATATTCAAAGAGAAATACAGGCAAAGGCATTCAGATATGGAAAATTTCACAATAAAAAAATAATATCACAAAGAGGAAGTGTAGAAAAGAAGCTTATTAAAGAAAAAGTTAAAAAAAATAGAAGCTGAAGTTTTGGAATGCCTGTGAAGTAAAGGATTTGGTGTAGAAGGTTACATCACAGCATAATAGAACAAGTCCCCAAAGTAAGAAGAAACAGAAAGATCAGGAGACATCTGAAGAAGAAATATGGACATGGGAAAGAAAAATAATTAATATAGTGTAATATTTATGCAAAGGAGAAAGCAAAATTAATCAATACAAAAAAGAATAGCGCCAAAGATATTTGAAGAGAAATACAGGCAAAGGAATCCAGACATGTAAAACTTTACAATACAAAAAATAAAAAGACAAAGATGAAAAGTAGAAAAGAAGATTAGTAATGGAGAAGTTAAAGAAATAGAAACTGAGGTTATGGCATACCTGTGAAGTGAAGGATTTAGTGTAGAAAATCTAACTCAGAAAGCACCACAGCAGGCTAGAGCAATAGACATCTAAATTAAGGAGAAACAAGTGGAACGGGAAGCAACTGGGCAGTTGCCATATGAAGATATTTTGGAGCCTAATATAAATGTTCACTTGAAGCTGGACAGCAAGGGAAGGAACAGGAAACTGTTGTAACTCTGACGCAGTCAGCGTTGAGCTGTGACAGGCCAGTGTGTTCCCAAATGACAGAGCAATGGATGACACAGGATGAAATTGAAGATAATGTGCCACAGGAAGATGCTATAGAACTCTCTATAGAACGCCTGCAGGAAATGGAGAACAAAAAATGTGCCCTCAGTTTAGAAGAAAATTAGCTAAGAGAAGAGTTGCTTCATTTAATATAGATAGATAGACATATTAATATCAATGAAAGAAATAGACTGCAGAAGGTCAATAAAACCCAAAAAAGTCAGAATTTGATAAAATAAATGAATGCAATAATTAGTACTGTCCATAGAGATCCATGTGTTATAACAGAAGTAAACAGGACATATTACTGTGCAGCAAAATTAATAACAGATAACATTCTACCACAAAAACACAGTGTAGTGAGGGAAAGGAAGGGGAGAAATCAAATACCATCATGGAAGTATCGAATAGAGAAAACTATAAAGCAATTAAGACAGAAAGTATCACTGTTAGAAAAGTATAGATGAGGCATCAGATCAACAAAAATACTCAGAAAGATAGACATGATAAAAGCAATGCATAGTATTATAATGGATCAGGATTTATATTGTACTATTGCAAATAATAAACTAAAAATCTCAGCACAGGCAGAAAAACTTAGACGATACACAGATAAATATAAAGAAAAAGTACAAAATAAGCAATTATGACCCTAAAAAGTTCTATAGAGAATTGGGAAACAAGGTAAGAGGAATTGAAAGACCACCCAAAAAAAAGAAATAGATACATTTTGGAGACATATCTATGAATATCCTTTGGAACATAACAAAGATGCTAAATGGATAGAAGAAGTAAAAGAAAGAATAAGAAGTTCAAATGTATAAGATATGAACTGAGGTGAAGTAATGGTCAGAGAGATTGATATAGATAAAGTTAAGAAAAGCCTCCAACTGGAAAACCCCAGGCCCAGATGCAGTACCTAACTTCTGGCTAAAAGTGTGTAACATCTTTGCACAAAGAGTTAGCCATGAGTAAGAACTATGTATATATGCACACCCTGAACAGACACCAATCTGGTTAACAACAGGAAGAACAATGCACCTACTAAAGAGTGAACCTGCAAGTTATCCTAAAAATTATAGACCAATAAATTGCCTTCCGGTGACAAATAAACTATACATCAGAATTGATGCCGACAGAGTTTATAGTCATTTAGAAGAAAATTCAATTTTGGCAATAGAAAAAAGGGTAATAAAAGAAAGTCATATGGAACAAGGTATCATCTGTTGCTAAATTAAGTCATAATGGAGAACTGTAAAAAGGGGAAAAATCTAAGTATGGCATGGATTGACTACAAAAAAGTATATGATAGTATCCCACATTCATGGATAAAAGAGTGCTTGAAAATGTATAGGATACACCCTACACTGATCAATTACATTACAGAGACCATAAAGCAGTGGCAGACCACTTTGCAATTAAGCCATGGTAAAGGACAAATTATTATTCCATGAATAAAAATTCAAAGTGGAATATTCCAGGGTGACTCCCTGTCACAGATACTATTCTATATTGTCCTGAATCCTTCATGTGTCTACTTAACAGGTTAGGCCATGGCTATAATTTGGTTCCTAGAAAACAACAAAGTGTAACGACCTTTCCTGTTCTCATTGTTGATGATTTAAAACTGTATAGCTCATCAGATGAGGAACTGAAAGCACAACTGCAAGTAGTCAGACATTTTCAGATAATATAAGAATGTCATTTAGTCTTGATAAATGTGCAAAAGCAACCTTAAAAGCAGAAAAACTGCAGCACCAAGAAAACATCAGTTTGGAACAAGAATGTGATATAAAAGAACTTGAGCAAGAGGGAGTGTATAACTATTTGGGAATTGATGAAGGATCAACAATAAAACATGAACAAATGTGAATAAAACTTAGTAAGGAATATTTTAGAAGACTTTAATCCTGAAAACTGTGTTGACTTCTAGGAACAAAATTCAATTAAAACCAATTTTTTCTTCCCGTCCAAACTTACAGTTTTGGAGTGATAGACTGGCCCCAAAATGTGCTGGATAGATTAGACATGAAAACAAGAAGGATGCTTCATGCTCACCAAATGATTTATAAAAAATCAGTGCAAACAACGATTATATATTCCCCATTCTGAAGAAGGTATGGGTCTCCTTGAAATTGATTACATGTATAGATCTGCAGTTGTGGGACTGCGCACATATCTGCTGACCTCACAAGACCCAAACATAGTGAAAGTTTTGAAACATGAGAATAAATCTAAGATGACTTTCTTGCTTAGTCTGGCAGAAGCATATTGGCATCAAGCAGGAATGGAAATCAAACCAGAAGTAGATAAACATCAGGCAGCAACTGAATGTGCCAAAAAGCAAAAGAAGGAATCAGATGAGAAGGCAAGAAATTATGCATAAATATAGTTGCAAGTATAGAAAACTTCAGGAAGAACCTCATATTGATCAGGATCGAACACAGGAATGGTTAAGGAGAGGCAAATTCAAACCAAAAGATAAAAGGTAGTGGGATATGTACATGTTGGTTTACAAAGTCCATTAAACATGTGGGAGAAACAGACAAATGTAGGTTTTGTAAAACAGAATTGGAAACAGTCGCACACCTTGTTGCTGGTTGTGATATACTAATGGCAGAAGGATTATATACTGAAAGGCATAATAATGTGGCAAGACTTTTTCACTGGGGATTGTGCAAACATTATGGTACTGAAGTGGCTGAAAAACGCTGGAAACATGAACCACAAAGCATCACAAAAAATGCTAAAGTCTACATCACATGGAATCACTCATTACCAACAGTTCAAAAGATAGATGCAAGAAAACCAGATATAGTGGTCCGTGAAATGAGGACAAAAGTAGCATTGATCAGTCATTGAAATTGCTACACCTAGTGACTACAGTGTCTTGCATACAGAGAGACACAGAGTCATAAAATAGCAAGATTTGCAGGCAAAAACAAAAGCAATGTTGAAGAAGGATGCTCAGACAGTTCCAATAGTAGTAGGAGCAACAGGTCTTATAAAAAAGAACCTACAATCATATTTAGATATGTTACCAATACATGTAACTCCATATGAACTGCTGAAGGAGTCATTACTGGGTAAATTGTAGGTGCTGTGAAGAACACTTTTGGCTGACATCAAAGATTGAAACATTGGTAATTTCATGAACTTTAATTGTACTTTGACTTAGGAATGGGGTCCATTCCTATCATGGTATTAAAAACCCAAAAGATTTGAAGAAATTAAAAAAGAGTGAAGACCCTATTAACAAAGATATAGGAAATCTCGAAATGCTTGACCCCATCCAGTTTGGTTTGTCAAGGGGAGATCATGCCTGGTAAAATTGGTGGACCTATTCGAGACAGTCACCAAAGCCCTAGACAAGGACAAATCTGTGCATACGGCCTACCTAGACTTAGCAAAGGCCTTTGACATAAACCCCCCCCTCAGGCATTACTGATAAACTCACCCAGCTGTTTATAAACCCATATGCTGTCAGAGGGGTTGCAAACTGGCCCACTGATAGAACTCATACGGTCAAAATAGGGGACCCCACCTCCTCCAGCAGACCCATAACCAGTGGTGTTCTGCAGGGATCAGTTCTGGTACAGGCTAAAACTAAAGGATTGTTACTGACAAAGTTTGCTGATGACTGCAAACAGGAGGGATCACTGAAACCCCTAGCAATGTCCACATTCTGCATGAAGGTCTTATGCAGACTAATGACTTGTGCCAAAGTCATGGTCTTAAACTTAATGCAAAAAAATGGATTATCATCCCCTTCATCATGGGTGATATTCCTGCAAACTACCACATCAATAGCAATACTCTAAAAACAGAGTCAGTGGTGAGAGACCTGGGCACACAGGTTGATAGGAACCTGAACTACAATCACAATGTCTCCATTGTGGTAAGAAGGGCATTTTATATTGCTCATCTCATAAGTAAGAGAACTGCCTCCAGAAAAAAAGAGATTATAACCCCCCTGTACTCTTCCCTGATCAGGACAATAATACGAGTACAATGCTTCCTTTGGTATGTTCCTTTCCAAACACCTGCAGCAATTGGAGAGATCACAAAGTTTCCTTACAAAGAAAATTCAGCATCTTCAAATTCTGTCTAATGTGGACAGACTGAAATCATTGTCGTTTTACTCTGTGTCATAGAGACTGCTCAGAGGCGACCTGTGCCTTACATAAAGAGCAATCTCTGACCCAGCTTTAATGGAAATGCTGCACATTTGCAAGTCAAATGGCATAAGGGTCACTCGCTCAAAGGACCTTAACCTGGTATGTGACATCAACAGAACTTGCTGGAGAGACATATTTGTCTCACAGAGTTTGCCCCACCTTTGGAACAAGCTTCCTATTCATGTTAAACAAAGCTCCTCATTGCCCCTATTTAAGCATAATTTGGACGACTAGATGGGTAACTGGACATTCACCCTGGAGGTTCCACCTGTGTCTCTTTTAGACAGGAGCAATAGGTGCTGATTTTAGTGTCTGCTTGAACCAGATACCATTAGGAACACTGGTTGAACTTGTCAAGGTTTGTAAGGGCCCTGGAACTGTTAGCCTAGTAATCTCCTATGATCCTATGCTCATATATAGGGAGCAAGCATGGGGAGTACAAAGAGAAATCCTTGCTAAACTGTGACAGTTACTATTGATTGTATAAAATACATCTGCTACCTGACTCTGTGGCAGTACATGCTAATGCATTGCTGTTGGAGGCAGAAGTTACTGGGTTCAAATACGGGTGTAAGTAGTAATTTTATAAGTGTGTATGATACTTTTAAATATGTTTACTTGTATTGCTGCTGTTCATCATTGCTTTGCTTTGGTGCACGATGCACAACATTGCACAATTATGCTTTAAAGAAAAGAAACGAGGAAGACAGGAAAATAGTGAAATAGGGAGTGACCAGGTAGAAAAACAAAGTGAAAGGAGGGCAGGAATGTGCAGAAGGGATGTAGGAAAGAACCATAGCTATCATTTTCTTCAACAGTAAAACATAATCGTATATGCAGAATATTAACTGAATTTGGACTGTCACCTCCAGAGTGAGGAGTGACCACAATACAGTTATGCTGTATAGCCAATTGGACCAAATCAAGAGTGTCAAAAAGATGTGTGTGGAATGGAGACCTATGTATGGCACAATTTTTGGAGGGAGGGGCAGGTACCCTTTTTTTTTTTTTAGAGAGAGAGAGAGAGAGAGAGAGAGGAATGTTGGTGAAGGGACATAGGTATGTCTGGGTCAGGTAGGTTGGTTAGGTGAGGAAACAATTCCTTTCAATATAGAGTGTATTTATTGCAGATGTCCACCAGACAGGTTTACTCTTCCTTGCAGAGGATGATTTTGTCCTGTCGGGTATTCCTGATTCCATGCATTTATATAAATGCCTGTATAGTACTTTAGTGTAGATTTGGACATTGGATCCATTTCCTGCACAGGGGGTGGGGCAGTGGAGCTATTTATACCATCCCTCAGGAGGTTGTAATCAGCTTTGGAGAAGTTTTTTTGTTTGACCTTAGCTAGAGGGGGGGGGGGTCGAGGGAGATGGTGACTTCAAAAGTGGTTGTTTTATTGTCAAATCATACCAGGGAGGATGATATTGTAGGAATGCTGCAGTGGTTACTCATGTTAGGTAATACTACATCCAAGATATTATCACCTCTTGTGAGGATATCAACTGGCTGTTCCACGGCATTTGCATTGACAAAATTGAGGAATCTCTGGGCATTTGTGTTCTGGCATGAGTAGTTTTTCCAATCTGTTATTGGGTAGTTAAAGTCGCCCAGGATCACTGGGCAAGGCAGTGGTGTAGCAGTAGCATTGTTACCTCACAGCAAGAGGTTGTCCGGTTTGATTCTTGGCTGGGGTGCCTTCTGTGAGGAATCTGCATGTCCTCCCTGTGTTTGTGTGGGTTTCCTCTGGGTGCTCTGGTTTCCTCACATGTTATAAAGACATGCATCTGGAGTGTTTCTCCTCAGGCCTCCTCTGAAAATTGGCTTAGTTCCAAGACGGACTTTCCCAATTAACAAATAATAAATAAATAAAAATCAGGATAAAGGATTGAATTTTAATAGATTCAAAGAGTTCCAGATTGGCAGAGTGGGCATCTTAAGACAAATTTGGAGGCTGTAGCTAGCTATGATTTGAATAGGGGTCTTGTCAATGATTAACTGCACCTGGAGTGTTTCCTGTGCATCATACTGTTTGACCACCCTGGAGGTGTGTATGTCTTTAATATATATTGAAACTCCACCTCCTTTGGCTTTGCTGTCCACATTTTGGGGTCTGAATGTATGATATGATGAGTAACCAGATAAGGCGGGGGTGCTCTCCACAGCTTTGAACCAAATTTCTGTGACTGCACAAATGTCAGCATCTTTCAGCATTAGGAATGCTTGCAATGAGTGCAGTTTCATGTTTAGACTCCTAGCATTTAGCAGCATGACCTTTAATTTGCATTTTGTTGAAATTTTTAGGTTAGTAGTTTTGACCTCATCACTTTTCCTAAAAAAGGCACTATGGGGGAGGCTAAAGCCTTTTCCAGAAGCCTGAAGCCCAAGTGAGACCGATGCAGGCCATCTCTGGCAAAGCATCATGGTCTGTTGATCATATCTTCCCAGGCTGTCATGTACTGGATCCCCCTGGAATGACACCAGAAACTAAGTCAATAATTTTCTGTTTGCATTGAGGCATCGTTCTAGGTGATGGCAGAATGCTGCTCAAGGCTAGGGACGTACCTGCCTGGGGCAAATATTCAGTGAGCTCAACCATGTCTCTTTTCATATAGTACAGGTAGGTACATCTCAAGTCATTTACGCCAACATGGACTCTGACAGAGTCATAACAGTACCTGTTGTTGAGGAACTTGAGCGTGTATGTTATATGGCAGATTCTGGCACCTGACAAACAACTAACCATGACTTTCTCCTTATCCAGCCTGGTGAGAGGCACATCTGTGTGTCTCACTTTGGAGTCTCCTATTACTAATATGTTGGGTTTATGGTTAAGCCTTAGTGGCTGTGAGACACAGGTGTGTGGACTATGTGTAGTATATGGTGAGGAGGGCTGTGGAGTTTGCGTATGTTTTTGCCTTGGAGGTCTCCTTTATTTGGGCATGTTTTTGTTGAGAACCTCTGCATATGTGGGGGGGTGTTGTGGAGATGTGGGTGGTGTTTGAGGTGTAGTGATTATGTTGGCAACCTTCTCAGTGCCAGATATACTGGCTTGTGAGGAAGAGATCATAGACTCTAGGTTCCTAATTTAATTGCATTTCTCACAAATTGTGTTCCTACGTGGTAGTGGTAGATGGTTGTCTGTGTACATGAGGCAGTTGCTACACTGTCTCAGAATGCCATTGTCCATATCAACCAGACTGGCAGGAGAAACTGTAGGAAATTGTTCATCCATATTTGTCAGAATCTGAGGTGAAAGGCCAGGAAGAGCTAAGGGGTAGGCCTAAAGCCCAAGTGCTTAAATCAAAACTAAGAGACTTAGAATAACACAATTTAAACAGGCTATAACCAAGCAGTAATAAATGCAGCAGAAAAGATGCAACTGAACACTTTAGAGACAAGCAGCAGAAAAAGCAAGATGAATTAATATATTCGGAGAAGGAAACACAAATACAGTAAAAGCAGCTGAATAAAGTGTTTTTTTTTTTTGTTTGTTGTTTTTCTGTTTTTTTTTTTTAATAAAGTGGAAAGGGAGAGAGGAGGAACAGAAGATAATTCAAGGTTAAGAAACTAATGGGGGTTGGCCTTCCCAGATGATCTCTCTGTATTAGGTAGAATGAGCTAATGAGACGGAACTAGGAGGGGTGTCCCAAATCAGATTTACAGCAGGGGTGGGCAACCCCAAATACCACCAAGTTCAAGAACACAACAACAATTGGGAGGGAGGGTAGGAGAAAAAAAAACTTCAGAGGTCAAGCAAACATATAAATGCAGACACAGAGAAGCAATAATTAAGTCAAGCAAATAAATAAAAACAGTGTGGTACTGTTGAGAAACACTGAACCAGTTAGATCAAGTGCAAAAAATAGACTTATACCAGCTCTGTGTTTCCACATTGTTTAAGAATCTGTCTCAGTCAGGCACAATGGAGCATTCAGCAAGATAAGCACAAAGTTACACAAAGGTAATTCTTACATACCAGCAAGACAAAAGATCCTTCCAAAAGCAAGCCCTGAGGCAATCAGATAAACACAAAAGCTGTTTAACCAGTAGTTCCACCCTGGAATGAGTTTACCTCAGATTAACTGCTGCCCAGACAGTGTAAAGGACCCCCCCATGTGGAACCAGTTGGATGAGCTAAAGTGCTATGACAATTGCCTTACAACAGAAATAAAACTTTTAGAAAAGATCAGAAAATAAACTTCAGACAGAGTTCAAGCAAATATATAAATGCAGACACAGATAAGTAATAATTCAGTCAAGCAAATAAATAAAAACAGTCCAGTTAGATAAAATGCAAAAACTATACTTATATCAGCTCTCTATTTCAGATTGTTTAAGAAGCCATCTCAGTCAGTCACAATGGACCTTTATGAATAATGTGAAGCAAAGGTTTTTAAACTTTTATCTGTATGCATTAGTTAGAAGTGTATTGATGGTATAGATTTGTTTGTTTAGCCATTTCAGCGGTACACATGGCTGACAATACATAAAAATAGAATGCTGTGTGATAAATATGTATGAATATTTCAGGGACAGGTGATTTGAAAATGTTTTAAGCATTGCAAAGATGTTTTATTAGAAAAATATCTAGTTTCTGTTCTTTTGTGGGTAAGGGGAGCAAAGAGAGTTACTGTTATGTCTCACACACTAGAATGGACTGTTCTTTTGGGGGAGCACAGCTGAGTTACTGCTATGGCACATACAAGATATGTTGCTCTTGCTACTCTCCTTGTTTTGCATCCTGCCTGTTGTTAGTATTTCACATCTTCAGTTTGTTTTATGTTTTTCCAGTCGGTACTATTGACTGCCTACCTTTACTGTTTTATCTGGAAACAGTTATTTTCAAGTTACATGATACGTATGTGTATTATCATTCTGTTGTCTTTTAGGACACAAACAATGTCAGTGAGGTGGAGACCCCCCCATTCAGTGATGCGGAAAACAGCATCATTGTTGATGGTCTCTGCCAATTTGGGGCTTTTCTGCTGGGAAGGGGTTGGCCCAATATGGCACGCAGGCTACAGTTATGGCAGCAGATTATTGAGAACATCAATTCTGTGGGCAGCCTCAACTGAACCTATAAACAGGTATGCCACAGGGCCACTGATATGATTACCACTGAATGAAGGTGAGCAGCTGCAAGACCAAAGGGTAACCAGGGGAGGGCCTGCTACAGAACCACCTCTTACCCCCAATGAAGAGTTCCTGGTGAATATCCTCCATCATGACAGCTCACAGCAGAGTGGACCACAGTATGTCCTCGATGTGGGTGCCACTCCTTCTGAGTCCCATTAGGAGCTTCCAGGTAAGCTTTGTTATGACCAGTTGAATACTGTTGTATAGTAAAACAATTGACATAAATGTTACTTCTTTGTCACATGTCTTTTTTGGGTTGGGGATTGAAGATTGCTACAGTTATATGCTTAGTTTGGAGTTGTCATTCACGTTCTTGTTGAAAGTAATGTTAATGCAGGTACAGAGAAGTGCATATATTACCTACTGTTTTATTGTTAAATGTGATGATGTTACCCTTACCTCTTGCTTAACTTCTTTCAGGACCATCAGGAATCCAGCACGATATCCCTCCTGCAGATGGTAAGCCAAATAAATTATGTCAGTACTGCAGATCAATTTAAAGAAATATCATAATGTGTCACTTTAGGCCTGTTGTGTGTATTGCTGCACTGTCTGATATAGTGGCATTGCTGTTAGTTGTTTAGCATATATTACACCATAGTAGTGCAGGTATTAATTGATTCCTGTGTTTCTTCATTTTTATCACAGGTGATCATGATAATGGGAATGTGGGCCCTGTGACACCTGATGTCAGTGTCTCAGCAGACACTGATGGTGATGGTGTCCAAACTGAGGCACAGTCAGGGGGTGCAGAGATCAGATCTGACACAGAGGTTGACATCCATCCATACCCTTCATTTTCCCCAGACACAGCCAGTAGGCCTATGCCTACCTAGTCCACCGAACCCACTGATATTGGACAGGTGGAGGATGAGGACATCGATATGGGAAGTTTGGCTACTGCGGCTTCAATGCCTGTTGACTCTGGCCACAGCCAAAGTGCGGGTGAGGTGCTATGCAGCAGGGTTGCAAGGGGTGCTCGAAGGGGGCCTGCTTTCTCTCCTCCACCTGGTGCAGGTGTCTCTTCCTGTGTCACTCAACATATGTTTAGGGCCATCATGGAAGCACAGGCATGTTCAGAAAGGTGCTCCAGACAAATGCTCAGGGTTGTAGATGTGGCACAGGCTTCCAAAAAACATACGTTTTCTGTTTTTTTGCTTATTTATACTACTTACTGCACTTATTTTATTGGCTGCCACCTACTTTTATAATGTATTTATTTACAGTGTACTAAACTGCACTGTTAATTCAAATGTTATTGCTGTTTTCACTGTTTAGCAAGCTTTTTTGTTGCTTCCACTGTTTGTTAAGTATTTACTGGTATTTTTTCACTGTTTTAAAGGTATCTGTTCTCCCTGCTCTGGTTCTCCCAGCAAGCAGTACTTAATTAACTGATCTGTTAACTGTTTAAATCATTTTTCAGAGCCTCCTGGCTGATTTTCTTCTGTTGCAAATGTTTTTTTCAGTGTATCACTGCTATTTTTCTGCTATGCTAAATATTCTCTAGTGTTTCCTACTTAACTAGGGTAGCTAGTAGCTGTAGCATAGTCCAGATCCAGGCCTGGTGCTTCTGGAACTGTTTGCAGTGGTTTGTTTGCTCTGAGCATGTTTCCCAGGCCATCTTGGATTGGAAGGGGCCTATCTGCACTTTTGTGAGAGAGTTGTGTTTGATTGGCACCTGACTGGTAAAAGGAGGCTGGTGTAGGGTTTGGAATAAGCATCCTCATAGGTTCTTTTGAAATTTGTTAGAGTTGTTTTTAAGTTTTAGTTTCTGATGTTTAGGCCCTGCTTCTGAGCAGGTTTCTGCTTGTTTGTACCAACCTGAACTGAGGTGGGCTACCAGCCACAACTCTGAGCTGAGATATCAGACGACTAGAGGCTTCTGAGCTTCCAAAAAACATAAGTTGCCTGTTTTTTTTTTTGCTTATTTATAGTATTTACTGCAGTTTTTTATTGTCTGCTGCCTACTTTTATACTGTTTTACTGTGTGCTAAGTTACACTGTCATACTACAATTGTCTGCTACACTGTGCCTGTAAAATTGAATTTTACAAATGTTTTGAATGTTTTGCAAGCTTTTTTGTTGTTTCCACTCTTTAAGTATTTACTGGTATTTTTTCACTGTTTTAAAGCTATCTGTTCTGTCTGCTCTGATTTTCCTACCAAACAGTACTTAACTAACTGATCTGTAAACTATTTAAATCATTCTTTAGAGCCTCCTGGCTGATTTCCTGGTGTTTTAAACATTTTTTTCATTGTCTCACTGCTATTTTCTCTACTGTGTTAAATATTCTCTAGTGCTACCCACTGAAACTAGGGTAGCTAGTAGCTGTAGCATAGTCCAGATCCAGGTCTGCTGCTTCTGGAACTGTTTGTAATGCTTTGTTTGTGCTGAGCACATTTTCCAGGCCATCTGGGATTGAAAGGGGCCTATCTGCACTTTTGTGAGAGAATTGTATTTGATTGGCACCTGACTGGTAAAGGGAGGCCAGTCTAGGGCTTGGAATAAGCATAATCATTGTTCCTTTTGAATTTTGTTAAGAGTTATTTTTCAAGTTTTAGATTCTGATATTTAGGCCCTGCATCTGAGCAGGTGTGTGCTTGTTTGCGCATCATGCAGCACTGAGCACTGCTGAGCAATTTTGTGCCAAAGCTGAACAGTTAAAGTCAACAAATGTCCCTTAAAACCCAGGCATAAATATCCATTTGCCGATCATTTCTGAAAAGCCTTACAGGCTTTAGTGAAAAATAGTCTTCAACCTAGCATTTTTGGACAGTTGGACTACCCTTGTTTCTCCTGCCAACTTTGTTGACTTGGGTCTCTTTAGGCAGTGTAGCAATTGCCTCATGTATACAGACAACCCTCTAATAGTAACACAGTCTAGTACAGAGTGCAAGAGATGTAGTTACACCAAGAATGTAGAATCCATGCTCTCTCTCACTCAAAACAGTAACACTGAGAAGGTCGTCAACTCACCCACCAATGCATATTCATACAGTACCAGTATTCATACACATACCACTACTCATACACATAGCATGCATCAAACATGTAAATCCACATAAGCAGAGGTTCTTTCAAACAACTTACCGAAATACCAGAGACCTCCAAACGACAAGTCTGCTAGAGCTAACACAGTCTCCACAACACCAATGACACATAGCAACACTAGTGTCTCACCCACCAAGCCTGTAAGGTATAACACTCAAAAAACAAGTTTTATTGTCATTGGAGACTCAACAGTGAGACACACAGATGTTCCACAAACCAGGCTGGACAAGAAAAAAGTCACAGTTAGCTGCCTGTCCAGTGCCAGGAATCACCAAATCATACATGCACTCAGGTATCTCAGTGTAAATGACCTTACATGTACTTCACTGGACTATATGAATCAAGAAATGGACGAGATCTCTCAGTATGTGCCCCAAGCAGGTATGTCCCTGGCCTTGAGCAACATGCTATCCTCACCTAGAATGATGCCATGATTAAAAGTGATTAATTTCAGTAATTGGCTTAGTATTTGTGTTATTCCAAGGGGATCCAGTTCCTGTCTGCCTGGGAAGCCATGGTCGACAAACCTCACTGCTTTACTAGAGATGGTTTGCACCTAGCACCCCTAGGCTTTTGGCTTCTGGCAAAGGCTCTTGCCTCCCCCATGGTGGCTTTTTTAGGCAAGGTCTCAAAAACAACATTAGCAATGTGAATTAACCAACCAGAACAAAATAAAGGTCATGCTGCTAAATGCTAGGAGTTTAAACCAAAAACTGCACTCCCTGGGAGCACTTCTATCACTAGAAGATGTAGCTGTCTGTGCAGTCAAAGAAACCTAATTTAAGGCATGAGAGAGTACCCCAGCCCTGCAAGGCTACAATGCCTTCTACACCTTTGGACTGCAAAATAAAAGTGTGAAAACCAAAGGAGGTGGTGTTTCAATCTATATTAGAGATAAATTCACCTCACATCTAGTTAGACTTGAGAACTACATAGAGTTACTCCAACTCCAGGTTATGGTAGTTAAGATTTCCATTCAAGTCCTAGCCAGTAATAGATCCCCCTCCATGGGTCATGACATCCATGAAGCCTACTTAACCAAACTGAAAACAATCCAAATGTCATCAAACACACTGGTTATGGGGGATTCCAATTATCCCACCATCAACTGGGAAACCTACTCTAGCCCAAACTCACAAGCACAAATGTTCCTTGACTTTATGAATTCAAATGCCCTGGAGCAAATGTTCCATACCCCAACAAGAAGAACAAACATTCTAGATCTCGTCATCACCAACATGTCAAACAGGTGCACTGCTGCAACTATTGGACCGTCATTGGTTAAAACTGACCTCAAATCAGTTACCTTTGAACTGACACTAACACCAGAACTCACAAAGGGTGAAATCAGACTAAAAGATTTGGGTTGGGAGGTTGGAAAGGTGGCCTAATGGTTAAGGTGTTTGCCTTGCAATTACAAGGTGCAGGGTTTGAGTCTCACAAGGTATAATTGGCTAGGCTTAAAATGGCTTGCAAGGGCAGTTAGCTTAGTACTAATCTGTGAATCTACAAACCTATGAACCAAGGCAAACTATACACTCTTAGGTGAAGATATGAATGCATTCCAAGCCCCATCTCAAGCTGAAACTGGCAACTACGCCAAAGCTTACACTAAAGCCCTGTACAATCATTTGCATAAGTGTACAAACTTGTCAGACTCAAACAGAATCAACGCCAGAGCCCCAAGTAAAATCAAGCTGCCATGGTGGACTTCCAGTATCAACAAACTCTACAATAAATGCAAAAAATTTCTAAACAAGAAAACAAAGACAAGAATCCAACAATAGAAAAGCACCCTCCTCAACCTTAACAGGCAAAAAAGACAACTTGTCAAATCCTCCAAGATCTCCTTTAAGAGAAACCTAGCAAGTACTGAAAAGGATAACCATAAGGCCTTTTACATCTATGGACATAACCTAAAGGGTACCACCCAGGCATGTTCAGAACTGGTGGCCAACCGTATCACACACACTGCCTCCACTGATCCTGCTAGTGGATAGGTTTGGTGACAATTTTACTCCCTTTTCCTCTCCTAACTTACAACAAACCCTTCCCCAAACTTCCCCCCACCTTACATATCTGAAGGGCAGGTCCACAAAGCCCTGTCCAAGACAAAGAACACATCCTCCATGGGACCAGATAAGTTCCCAGGCTGCCTTTTTAACAGGCTAAACATGAACTAACATCATCACTAAGTACCCTTTTCAATCATAGCCTAATCACAGGCTTTGTTCCTGTGGAATGGAGTTCAGCTACAGTTATTCTCCTCCACAAAGGTGGCCTAGCAACAGACCCAGGGAATTACAGACCCATAAGCCTGACCAGCCTCATCTGTATAGTACTTCATAAATAAAGACATAGGTGACCTCCAAAGCCTGGATCCTACCCAATTCAGCTTCATGAATGGCAGATCCTATCTGTCAATCATCTGGTGGATTTCTTTGAAAGTATGACCAAGGCCATTGATGAGGGCAAATCTGTGCACACTGCATACCTCAGCTTGGCAAAGGTTTTTCAACACAATCCCACATTCAGGCATTACTGATAAACTTAGCAAACAGAATGTAAACCCCTTCATTGTAAGATGGTTTGCCATCTGCCTCACAAACCAAACACACACTATCAAAGTGGGTGACTCCACATCAACCAGCAGACCTGTTGCCAGCATGGTGCCACAGGAGTCAATGCTGAGCCCCCTACTGATGTCATATTATTCTAGGATGTTCTCACACAGACCAATGACTGGTGTGTTAGTCATGGTTTCAAACTGAAGGCAAAGAAATGCATCATCATTCCCTTTGACACAAACAATGTCCCTTCACACTATCAAATCAGTAACAATACCCTAAGTACCCATGAAGTGGTAAGAGACCTGGGATCACAGGTTGACTGCGTCCTTAACTTTGACCACCATGTATTAACCATTGTAAGGAAAGCTTTTCACATAGTTCACTTGTATTAGTAAAGGCATTGACTCAAGAGCAAAAGAAGTTATAACCCCCTATACTCGGCACTTATCCAGTCCATAATTTAGTATAATGCCCTATTCGGTATGTACCATGCTAAGCATCTACACAATTAGAGCAACCTCACAGGTTTCTAACAAAGAAGATCAAGGGCCTCCAGCATGTGCCTTACACGGACCAACTAAAATCGCTGTCACTATAGTCCATATCATATAGACTTCTTAGGGAAAACTTATGACTGGCATGCAGAGCAACCCAAGACTCAAGCCTAATGAACTTACTGCATATCCATAAATCAAATGGGTGTAGGGCTACCCATTACAGGGATTTAAGTATGGTCTACAACTAAAATAGGACATGCTAGAGGGATGGATTTATCTCCCAGTGACTGCCACTTCTTTGGAATAGGCTACCAATTCATGTGAAGCAAAGCACTTCTGTGACACTGTTCAAGAGGAACCTGGATGAGTGGATGGGGCACCATAAATTCTTGCCAGGGATAGTGCCCACAACCCTCCTGGACATGGGAAGTCATCACTAAATGCAGTCCTGGGTACTGACAAGTACCTCTATGGTATTACATTGGGTTGAAACAGCTAGGCTTAAAATGACCTCCAGGTCAATAGCCTAGTAATCTCTTATGATCCTATGACATGTGTGACTGCCTCCACCCTGTTGCTGATGCAATGGATCAGATGAATGACATGCTGGACTGAGCAGAGTCTGTGATGGATCATCTGCTGGGAGTGGAACTGCATCCTCATGGGCACATGTTAGCCACGACATCTGCTGGTAGCCAAAGTAGCTATACCCAATCATGCTCCCATAGTGGCAATACATTTACTGCTCCATTGTTGAGAGTGCTGTCCACACCCAGACTTGGCATGCCATGGGGTCGTGGTGCTGAATGTTCCCATGAAGGCAGCATATTCAGCAGACATCTGTTACATTCAGGTAGCAGCACTGCATCTGACGTTGTGTGTGGAGGTGCCACTGCAACTCCTCGCAGAGCCAGTTCTCATGGTTGGGGGTGACAACAATGACCTGCCAACTCTACCATGCAAGGCTCACACCTGTCCAACATACCAAGATGCACAGCTAGCACTGAGCTTGGCTGTGTTCATGCAGACCCTACACTACCTTCACATGGAGGACCTCCTACAGACACACACACACACAACAGTTACATGGTTCAGCTTGTCTGCTTCCCTTTCTTGCTCACACACACTCACCAAACATTTGTGTCAGCCTAGCCCCCCCCCCCACACACACACACACAAAACACCCTGTGCAAGTGATGATAACTGTGCCATATCCCTGTTTTCTCTCTTTTGGATTCAGGGATAGAAAAGCTTTGTGTCTGATGCACAGGGTGCATAACTACATTAGTGCTTAGTATATCTGCATTTGTGTTGTTGAACTTATAATTGTACCTGCCACTTGTATTTGCCTTGAAAAGTTATACAGTGGATAGCATTATCATTTCTCTTGTGAGGGTTGTGAAGTCAGAAACCGCAGTATGTCTCATTACATTCTAACCTTTCCCTTTAATGAGTTTCTAGTACAAACATATGATGCACTTCATAAGTCATGCCATCACATTCAGATCTCAGGACTGTATGACAGCACTATAGTCAAATCTTATCAGATCAGTAATACAGTATAATGCTATATTTTGCATGTACCTCACCAGACACATGCAACAGCTGGACTGACTACAGGGCTTTCTCATCAAGATAACATAGGGTCTACAAACCATGCCATAATGTATGTGTACAGATTGAAATATATGTCACTATAATCTGTCTGGTATCAGATGAGGTGACATCTGCCTGGCCTCCAGGCCAGTGTCTGATCATGCCCTGGTGAGATGACTGCATATCCAATAATCTGATATAGCCAATGACATCAGCATTGTCTGTTGAGCATATGGTAATAACAGTGTCACACATGCTGGTGTAAAATGTTCTTTGTGATATCAAGTAACAGCTCACACACACGCATACACACACAGTTGACTGCAATTAAAATAGAACCCCTACCTATCTAAGTGCACAGAGTATATAGCACAATACTTTATGCAAGTGCCACAGTACAAGTCTGACCTTTACATGGCTGCAGGTCATCTTGTAGTGGATGACATCAGCAGGCCATGTGGGAGACAAGAGGTTGTGAGGGATGCATGAAATGAATGTGTAGGCTTGTGCTAGTATCAAAATACTGGCAAGCCATGACATTGGAGAAGTAACTGCAAGATAGCACGTCTACTCTTCTGACTACAGACACACACACCAAGTTGAGTGCAGTGAGAACAGAACTCCTACCTAAGTGCACAGGCTACAGAACTCAGTCCTCTATGCAAGCACCATGGCACAAGTCTGATGTTTACATGGCTGCAGATCAACTTATAGTGAATCATCAGCAGTACATGTTCGAGAGAAGAAGTTGGGTGGGCTGCCCGAAATGGATCTGTAGGCAGGTGCAAGTATCAAAATACTTTAAATTAATGGGATTAGGGCAGTAACTGCAGGATACACATTTGCTCTTCTGGCTAGACACACACACACACACACACACACACACACACACACACACACACACACACACACACACACACACACACACACACACACACTTGACTGCAGTGAAAACAGAACACCTACCTATCTAAGTGCACAGACTACCAAACTTAGTACTTTACACAAGTGCCACAGCACAAGTCTGATTTATAGAAGACTGCAAGTGAACTTATAGTAGATTACATCAGCAGGCCATGTGGGGGACAACAGGTTGGGAGGCCTGCATAGGCACATACTTTCATAGGTTCATATGATGCCAGTAGCCTAACATCACTAGGGTGTGTAGAAGCCTAGCTGTGAAAATACACAAGTACCCTTATTGAGCATAGTTGGATGCTTGAGTTTAGCAGAGCAAATTTGTGAGCACCACCAACTGGCCCAGTCCATGAGGGAGCACACAACATTAAATATTACACTTTATAGTCTGGTTGATATATGTGTGGAAAAAAATACTAAGACCCCAGGGTTGTACTGCTTGGTTTGGGGGGGCAAGACATAGATGAATTGTAAATATATGATGTACAGTAAGATTGTGCCCTTAGTTTGCAATGTTTACACATTTAGTTTTGCGTTATACAAAGGAAATGAACAATAAACACCAATAAGAAAGCATCGTATATACAGTTCTGTAGCACAGTATGCAGCAGATTTGCGCAGTGGTTAACAAAGTATGCACACATGTGAGTTACACTTGTTTGCATGTAGGTAAGCATGCACTAATGCGAGCCACACTGCTAACGTCTAACAAGTAGAATGCAATAGTGGCAAGAAAATGCATGTATAGGCAGCTGTGTATGTGTTTTTCACAAAAGTTAAAGCCGTGCTGGACCAGATAGGAGGAATACAGTTAAAGGGCTAATAGTACACAGTATACCTGCATTCATACATTTGATCATAATGTAATAATACATAGATTACTCCATCAGTAAAAGTAATTCTGTATGGAATATCCTGTATTTGAACCCAAGACCATGTATATGGCAGTCCTACACTTACACCTGTTGCCACAAGAATGTTGAGGAAACAGTTGTCTGTGTTACACTTCATTGCTGTAAACTGCAGTGTCACAACTGTAAAACAAAGGTCGCACACTCTGTACTAGAACCCAGTACCATCTGTACTCCAGGCTTGGTTTTCACAATGGCCAAGGGCATTCATTGAATTTATCTGGTTTCTATTTTTAGCTGTCTGCTTCCTAGGTGGCCCACCATGCTTTGTGCAAATCAGGTAAACACACCCAAATCTGAAATGTATTTGTTTCCTGCTTTCACTGTTTGTGCTATGCAGCACATCATGCAAAAACTGCAATTAGAAACGATATGAATAAGGAAAAAAACTTAGCAATGGACACACATAAGTAAAATAAGTGTCTGTTGTCACATGTTAAGGTACTTTCTGTACAAATTCACTACTATTTACTTAATTAATGCACAAAGTTAAGAAATACAAGGATATGCCGTATTATTAAAGAATACATTCTAGGTTCAGGACTTGTCTTGCAAATGCAGCAGTTGACACAATTTTATTTCAGGGCTAGAATTTCCTTGTCTCTACTCCCTAGGAAAACAAGAATGGCAGCTACATGGATGCTTTATAGCTTGTTGAATATCTCCACTGTACTGAAAAATCACCTCCTTATGCTGTAATTAGCACATATGAAAAACATCTGCTGCTTAACTGAATATATTAACTCCACTGGCACTCATTAGTGTGTGAAGTGCACCTCTGCACTGCTGCATGCACTTACGCTTAAATAAGGTAAACACATGTAATCTTGTTATTACTTTCCTCCGTTCCTGTTGTATCGCACAAACATGCAGCTCAAAAAGTGAAGCAAAGGTTGCAGACACTGTACTAGAACCCAGGGCCAGCTATACTGTAGCCCTACACATACACATGCTGCCACAGAAATAGTTATGTGACCAGCACTGAGAAACCTGCCACTCATTCCTCCATTTCCCGTGGTTGCACTCAGCACCACATTGTACAAACATTGTACAAACTATGACAACATTTTTTTAAAAATTTCTTAAAGCAGACAGAGATGAAACATTTTAACAAACAGTAAAGAGGATGAAACAGAACTTGTGAATTGTGAACTGCTTACATGTAATTTCACACTTCACAGACCTACATGTACACCTCTGTAAGTGTAACCTGAACCCCCCCCCCCGATATAATCATCCATTGTTGCCATCCATTGAAAAAAAAACACTGTGGAAGTGCCTCCACGAAGTGAACATCCTTACACAGTTACAATTTTTGAGGGATTCAGCAATTCTAATGAGGTTTGAACTCATTTGAGTATTCACTGTGCTGACATCCCTGAATCTACATGGTTGGTAACTGTGTAGGCAGGGAAACCTGAAGGGGAGCCCAATGTTGTACACACAAGGGACGGTATTACTTGTCTATATAGCTACACAAAGGAATACAAGTTTTGATAAAATTTGACTGTATTCCATCAGATGCATACTGCATATGCTTACATGACAGTATGAATAGTCTGTTTTATGGGTTTTACACTTTAGCTGTCTATATTAGTTAATATATTCTTCATTTGGGAGTGGGAGAGCAAAGCTGCATTTATGCCACAGCACTTAAAAAGGATTGTTGCTATTGTTACAATACTTTTCCAGCATCTACTCTGTCTAATGATGTCATAATTTGTCTGCTGTTACATGTTAAGTTCAGTTGTGTTCAAATCTAATCACTTTTGCTCTTGTTTCCATGTAGCCTCCTTTCTCTGGTTATATTTGAAAAGTTTCAAATACAGAGGCAACATGAGCACAGAGTCTGCATGGTTGCTTTACAGCTTGTTGAATCATTCCACTGTGTTGGTTTGCTTCATTAGCATACAATTCAACTACTTATGCTGTAATTTGCATGTTATGGAAATTGCCATGTTTGCATGTGAGTGCATGCCGCTACAAGGTGTTTACTGAATCTAAAACTATTTGCAGCCATGTGCGCATTGAGCTGCAAAGTGCACACGGTCAAAAATGACCATGTAGGCTTTATTGAATTCCTCCATAATATTACAAAACTGTTCCATCCCAGGTGAATTAAAGAATGCAGCTCAGGAATCCTAAAGCCTGAGGACTCAACTTGTCCCAAGCAAGATATCTATAATAGTGACATCTGTTTTACTGCAAATTCTTACCATGTCTCCGTTCTTGCTGCAGCCTCTGTTCCACACATTTTTCCTGCCTCTGACAACTTTACCATACAATATACTGCTTACCTGCTTCTCAGCAATGCTTTCTATTATTTGAACTCATGCAGCTTTCCTGTGTTGTTTTTCCAAAACTGCTTCATCTCGACTTTCTAACTACAAAGGCAGCTCAATGGAGACAATGGTCTATAGTCGTCTCGTTCCAGCCATTGCTACAGTACACTTCTACATGACATTATACTCCCACTAGCAGAAAATTCTTTGTTTGACAATGTTATCATCATCACATCATCCTTAAAGCCCTAGCAACTACTCCATGCATATTTGCAGCATCTTATTTTACATTTTCATTGATCTGCATAACTTCATCACTTTTTCTAAAGGCAACCACTGCAGAAAGAGAAGAGTGAGTTTCACAATGTCCTGTCCATTTTGCACTTAGTTGGTATAAACACTGTATCAAATCTCCTCTGAACAGGGGCCACTGGCCTTGTGGGACTAACCTGGACATCAAGGTGTAAGCAAAGTAAATAAGTCAAATTTGGATCTCAGCCAACATGACATAAGAATTTCTTCCAGAAATAAACTCTCATCATCTTAGGAGCAATTCTTTATTTCCCCTGTCTAGTCTTTCATTTTCTTTATTTCCTGCCTCCAAAGTTTATACTCAGCCCGTTGATAGACCATTAGGTGAAGCAAGAACTGAAGCAGAAGTTATAAGGTGAATTTCATCTTCAGTCACATAGACTGAAAGTTTACTACTATTGAAACAAGAGCCATTAATGCACAGTAGCATTTCAGGAATACAGTGTATACTAAAGTGTGCCTTATACATATAACAGGTGTTTGCGAATCAGCATCTACCAAAACTAAAAATATGTTTCCACGAATGAGACAACACACTCACTCCATATATATACTCTAGACCATGATTCGTCACGTCATTCCTGTGAGTGTAAAGTTTCATTCAGTGGTGATTTTCCACTGCCTAACACACATCCCAGATTTCCTTTTCCACATGCAGATCCATATCAGATCACCTGCAGACAGGTGCACTTTCATACCCCTGCCACTTAGTAAGCTCTGACATTGTTGTAACTCAGAGCAGTGAAATAGTCCGGTCTCAAACTTAGCATGTATTCTGTCACATGTGCATTTCCACAGTTTTGAGGACCACAAATACAATCTTCAGAATTTCAACAGGCAATATAATTTTATACTCATTCAGTCTCTGAGGCACTGCCCAGATAATCTACACTTGATGGACCTATTAAGTGAACACATCTTACACAGAAATATGACTCTCTCTCTCTCTCTCTTTCAGTACATATGTGCATGTATGTGTGCCTACAGCTATCTGTAACTATCAATATGTCTCTCTCTCTCTCTCTCTCTATATATATATATATATATATATATATATATATATATATATATATATATATATATATATATATATATATATATATATATAGATATATATATATATATATATATATATATATATATATATGGGTCTACCTGATAATATCGAAAGCCACCATCATCGAAGACGGATTCATCGAGACAACATCCATGAAAACCCACTTCATCGACAGACTGGATGAACAAAATCGGTTCTCGATATTATCAGGTAGACCCATATATATCTGTGTGCGTGTGTGTGTGTGTGTGTGTATATGTATATGTATATATGTTTAGATATAGATATAGAGATAAACAGATGCACACACACACACACACACACACACACACACACACACACACACACACACACACTCACACACACACACACACACACACACACACACACACACACACACACACAATCTATCATGAAAGGGAGAAAAGTGAAGATAAAGAGAGAATCACAAATGGTAGAGCAAAAGAAGAGAGACTCACAAAACCCTGAATGACTCATAAGAGTAAATCACAAAACACTGAATACTTATTTCCACCAAAAAAGGCCTAAATAAGTAAACTACAGCTACAAAATCGAGATCAAGTGTTATATCAATAGTGAGACTGCTAGGAAAACAAACAAACAAACAAAAAATTCCACAAGAAGAATTTGACAGAATTTAATGATTTAGTGCTTTCATTCCTATTGCAAAAATATCTGTAAAACAAGCTTAAAAATATGCTTAAAAGGTAGGTGTGAAAAGAAGTGTTAATACTTTAACCTATCAGACCTTCTCTTAAAAACTGGAGCAACAGAAAGAAATTAATTCAAGAGAGATAAAACATCAAAGTCTAAAAGGATTTGCCATGGCAATTCTGTACAAAGTAGGATAATTTGCTAGTCACCCCTGCTGTTTATTTGGTTTTCCTTTTGGAACATTTGACCTACTCATTGGTTTCTTGGTGCACGTTATCTGAGTTACCTTTGCTTATTTCTGGATGACCCTTTCCTGTACAGCCACAGTTGCTGAAAAGGATTCCATTTCCTTTTCCATGAGTTATTACTTCCTCACAACATTCTCTTGTTTTAAAACAATGTCTGTTCTTCAGCATCACTTACTAAGTGACACACATTTTCACTTGTTTGTGGTGACAACACAGTCTTGCTTTTGTTAACCACTATGCCTCACTCAAAGTAATATTTCATAATATGTCACCACAGTTATGGTAAAATAATTTCACCATAAACAATCTATTATGTTGCAGGTCTTTGGTTTAACTGCAATGAAGAGTAACCCCTTTCACTGCCACAAGGACTAACATTTTATTGCTACAGCAGATCCCTATATGGGCTCAGGGTGTCTTTCTTTTGTGGTTATAACCATTCCTTAGTTTTAGACAGCTCAACAGTCATTTGCTTTCTAGTTACACTTTTCATTGAATTTACCATGGTTTTCACTGAGGAAAAGCAGTTCAGACAGTACTCCATTATAAGTGAGTTCTCTTCATATACTGTACATCACTTTTTTCTGCTTTTTCTTCTCAATAAGATATGCTTATCACACACAGCTCCCAGCTAAATGTATTTTCTAGCAAATGGTGGTGGGTGAATTTTACAAGTAACATGCTTCTTTTTGCTAGCTTCAGACAGCATTTATCAACTTTTTAGCAGACAGTTATTTACTTACTTTAAGCACATAGGCGGTGTTAGCCACCTGCAAAACCTACAGTCACAGGGGGTCCCCCAGCTGACTTTCTGTTTGATTAGGCACCAGCAAAATCAATAGCAGTGGCTGGCTGTGGGAAAGAGAAGGCACAAATGCATTTATAAAACTGGTGACACCGGCAGGCTTATTCGGACATCTGCTTCTGTTATGTGTTTTTCGCTGCAAACAGTATGTAACTGTAGGAACGTTGTTGTGAAGCAGCAATCTTTCAGGTTTGCTTACTGCAAAAGATGGACCTGATTGGTTGCAGCATTACTTGCCATGCATTTCCATACTTCCATGTATAATGGGCAACAAACGAACGAGAGAATGGAGGGGATGAAACGTTAACATCTGGCGTTACTAGTGGTATAAACGATTAATCAAAATATCAAAGGGAGGAAGCAGATAGAACACCACCAAATTAAACTATCTCTGCAACAGAGAAAAAAAAACTTTAAGTTAGTACTATATAAATGTGTAGTGAACTAAACGATTAGAAGAAAGATGGGGGGTACCAGCTGCCAAACAATTACACAAAGTGCTCCTGAAAGTAAAGCCTTAGAAAGAAAAAAATAATACTATTTCAAAAGTAAATAAAAATACAAGGGGGGGGGGGTCAGCATAAATTAGTCAATAAAATTAGAAGGATTCTAAGATAATTAATAAAAATCAAGGCAACCATAATAAAGTAGTGAATAGCACTGGCACAGAAAGATGAGTAAATGAAAAAAAAAACATAAAATGAAAGAAAATAAGGGATGGAAAAAGAAGAATATAAAGAATATGAAAGACATGGAAAAGTTAAAGCAGTGGTGAGTAGGAAGATAAATGCCTATGAACAGATGTTCTACAGTAAATATCTGGCACTACAAAACAATAAGGCAACACTAACAAATAATGTTGACCTTAAATAACTGAGAAAAATACCTAAAAAAACAATATGTTTTCAAAGATCAAAGCTAAGCAGCTGATAAAAAGAGACAAATACTATAGGAGTAGAAGGGTAAATCAAAATGCTTAATTTCCCAGTAAATGGTATCTTAACTTTGGTTACCAAACAAGTAAATAAATTGCAGTAATAATAAATTAAGTCCAAATAATAACAAAGGTTAATAAAACATGAATACTGTACATTACCAGTCCACAGATAAAATCCTGTAATGCAGTAAGTACAAATAAGTTCAACAACTCTACAAAATGCAGTATATTGTCCAGCTGCATATCCAAGAGTGAGGTAACAGTGGTGTGAAAAAATGAATAGGCAATACAGTTGAATAGTGATTCTCGAATAAGGTAACAATATTAATCATACTGCTTAAATCATTTTGTGGTCAAATCCTGTGAGGCCATTATTTTTTTAATCTTCCTCACAAACAAACCTCAGATATGTGCATAGAAGGTCACCATAGCTAGCTTGCAATCTGGGAACTGTGTGGTCATTACTTCTTTGACTTTCTTCACAAACTTCAGTTGTGAACACATAAGGTTGCTAGAAGTTTTTGGGGGGATGAGGGCAGTGTGGTCATCATTTTTTTTCTCACAAATCTCAGATATGTGCTCAGAAAGTAACTACAGCTTGTGTGGGGACTGCACACTGTCTAGGAACAACAAGCTGAAATATAATACTGTCATCATTATTCAGTTTCCTCACAAATATCAGCCATGTATGCAGGTGGTTATTTTGTGGGATGGGATAAGTAGAATGCTGTTTATATGCATCTGACAGCAACAGATTGAAATATGTGATTATGTGCTATTTTTCTTTCAGCTTTGTCCCAGATTAATATCAGGGTTACACAGAATACAGCTGCCTTTTGGGGTGGGGTGAGAAGGTAGGCTATGACACCAGCCACTTAAAATATATGACTGTGGCCATTTGTGCCTTTGCTTTCATGACAATCTAACATCAGAGGTGTGCACAGAAAGTGACAGCCTTTTTGTTGAGGAGGAGGGTTTGAGAGGCAAGCAATATTCCCAGAGAGGATTTGTGCATTTGTTTTCCTTCTTTACTGCAAGTTACTATTTTTGTCAGCTTTGAACATTAAGGGCCTTATTTTAAAAGATTGGTTCTCAGTGCAAGTGACCACTTATACTGAGAACATGCTAAGAACATGTCTTTTAGAGTATGGCCCTCCATATTAGCCTGTTTATAGACAGCCCTTCACCAAAGAAAATCACTTACACTGAGAGCAACTCTTTTCAAATCTGGCCCTAAGCATTGGATACAACTTATGTTTTATTTTTATTTTCTTTCAGGGAAAAAAATAAAAATGAATTCCTTTCTTTAAGATTTTTTGTTCAGGCCATCACTAGAATAAAGCATTGAAAAAATGTTCTAAATTACACTTCACAGCATCTGCAACCCCGTGCCTTCTAGGGTTCTAGCAGTCCCCAGACTCCAGCTTAATCATGTTATTTCCTACACAGTTATTGCTGTGCAGTCTTGGTCATTTAACCTGTGTTGAAAGGATGCAAGAGAAAGTAAGTTGACAGCAGCACAAAATTTTCTGTATTAGTTCTGAGTTTCTTAAGGCTATCACTGGATGAAAAGATTGGTTAAAAAACTGAACCTAAAATGCATCTCATGGCATATGGAACAACAAGACTTCTGGAAAAAAGCTGAGGAGTAAAGCAAACTATGACGAAAGGAAAACAAAAGTATTCTGCATGGTGTGGGAAGGCCAAGATGGGGAGAAACAGGGTGTACTGGGATATATGTACTGGGGAAAGCAACTATGTACTGGAGAAAGCAACTGGCAATAGGGGAATGTTATGGAGCTCTTCACCTAGGGCACCATCCCATCTAAAGCTAGCCTTGTACATAAGATTGTTGCAATTTATCATCTTTGCAACTAAATGTCAGTAACTGTGAATGTCCCAATGTGAGATGGGACAGCTATTCCCATACCAGGTAGATGAATTAATTTTCTAGTGATTTTACTGCAATGCTGCATAATGAGGGTGCTGTTGTGCTGCACTCCTGAGTGTGTCATCCTTTAGATGAGATGTTAAACCAAGGCTCCATGTGCCTGGGTTGGTGGGAGCTGAAATGGACATAAAAGATCCCATGGCACTTACTGAAGAGTGCAGCTGAAGTTTCCCCAGTGATGTTGCCAAATTTCCCCTAGTTAATATGAATACAACCTTGAGTCTCCCACGAAGAGAGGCCACTGGCTTTCTAGGACTAACCTGGTCAACAAAGTTTAAATAAAAAGTCGGTGAGGTATACAGCCCTGTCATAATGTAATCACATTGTAATTATAGTTTGGTCTGTGTGTACTCCTATAACTTTCCAGCATGAGCAGAAATGTAGGTCGGAGTGGTCACAGTGATAGGGTGATACTTAAATTGGAAGTGTCAAGGGGCCCCCAACTTGATATTTGCTGGGAGCCCCCAAAATGCTAGCAATGGCCCTGTTTAAACACATGACAATTCACAAAGCAAAACAAATGTTACCTGACTCATTTAATCAATATTTTCTATTATCACAACATGCCACACTTTAAATCACATTCAGCAACTTAAGCTTCATCTTTTTCACACAGTGTAAAGCTACAAACTTTGAACTCAAGTTTCCAACCTTTTTTTTTATTGTAAAGTCTCCCATTCACTTGGCTTCCATTTTTTCTAACACGTGGCTCTTTCAAATAGAATTCCAAGTAGATATTTTCAGTATGCCACCCTTTTCCCTCTGCAAGTTTCTTTTTCTTATATAGGCATGGACAAAGTAATATAGAAATGTTAATTTATTCATGTTTGTTCATCAGAATTCATAAACTATTTATAAAAAAAACATAGCCTTTGACCACTCCATTCACTTTACATTTTACATTAAAACAGCCCTCTCCAAAGCCAAAAACACAGCATCAATGGGACCGGACGGTGTCCCAGGCTGCATCCTACACGAGCTCAAAGATGAACTAACCCCTCACCTAAACACACTGTTTAAACTCAGCCTCTCCACAGGCTATGTGCCCACAGAGTGGCACACAGCAACAGTTATTCCACTCCACAAAGGTGGAGCCACAATGGACACCGGGAACTATCGCCCTATAAGCCTGACTAGCTTGGTCTGCAAAGCTGTGGAGTGCATCATCATGGATCTCATTAACATTGGGAACCTCCAAACACTGGACCCTACCCAGTTCGGCTTTGTTAAGGGCAGATAATGCCTCCTAAACCTGGTGGACTTCTTTGAGACAGTTACCAAGGCTATAGACAAGGGAAAGGTGGTCCACACAGCCTACTTAGACCTTGCAAAGGCCTTCGACACCATTCCCCACTCAGGTATTATAGACAAGCTCACCAGTCTGAACATAACCCCCTACGTCATGAGATGGGTTTCCAACTGGCTCATGGACAGAACCCACATGGTAAGAGTTGCGGGAGCTAGGTCTGACTCTAAACCGGTTACAAGTGGCGTTCCCCAGGGCTCAGTCCTAGGACCCCTCCTGTTTGGCATATACTTCTCAGAGGTACAAGCAAGCACAGGAGGACTATGGCTGACCAAGTTCGCAGACGACTGCAAACTAGGGGCTATAATTGACTCTTCGGCTGACACAGACATCCTCCAAAAGGGTCTCACTGAGACAGATGCCTGGTGTCAAAACCATGGCCTCAAGTTAAATGCCAAAAAGTGCATAGTCATCCCCTTTGGAAAAAACAAAGTACCCACAAACTATCATATAGGTGGTAGCCCCCTAAATACAGAAGACGTAATAAGGGATCTGGGGACCCAAGTAGATAGTAATCTCACCTTTGATAATCACATTGCCAAAGTGGTTAGAAAATCCTTCTACGTGGCCCACCTAATCACAAAAGGGTTTGCATCCAGATTGAAAGAGGTCATTGGGGCCCTCTACGCATCACTCATCAGATCCATCATAGAGTACAATGCCTCATTTGGGATGTACCTTACAAGACACCTGCAACAATTGGAAAGACCACAGAAGTACCTCACCAAAAGGATCACTGGCCTCAAGCAGATGCCCTATGCAGCTTGACTGAAGAAACTCCAGCTGTACTCGGTTGCATATTGCCTACTCAGAGGTGATCTCTGCCTGACATACAAGGCCATGTCCAACCCAGAATTGATGGACATGCTCCACCTAAAGAAAACCATATCCCCTCTAGCCACATGCTCCAAGGATCTAAACCTCACCACAACAATAAACAGGATGTGCTGGAGGGATAGATTCCTGTCCCAGAGACTTCCCATGCTCTGGAACAAGATTCCAATCCACATTAGGCAGAGCTCCTCGCTAACCCTCTTCAAGAGAAACCTTGACGAGTGGATGGGAAACAGAAAGTTTACCCCAGGGATCACTTCAATGGCTCTGCTGGACAGAGGCACAGGGAACTAATCTAAGGGGGCGGTAAAAGCCAACACATTCTGGCTAGGCTTATAAATGTCTTCGGGCAGATAGCCTAGTACCTACCTATGAACCTATGAACCTACAAGACAGACAGAGACTAAGTTTCATTTTAGAACATACCATCCTGTCTCTATTTTTGAGTATATAGAATACAAATTTAACTGAGTTTTCTCAGAAATAAAACTTCATAAAAATTGTGCTGCAACATTTCTTTTGAACAGTGTTCCTGAACAATCTCCTTGTGCTGCCAAAATTCCCATCACTTTTCTTTTACCATTTCAGCAAAATCATTATTACAGCTTATTTATTTTAGGAACTTTTCAGCAATATTAATAATATATATCACTTTGCTGGAAACCTTCAACAAGTTGTTATAATGCCATTGTTTCCTACATAATTCTTTCAAACTTGTCCAGTAGGAATGTATTTACTTTTGTCTTGTTGTCTAGCTTCTGTTTCTGACTAACTCTGCTTGGGATATAGCATCAAGTAGATTAGTGAATCTTGTCAGAACAGCTTTACAGCCAGACATAAACTGGTAAACTGTATACCTCTCTGGAATTAGGGAATGCAAAGCAACTACATGTCTTTCATATTTCAGTATGCACCTTCACACCAGATTTCACCAAACTTTCACCTCCCAGTTTTCTTTCTTGTTGTACACATTGGTGAATATCCTTTTCTCTGTCATGGATTTTAACTTTTAGAAGAAGCACTGTATCCCATTCTCAAGGTGGGAAATTATTTAGATATACTGTAGACAGAAATGTTTTTCAAGTTACAGTTTATGTGAAAAGCTGGTTTCATTGTCAACTGAAAACAATCAACATGACAAACAAAGGCTGCTGTTATTAATGCACAGTCTTAGAAGCCAATTAATTTTTGATTTATGTATATGGATAAATGAAAGAGAAAAGTTTTCCATCTTATAATTGGGAAAGGTTAAACCTAAAACACAAACAGTTTTACATTTATTGTCAAGTTCAAATGAAGTACATGGGTTTATAGCAAATGCTTTCTAAAGTACAGTTCCAGAAAATGTTGCATACTTGCAAAGTAATCATCTAAAAATTCATTCCTGTTTTGTGATAGCAGTCCATTTACTAAATTACAGAAAAGTTTCTTCTAACTTCTTCAGGTTTAGAACAATAGACTTCCTCTGGAGAACTTATTCTAACCTCTTTGCTTATTCTGTAACCCTTTCCACTGGGAATATGAACTCTCACTTTCACAACTTCCACTGTGTTTTTACCAGCTTCTATCAGATTCCTTTTTTTTCTCTAGACCCTATGTCTCAGTGTTCTCTGTCTCTGTCTCTCTCTCTCTTTCTCTGTGGTAAGAGTTCTAACTCTCATTTAAACTGCTACTGTTCTTTGCTTCTGCATCTCTCCTTTTACATGCAGGAGAGAGTTGATGTCCTCCATTTTGGATAATTTTGTAAAATTGTGTGAAATAGTGCAGTCCCATTTATCACACAGGTACAGCTAGGAACCACTATATCATAACAAATATATAACTATATGACTTATAAACTTTGAATTCTATTTCAGAAATGATGGCTAGTTCTTCCTCTTCCAGCAAGCATCAGCACATGAGACATAAACCTTCAAGCATTTCTGGAATGTTTCAAATTTCAGATGAATAATGAGCAAGCATATACATAGACTGCAGAAAAGTTTTCAACTTTGGACATGCTGTTTCCTGTCATTTTTATATGTCCACAATGGATCATTGAATAATAAATGATGTGCATCTTTTAACAGAGCAGATAAATTTACCAAAATAGATTTTCAGACCAATAACATTTGTGTTAGATGGATTTCCTCCAGTGGATTCTACTTTAGTCTCTACAAGACTTAAGCCAAGTATGTGTATGTCTTCTCTTTCAAACAGCACATTTTGGATTTGCTAACAGACAAACATGCATCCGCCAATCTTTCTGCTTAATATCTGCAAATTATTCTTCTGGTGTGATTAATGAAACTAAAATATTATTCATACAAACTACAACATTTCTCACCTTGTAACAACCTTTATCCAGTCCTCTGGGCTATATTAAGTGCAGGAAGCACTTCAACAGATACATTGTTATAACTAATATTCTTTTATGAATATCTGTAGTCAAATTCTTCTAAACTTACTCACTAAGAATATTTGTTGATAATCAAGACCCATATCTAATTTTGAAAACTTTTGGCCCCACTGCCAGGACAGAAAGGTCCTCCCCTCTATGAAGCTACTTAGATAATTTTTAATCTTAAAACAATGAAATAGTTCCATGAGAATTCAGTACTGATACAACTGGAGAAGCTACTTTTAAAATGTCATAGCTGTTGTGACTTTTCCCTATTACATGTCTTTCCTTAGCATTCTTGCATAAGAGCCCGACCTTCTTTTGAAAAAAGTAAGTTTGTTATCTACCAAACATGAATCGTACTTGTGGTCCCTTTTTATGTATCAGTTTTGTCATTAAACACAGTTTCATGTTCAATATATGCTTTATCTAAGTCATCAAATTAAAAAGTATTCAATTTATTTCTATCCAGTGGAAATACATTTTTTTAAGCTGTTTCTTCCAGAAAACTTTTCCCATGCCTTCAACTGTTATCAAAAATAGTGCTAAGTAAATATAAATATACAATTAATATACAATCAATACAACTCCAATGTGCTACAAGACTAATTAAAAACTCAGTCACAGTTAAAAACTGGACACATATCTACTACACATGAAAACACATTTTTGACTGTACAAAATGAGTGCAAATAAAATCAACATTAATCAAAATAAATACCTTTCATCTCTTACTCTGTGAAATAAGTGCCAGCATAAGTAAAGACGACTGCCCCATGGCTATCACTTTTAACTAAGAATAATTCCTTCAGCTATAAACATTTTATCCTTTAATGGCAACATTAGAGACTTTGCATACAAGTCCGTATGATTTTATTTATTATTTATTTATTTACATTTGTTGACTGGGATTGTCCAACTGGACGTAGGTCCATTTTCAGCGGAGGCCCGGGGAGAAAAGCTCCACAGTTAAAATATACAGACAGTAGTTACATTGGATTTACATAGCAATTAACAATTTGATCAACATAGCAATTAAAAATTACAAACATGGTTACAGATGAAGAACATAGTACATCAGAAGACAACTAGAATCTTTATCATCTGCGAAATACAGAACAGACATTAACAATTGTTACAATAAGAAGTTCCTGCTGTATAATAAGTGGGTAGGTTTATGAGCATCCAAGCTTGTTATAATCAAGGTAGTTAGTGGGGTGGAAAGAAAGGTAGTGGGTGGATGGGATGGGTGATATTAGAGGGGAAGTTGCAAGGGCATAGCCAGCATGTTTTTAGGTGTGCTTTTAGTAAAGTTTTTACGTGTGTGCATGATGGTACAGAGGTAATTGTGGGTGGGAGGGAGTTCCATAATTTGGCTATGGCGCAAGAGAATAGTGCTTCTCCAGCAGAGTTATTGGCTTTAGTGACCTGTAAGTGATTTTTGTTGCTGGATCTTAGTGGTCTGGTGGTGCGATAGGGTTGGAGTAGATTCTGGAGGGATGAGTCTTTTAGTGGATGGTTTACTAGTTTGTGGGTGAGTGCGAGTTGATACCATTGAAGGAGGTGAGGGAGTTCAAGCCAGCCCAGTTCAGTAAGTGAGAGACAGTGGTGACTACGGTTGGCGATTTTGTTGTAGCAGGTCTCGAGCTTGTTTAGATCACATTGCCTTAGGTTGGTATACATTGGAGAGGCATAAAGTAGGGTGGAGATAAGGTGGGAATTTGCGACTGAAATCGTTGCTGCTTTGGTGAGAAGTTGCTTATTTCTGTATAACGCTCCTAGTTTTTTGTGGACTTTTTTATGGTCATGGATATGTGAATGTCAAATTTTAGTCTATTGTCTATTTCCACTCCTATCAATTTGGTGTGTTCTGTTGGGTGTATAGTGGTGTTGTCTTTTGCTGTGATGTTAAAGTGAGAGTTGTTTTGAGTATGTTTGGTGGGTTGGAAGATGAGTAGTTTAGTTTTGTTTGGGTTGAGTATTAATTGAGCATCAGATAACCAAGTTTCAACAGAGGAAAAGGCTTCCTGTGTGACTTTTTGCAGCTTGGGTAGGGACTGGGCTGAGCAGAAGATGGTTGAGTCATCTGCGCATTGTATGAGTATGCCATGTTTGGTGGCAGAGGCTATATTATTGGTGAAAAGAGAGAAGCATAGGGGTCCAAGGATGGATCCTTGGAGAAACCCTATAGAGACAGGTAGTTGGGGAGATATGTCATTCTGCCATACAAAGGATTGTTGGTGGTCAGACAGGTAACTCTGAAACCAGTTGGTGACTGATTGAGAGAAGGATAGGTTATTGAGGACAGAGATGAGTTGTTTGTGTGGGACCATGTCGAATGCTTTAGATAGGTCTAGGAAAGTAGCAGAGGAGAGATAGCCATTGTTTTTATGCTGAAGGATAGTGTTAGTAAAGGAGAGTAAGGCAGTGGTGGTGCTATGGTTTGGTCTGAAACCATGCTGAGTATTGGAAAAGGAGGTTGTTAGTAAGGAGGTAGTCTGAGACCTGAGAGTGAATGCATCTCTCTAGTATTTTGGAGAGTGGAGAGAGAATAGCTATGGGATGGTAACTGGTTAGTTCTGTGGAGGTGCCACCTTTGTGGAGAGGAATTATATGTGTTACATTCCATAGTGTGGGAACATAACTTTCTAACAGAGATCAGTTAATCAAGATGGATACTGGGTAGGCTAGAACATCAGCTGCAATTTGTAGGTATTCACTTGGGAGGTTGTCTGCTGCTAATTTGGTGGGCTTAAGTTTAGTTAAGAGTTTTTTTATGTTGGAGGTAGGAACAGGCGAAAAAGAGAAGGCAGTGGGGAGATTACTAGTTGAAGGTGTGGGTTGAAGGGGAGGGGGTTGTGTTGTCTTGCTAGTGATAGTATGGTTTGTGTGAAGTGTGAGTTGAATGAGGTAGCAATATTTTCGGAGGAGTGAGGGATGTTAGGAGTAGGGGTACTGACTTTACCTGGGTGGAGGATGGAGTTTATGGGGGACCAGAATTGTTTGGAATTGTGTTGGGAGGAGTCTAGGGTAGACTGGTAGTATTGGAATTTGTCCTGTTTTATTAGCTTTTTGACTCTATTGCGTAGTTTTAGGAATTTCTGTCTAGTTGAGGGGGTTTTGATTTTGCACCAGTGCTCCCAGGCTTTATCCCTGTATTTCATTTCTGACCTAGTGGTTTTCTGTAGCCATGGGGAGGGTTGTGCTTTGGTTCTGGAAAGTCTTATGGGGACGTGGTAATTAAGGATGCTCAGAAAGGTGATGATTTCTTATCAATTTGCATTTGGAGCCATGCAATATATTGAAAAAAACTTGGTCCACTAGTACCAACATTGCTCATATAAAAGTGAGAAAAGTTAGTTTATAAATATTATGAATGCATCTCCTTTAACAATGTTTTGGCTTAAACAAAAGTCTTAACTTCATTCACAGTATAAATGGAGGAGTGACTGTAATCCATCCCTACACTGCTGCTATAGTATAAAAGTGAAGGGCTAGATATATTTTATGGAGTTTTGGTACTCAATTAAAACTGCTCAGATTGTCTACAATAAAATACTGCAATGATGCCAAAGAGATAAAATTGATTAAGTACAATTCATAAATGAATATATTAACAAAACATTTGAAATGCAGCCACATTAATATATTCAAATGTTTCAATGCCAGTTAATAAATCAGCCATTTGAGATATATAATAGCTATATATAACAGGCCAGTCTTATTAGAATAGGTAATATAAATTAATTCATAATTCTGAAGAGACAATATAAATTCATTCATAATTCTGAAGAGACAAATCATTTTTAACAGAAATATTGATATTAAACATACCATGTTTCTCATACATAGATAACTCAGTGCTTCTAGAGAATATCAACTTTTAATAAATTGCTCTTGTGAACTTTCTTAGATCTCATAATGCATTTAACATGCACCTCCTCTTTCCTTCATTCAACAAATTTGTAGAGATGGTCACAGTCCTGAAAGGTTTCCAATAGTAATTCAGAACTAGCATTTACTTATATTGATGCTATGCCCTGTACTGCATGGCTGGTGTTATCACCATGTTCACAGAAATGGGGGTCGTGCTGAAAAACAGGGAGAGTTCACTCTCATCTCTGAATGATTTACATGCTGCAGCATGCTGTTCAATCTTCTTGGCCATTCTTGTTGGAATAAGACAGCAGCTGAATAAAATGACTAATACTTAATAAGAGATGCTCCATACATTCCTGCTGACACCAGTGCATTACCTGGGTCACCCGCAGATGTGTCCCTCTATCTAAAATATGTGTCCTAATGTCAGTCAGCTCTGGAATGTTAAACCTCATTCCCAAATATATCTGAAGGCTATTAACAGTCAAATTCAGAACGTTAACTTTAAAAAAAGCACAATGACCAGAAATACTATTAAAGTGAACTGAACAATAAATTGCCATAGCCCACTGAGCTCTGAGTACTTTTAACAAGTGTTGCTAAACTTTTCAACAGTCCTGTAACAACATCTGGCAGCATTCTGTAGCATTCTAAATAACATTCAGGACTTTCTTCTGATTAGGAAAGTGATACATAGTAAGCAGACTGTGCTGTTTGGTTATTAAAACAGTACGTACAATGCCATTTGCATGATGAAAATATCAGCATTTTAAATACTATAGTTACAATGGGAGAGCAATTATGCTTACTTTTTATTATTATTGAAGCCGTGTCTTTGAGAACCTTGTAATAGTCAATAGCCATAATTCCCATCAGAAAAAAGTTACATTTTAGAGATATAGCTAGTTCTTTTTAATGTTCCAGAAACTAATAAGTAATTCAAATACACTGCATCACCAAAGGATATGGGTATAGTCAGATGATTATATCACAAAAGGCAGAAAACAAAAGAGAAAATTACAAAACACTCAATAACTCATAAACGTGATTCACAAAACACTGAATACTTCTCTCCCACTAAAAAAGCCCTATATCAGTAAGCCAGAGTACTAAACCAAGTTCAAGCATCCTCTTGGTAGTGATACTGTTAGAAAAAGAGTTTCTAGTAACATAATATATAGGGTTAGGGTTAGGGACATTCCTAGGGTTAGGGTTATGGTTATGGTTAGGCTTAGCAGACATGAAGACGTGCACAGGGGGCTTTGCCCCTCCTGCACCACCTTACTCATGTGCACTAACCCTAACCATAACCTTAATCCTAACCCTACCCTACACATTGGATTACCAAAAACGTTTCTCTAGCAGTATCACTACACAAGACAAAAGGACATGGAATACAGACAACACAAGACATGCACAATAGTAACTATTGGATTACTTAATCCTTATTCTAACCCTAACCAGTGAACAATTGCATATTTACAACTGCTACACAGTCTTGCACATATTCACAACTACCTCATTTTCATTCAAACACTTACACTACATAAAACTAAAGCCAGTCATACGTGATTCATTTAAATCAGCATTCACTCACTTGTTCGTTCTCTCTTTTTTACACCCACAAAAGCCTTTCTACCAACTATGATTCTACCTTTTGAATTACAACCAGACACATACAATGCATGCCAAGGGTTGCACTTTTTAAAAAGATAATAAATATATTTAGTGTCTGAAAGAGATAAACAGCAATTGCCTGGAGCTCTGCAATGTGCTAAAAAGTAATTGTAAAAACTAGCTTTTGAACTGACAAAATAAATCAACTGTTTTACTTTACTTGTTCCCATTCAAGCTGCTTAACTGTAGCTAGAAATGCCAGGTATTCAATGTGATGCATAAACTACACTGAAGTAGCAGTTCTGTATATGGTCTGCTATTGTTCTATAGGTACAGCAGGCTCAGTGAAACCTCACAGATGGCACTCTAAATATTAAAAAGAATGGTATTCAAATGCCACCTCCAGAGTGACATTGTTAAGCATGTCACTGCAGGAGAGATTATTTTTAGGGAGAGGGGCTTTTCTGGATGGAAGCGACATTTTGGAAGCTGGCATGCAACTCTGAACACAATGACTCTGCTCCTACCTACTGACAAAAATATATCAATGCAGAATATCCTGTATGCATATTGAAACAAAGAATAACACAGATTTCCAAAAGATGATGTAATTGGCAAAACATGATCCCCTCAAAAAATAAGGCAACACTATGCAAGTCTGCTACAGTGGCAAACAATAAAGTTTTGTGTATACAGACTGAAACAAAATAATGGAAACTAGAACTAAAAGGAAAAATGTATACATACATCATGACAATATGCAAACTCAAGTTGTGGGTTATTGTTGCATTACAGCCCAGCTCATACTTATACTTTTCAGAATGATGCAAAGAAAAATATCTGTATATCAGAATATTTCTTCAAATACTTCTAAAATTTTTAAGACAACTTCATTGATCTAAGTGACTGTTCCCCAAAGTTTTCCCTCTTATTACATGATATTACCCCTCTGTTAATCCAGTTCAAAACAAATTAGAATTGTACTACTTAAGACATATAGAACCAATGTAATAAAAGTGAGGACTGAACTCTTACCAGGTCTGAGATTAAGAACCAAGTGTGCTAATGAGGTCTTGTTTATAAACATTTAAGGATCATTAAAAGACTAACCAAAATCTTCCATTTTGTTTTTCATTTTTAACTTTTTTATGTTTTATAGAATATACTCAATGTCTACATTCCTCCAAATATGACTTTCGCACCAATGGTGGAATGGTTTGTGAAGAGGTTACAGCTCATCACTTACAACCGGGTAAGTGGTAATTTAATAAATCCTGGTTCATGTCGACAATTATTACTAATGCTGTTCCTGTTATAACACTGGCAGTAATTGATGTTTTTTTTTTTCTTTCAGGAGCCTGTATAGATAAATAAGGTAGGGTGGAGGAACAAAGGCATCCATACAGAAGGAACAGGAGGGCTTGCCTCCCTACAAAAAATACTTTATGTGCTTTTTGTCAGGACGAGGTAGGTTATGACCAGTTGTTCTCATCTGATTGTAACCTTATCCATAAACAACTTAATAAATCATAATGTAACCTGTAAATATTATAAAATTGTGAAAATTATATGCAAAAGAGGCATTTCTGCTTGGTGTATTATAATAGGTGCAACTATTTTTGTCATAGGTTTGTTCCACTGAAATGGGAATTCCCTGCTTGTTTAATTGAATTCTCACTTCATCCATTAATTGAAATGTCATTTCATCTATTGCTTACTTAGTGTACGGGGTATTTTTATGTCTGGGATCCTCGAAGAGTAGGGAATGGAAATTTCTTTCCTACTGTTCATTGTTCTTGGTATTTTTAATGCATCAGGGTGGAGGAACAGTCTTCCATGAGCAGGATTATTTTTTTCAGTCTATCAAATGTTCACAGTAGTTTGAACAGATGTAATGCGGCCTGGTATAACAGATATTCATTGAAGGCAACTATAATAAATGTAACTATTATGATTAATCATAAACTATGTACAGAAAATGTTGAAAGTGAAATACATCTCTAAGCAGTTCCACAAATCTCCCCCCCCCAAGAACATTTTTTTCTCTTTTCAGCAATTTCATTCAGAATTTGGGTATTGGCTTAGGGTATATATATTAGACTCTATTACGATATCATTATCAATTCATGAAATGAGTCTTCTGGCAAGAAATTAATACCTGACAGATAAGGAAAATAAGATTTTGTAATTTTTAAAATGGCAATTCTGTATAGATTTAAAACTATTTGGTCATCTGCTTTTTAGTCTCAGACATCCTGCGAGCCACATCAGATCTCAGGCATCTTCTAACTAAAAGTCAATAGCAACTTCATCTTTAAATTTATGAAATATGGATAAAGACATCATGTAGTTATCTATGATAATATCATGATAATGTTAAGAATGCAAAGTTTCAGAGCTGAAGGTCAGCCATTAGTTTGGCAGTATTGTCAACTAAATTAATGAGTTAAATAAGCATAGTGAATGATTTTGTTACCTTCTTAGAAAAAGTAAAAACTTAGCATTAATCATATTTTAGTGATTGTTTCCTTTATGGGCATTATCCATTTGGGAAATGAATGGGTTGGAATCTCAATTTAGTGAAATTAGGAAATTGTATACCTCTTTTATCTCCTGGGAAAAGTATTTGGCATGATACAATTTTGCAAGATTTAGTATTCCAAATAAAGGGCAGCTGCAATGGTGCAGCGGTTAGCATTGCCACCTCACAGCAAGAGGTTCTCCGGTTCAATCCTCGGCTGGGATGCCTTCTGTGTAGAGTCTGCATGTCCTCTTGAGTTGCATGGGTTTCCTCCGGGTACTCCAGTTTCCTCCCACATCCCAAAGACATGCTATAGGTGGATTGGACACTCTACTTTGGCCCTAGGTGTGAGTGTGTGCATGTGAGTGCCTTCTGTGGAAGGCTGACAACTCTACACCGTAAAACTCCACTGCCAATCATGAGCAGACAGGTGATCTGCTGTGGTGACCCCTAACTGGAAAAGCCGAAAGAAAAAGAAGTATTCCAAATAAAATCTGATGTGATTGTATTGATTTGTTTGAGCATATGAGCAGACATTTTGACAAGTGCATTGTTAGTCAAAAAGAAAATGTTAGAGAATGCATTCAACTTTATTAGACAATTTCAAGCCAAGAGGTTAAAATGATGTTTGGACCAGTAGGCTAGGACTTATTTAATAGATGATTATAGCTTATAATAGATATGTGTAATATATAATTTAGGATCCAGTGTGCAGAAAATACCCAAATATTTTAAAAGTGTTAAGCTAGTCAAAATGGTTTTCAGTCGAAATGGGTTTGTGAAGTTAAATAACTATCACCGTGTAGATTTATCTAGATTTAAGTTATAGTTAGAAAAAGAACTACATTAATTTATGACCCTATGTAACAGAAAGATGGAAAGGTGTTTTTTCCAGCTAGATAAGACTATCAGCAACAGCAAATGATATGAGTTTAGCATCAGCATTATTGAACCACGTACCAGAAATATGAACATGATTAATAACTTGTGGAAGAGAGGTTCTAAATATACATTAAGTAGATAAGGCAAAGGTTGGCAGTCCCGTCTAATCTAGTGACTATGAGAATAAGTTGGAAAACAGAGCAGCTCTATGGCAATGGGCTGACTGTGACCTTAACCTCCACCTCCACATGTCTACCTTTGTAAGAAAAGCTTTCCACATAGCTCATTAGATTAATAAAGGCATCACCTCAAGAGCAAAAGACGTCATAACTTCTATGTTCAGCACTTATCCAGCCCATAATTGAGTATAACATCCCATTCAGTATGTACCGTACTATGCATCTACAGCAATTAGAGAGACCTCACAAGTTTCTAACAAAGAAGATCTAGGGCCTCCAGTATGTGCCTTACACAGACTAACTAAAATCCCTGTCACTATATTAATCTGTATCATATAGACTCCTTAGAAAAGACTTATGCCTGACTTACAGAGCAACCCAAGACACAATCCTAATGAACTTACTGCATATCGGTAAATCAAATGGGTCTAGGGCTACCCATTCCAGGGACTTAAATATGGCCTGTGACTTAAATAGGACATGCTGGAGGGACATATTTATCTCCCAGTGACTTCCGCATCTTTGGAACAGGCTACCAATTCATGTGAAACAGAGCACCTCTATGACACTATTCAAGACGAACCTGGACAAGTGAATGGGGCACTGTAAATTCTTACTGGCGATAGTGCCTACAACCCTCCAGGACTTGGACAGTTATCACTAAATGCAATATTGGGTATTCACTAGTACCTATATGGTATTACATTGGGCTGAAATGGTTAGGCTTAAAATTACCTCTGGGTCGATAGCCTAGTAATCTCTTATGATCATATGATCCTACAAAAAGGTTTACTGTTTATCAGTAAATGGGTTGAGTTTATTTTATAACATCTACTAATAATTAAAAGGTGTAAGTCCATAATGTTAACAGTTAACATTTTCCAAAATACTATAAATGAAAGGAAGTTGTACCCATCTGAAAGCCTTGGAAGCATAAAAAATGAAGACCACATCTTTGTTACATTTCATTTTATTGTAATAGTTTTAAGGCTGTAACATAAAGCTTAGTTAGAATTTTTAAATAAACCTAGAATTTATTGGTTTAAATCTAACAGTCAGACCTGAAGTCAATGATTTAATATTCTGTGATGGATTACACCCTAGTTTAAGAAAGAAAATTGTGGTACACTGACTGAAGTGGACATCATGGATGACAAACTGTATAATGTTTTAGAAAAGCTTCATTAGTAGAGGAATAAACATATTCTTAAATTTCTTATAAAGTGAATCACTAAACCCATCTTCACTTGGGGCTTTAGCTAGCTTAATCCTGTCAGCTGCATTTAATATTGCTTCTAAAATCATGCCATTATTCAGTATTTCATTGCCATTTACATTTATTTAAAAGCTAATTACACTTGCAAAAATGTATACAACTTGCAGTTTTCTTTCAATAAGATGGCAACAAAAATGTAAAATGCAATATCTCTATAAAACCTACCTTTTCCAGTAAAAGTGCAGCAAAAATGTAAAATTTGTCAATGTTCTGTTATGCAAAATGCAGAGCAGAACTTTGTAAAATAAGAATGCTTTTCTGCACACATATTCACAAAACTTACTTCTTGTAAAAACAAAAGTTACCTTATTTAGAAATGGAAAATGTCTGCCTTGCTTTGGTGGAAGATATTTGGATTTAAAATCATGACTCAGCAAAGGAAGTGCTGGCAGTATTTATTTACATAATATAAAGGAAATGGGAAATTGTCTAAAGTGACGGTAGTACCCTAATATTTCCTAGAAGTGTGTCGATCCACAACCCCTAACTTGAAATTCTTAAATTTAAATTGTTCTTTTTCTTCTAAGTCCAGAGGACAGCTGCTAATTTAGCCATCAGAGTGTCTGTCATTTGAAGTTTCTGCTTTGAACTGAAGCTGAGAAAAGAAACTACCTATTATCAGAGACCTCACACATTTATGCAATTTGCTTGTAAGTTACTTGCAACATAAGGTAGATAGATTCCAGCCATCTTGTATTAGTATAGTGTTAAAATGGCTCCCTATTGGAATGTCAGTGCTCAAACTGCCAAGTGCCAAAAAGCCGAAAAAAAAGAGCAAAAACTCAGAGAAGAACACATTTTGAAAATCACACTTCTCCTTAAAACATAGGGGCAAGCCTCCTACACCCCCCCCCCCAACTGATAGATACACAGAAACACACACACACAAATATATATATATATATATATATATATATATATATATATATATATACATATATATATATATATATATATATATATATATATATATATATATATATATATATATGGGTCCACAATATAATCTCGAAATACTGAAATCCTGAAATTCAGTATTTCAAAATTACATAGCCGAAAACCCAAGCACAACTCACAATTCTGAAAACACACAACCGCGAAATTCAAAATGCCAAAACAATGCTACACATACAGTACACACATAAACAAACACAAAACTCCCCCCCACAATCAAATAAATGCATTTACACTATAGATAAGCAGGGGGGCAAGCGCCCCTGCACCCCCCCATGTGGGGGTTGTGCCCCCCACACACCCCCTTTTATATATTCTAACTCCGAGATTGCACAAACAGAAACACAAATGAAACTCACACATACACACATCTTACAGTCCCTCACACACACACACACACAGTCACAACACACACTTCCACACATTAAAGCCCCTAACTAACACATTTACACACCCAAACTTACCTAAATTCAACCGATACATCCACACACAGCATCAACGGAAGGGAAATTCAACATCTCCGTGCTTCGGGATTTTAAATTTCGTGCTTCTGCCGGTTTCGGAACTTTGAGTTTTTGGCTATGTAATTTCGAAATACTGAATTTCGGGATTTCAGTATTTCGAAATTACATAGTGGACCCACACACACACATACACACACACACACACACACACATATATATATATACATACACAATATACACACACTCTGAAATTGCCACACTGCAGAGAAAAGGGATATTCTGAGAACTGGCATCTCAACCTCTGTATTTCAGGACTTGCTCTAGGGGGTCCTGACATTTCAAATAGTTACTATTAAGATCAGCTCTCTGATAGTCAGTATTTTAATGTCAAGTGTCTATTCGAGCATTTTTGTTTTACATTTCTTTGTGCCCTTAAATACTTTTTGTATATTTAATTTTAAACTGCATTGCCTGAACATTTTTAAAATAATTTCTTTTAATACTAAATTTCAAATTCTGTCTCCTGGTTGCTTATTAAGCTATGTGAGGGTAATTGCACAAAACTGGTGAAGTATAACTGCTGGCATTCACCTTTAGAAAAGAGTGACTGCTTAGTTATAACTACCATATGTTAAAAGTATGTCTGTCTTATTCTGAGTGTGTATAGTAATTGTCAGCATGGTATGCTGGATTGGTATGGCTGGTGGCAAAATTTCACCATAAAGACAGGTATGGATAGTAGCATTGATAATGCATTATTACTAGGGTTGCCAAATGTCCAGAATTTTTCAGGAATGTCCTGAGTGAAGAGACACTGTCCTGAAAACAGAAAGGACAGCATATTGACCTGAAAAAATGGCAGGAGATTAATTTTCCTTTAATTTAAAAACAAAATTATTTTTTTTTTTATTTTAAGGGTGTTCTTTAAGACCCTTTGCGTCCAGTCACACACAGATGCAGACGACGAAAGCAGTCTTCTGCGTCTGTGCAACTGGTTGTTTATGTCTGTGTTTGGAATTTCAATTCTTGAAGACATTTAAACTGTGCAGCGGACCATGAACAGACATGTTTCAAATATGGTTCAGGTACACATTAAATGTTGCAATTTTACCTACTCGTTCCACAGTCTGTTTGCTTATATAGAGGAAGCAGAATGTGGAATTCCTTGAGATACAGTAATATTTCAAAGTACTGTTACTGGACATTAAGTAGCTATGATGGTGGCTAAAGTTGCAAGCAATAAAGATACTAGGTCTGAATGACTCCATGAATATTAAATGTATTTTGAAACAGAAGCCTACTAAATTATGAAACTCTTTTTATTTATGATGCTGTTTTACTCGTGTTTTCACTAAGTGATTACGTAGAATATTTTTGCACTTGATTATGCATTCAGTATTATTGGTGGGGACTTAATCATTTAATGTGATCAAAGAAGTCTTTTAATTGTTTCTTTTTGTAGGTAAATTCATTTCTGGTGACAGATGTAGTCACAGACTTTTGACAAAAATTAGTAAGTGGTGCAATACAAATGTAATGTATCCAAAAGTACAAGTGTGACAAGCCTGAAGATGCTGTTGTACTAATCAAATCTAGTTGCATCAGATACTGACACTTAATTTAAACACACCCTCTCTCAATAAAGATGATAGTTGCCAAACCAGTATTCAGTGGGATCATGTCAGAAGATCATATGATCAATGTGCACATTCATGTATCTGATTTTATGACTGCCTTATAAATCTTAGAGTACCACATACACATGATACAGCATATATATATATATATATATATATATATATATATATATATATATATATATATATATATATATCTATATAGATATATATATATATATATATATATATATATATATATATATATATATATCTAGGACTATTGAACAAAAGTTCAATAGTCCGAATCCACAATCACCGAACACACTTTAATGGAAGCACTTTCACCAAAAAAGTGCTTTTGTTAAAGTGTGTTAAAAAAACAAAAAAAAAACAATAAATCTTCTTTTATGCAGGGGGGCAAGCCCCCTGTGCCCCCCACACCCCCCTACTTTAATATTCTAAATCCAAGATCGCACTACAGTGAGGAAAAGGGAATATTCCCTTATCCGCACCATAGTACAATCTCCGCAACAGGCATACTTACACGAAAGTGCTTCTTCGGTGAAAAGCACTTTCGCATAAGTATGCTCGGCTGATAGTGATTTGCTGATGTTGTCATTCGGGGATCAGTACAGTTCCCATGTACATATATATATATATATATATATATATATATATATATATATATACACACACACATATATATGTGTGTGTGTGTGTGTGTGTGTGTGTGTGTGTGTGTGTGTGTGTGTGTGTGTGTGTGTGTGTGCGTTTGTGTTTATACAATGGATATAAAAAGTGCACACACCCCTGTTAAAATGCCAGGTTTTTGTGATATAAAAAATGAGACCACAACAAATCATTTCAAAATTTTTTCCACCTATAACCTGTACAATTCAATTGCAAAACAAACAAATGTTAGGGGAAAAATATAAAAAAAAAAAAAAGTACAATAAGCTGGTTGCATAAGTGTGCACACTCTTAAACTAATACTTTGTTGAAGCATATTTTGATTTAATTACAGCATTCAGTCTTCTTGGGGTAGGAGTCTATCAGCATGGCACATGTTGACTTGGCAATATTTGTCCACTCTTCCTTGCAAAAGTGCTCTAAATCTGTCATATTGCAAGGGCTTCTCTTGTGCACAGCCCTCTTCAGGTCACCCCACAGAATTTATTTTGGATTTAGGTCTGGGCTCTGGCTGGGCCATTCCAAAACTTAAATTTTCCTCTGATGAAGCCATTCTTTTGTTGATTTGGATGTATGCTTGGGGTCATTGTCACGTTGAAAGGTGAAATTCTGCTTCATCTTCAGCTTTCTAGCAGATGCCTGAAGATTTTGGGCCAAAAGTGACTGATATTTGGAACTGTTAACAATTCCCTCCACCTTGACTTAAGCTCTGCTGAAAAAAAGCAACCCCAAAGCATGATACTGCCACCACCATTCTTCACTGTGGGGATGGTGTTCTTTTGGTGATGCGAAGTGTTGTTTTTGAAGTCAAACGTACCTTTTGGAATTCTAGCCAAAAAGTTCAACCCTGGTCTCATCAGACCATAACACATTTTCCCACATGCTTTTTGGAAACTTGATGTATTGTTTTGGAAATTTTAGCCAGGCCTGGATGTCTTTCTGTGTAAGAAAAGGCTACCGTCTTACAAACCTACCCCATAGTCCAGACATATGGAGAATATGGGAGATTGTTGTCACATGTAGTACACAACCAGTACTTGCCAGAAATTCCTGCTGCTCCTTCAGTGTTGCTGTAGGTCTCTTGGCTGCATGCCATCACCTTTCTGTCCAGCAGCTGCTGGTAGTGTAGTGAAGCAGACCACCTGCTACACCACAGGATGGAACAGCTGACATGAGCTAATCCAGCACTTGAGACACTGATTGATACCAGGTCATCTGGGTTTTAATTAGAGATGCATCCTTCTATACCACAGAAGTAAGACTAAAAAATATATTTCTAGGTAATGACACACAGGATAATGATTGTGTTACTAATTATAACTTGCTTATAATGTGCTTGAGACATGGATGCCAAGAAATTCACCCTGAGTGAAAAGAAACAGCAATCATTTTAGACTAAACCTAAAATTATAAAAAAAAAAACAAATAACAAAATAATTTTTTTGAAGTGGGCAAGAGTCCTACAACCCTTGCTTCCACTGGTAATTATATATATCAACCCGGAGATCGCACCACAGTGGTGTAAGGGCACATTCCCTGGCACTGGTGCAAAGTGATCTTGCACAAAAAGCAGCCAGTTAAAACACTATTAAAAGGAATGTTTGCTCATATGAGCATTTGCTCTTTTTTTGTGTGATTGTACGTGTATAATATATAAATATATATGCATGCACATACATACACAGACACACACACACACACACACACACACACACACACATATATATATATATATATATATATATATATATATATATATATATATATATATATATACATACACACACACACATATATATATATATATATATATATACATATATATATGTATACTGAAGATGGTCAACTCTACATTAGGTCAACATCTGTTTAAATTTGACCAACTAAACAAATGATCAACAGGTATGCAAGATCGTACAAGTCTACGAGTATGGAAATAAGCCCTTTTCTTGAGACTGTGCAATCTTGGAGTTAATATATATAATTACAAGGGAGTGGGGGGAGCTAAGGGGATTGTCCTTTGCAAAAATTATGTTTAATCTGGTTTTCTTTTGTAAAGTTTTGCATAAGGCGAGATTGCTAATTGGCACATGTATAACAGCTTGTCAGCATTTGCAAAGCCAATATATCGTTGTCATCTTTGATAACATCAAGATTTGGATGTTTTGCAACTTGTCGAACCTGGAAAACCACCAGCAGAGCTGCTCAAAAATCAGCTGATTGAATATGCTGGCAGTTGTTTTGTGCAAGATTATAGTGTAGTGGGGATTGGGAAATTTGTCCTTTCCACACTATAATGCGATCCTGCAGTTGGTATATATAATTAGCACAGTGTGTGGAGGGTACAGGAGGTTTGCTTACCTGCAAAAAACAAGGTTTGTTGTTTTATTTTAGTTGTTTTGATCAGGTGCTGATCAACAAGTTTTGCTGCATCAGTTGAGATTCAGTAGCTTGCAGTTTGTGCCTTTGTTAAAAGTGAATCCTTGAGAAATGTAAGATCCATTGTTAACATATGATTTGGAGTCTATATATAGTTTTTTTTTACTATTCCGATACATTGTTCTGGAAAGTCAAACACCTTTTAAAGTTTTAAACAAATAGTTCCTATCTACAGAATCAAAAGCTCTCTTGATATTTAAGCTAATTAGGGCCAATTTCCTATTTATTCCTTTTGCTAAATCTAAGATAGTTACTCCCCTTTTTATATTATCATTAGTTAATCTATTAACTATAAATCCTGTTTGATCTTCATTAATTCATTTTTCTACTATATCTCTTAATATTGTAGGTGTGCCTTCTGTGAAGGTTGGATGCTGGGATGGCAACTTGACACCGTATAAACTTCACTGTCAATCTGTGGACTGGAGATTTGCTGTGGGGTCCCCTAAATGAGAAAAGTTGAAAGACATTTTCTACCGCTTAGTATTGTAGTGAAGATGAAAGTAAATATTTTATAGTTTACATTTAATAATGAAATATGTATATGAGCAAACTAACATATTATTCTTTCATAGGTTCATAGGTTCATACTAGGCTATCTGCCCGAGGGCATTTACAAGCCTAGCCCATCGTTTTGTGGCTTACGCCACCCCTTTAGTATGGGGAACTATACCCATTATTTTGCTGTGCCTCTGTCGAGCAGTGACACTGAGGTAATCCCTGGGGTATATCTGCGATCTCCCATACATTGGTCAAGATTTCTCTTGAACAAGGCCAGCGAGGTGCTCTGCCTCACATGTACCGGGATTTTGTTCCACAGCATAGGGAGTCTTTGGGTGATGAATCTATCCCTCCAGCACGTCCTATTAATAGCCGTGTCAAGGTTTAAGTCTCCCGCCCTTGTGGCTCTGATGGATCTAGATTTTTGAGGTGAAGCATATTCATCAAATCTGGGTTTGACATGGCCTTGTATGTTAGGCAAAGGTCACCTCTGAGCAGCGGTGGCGACTGAATAGAGCTGGAGTTCTTTCAGTCGGGCAGCATAGGACAGATTTTTGAGACCCTTTATCCTTTTGGTGAGGAACTTTGTGGCCTCTCCAGCTGCTGCAAGTGTCGGGTCAGATACATTCCGAATGGGGCATTGTACTCAATCATTGGTCTGATGAGTGATGAGTAAAGGGAGACTATGACCTCCCTTGATCTAGATGAGAATCCCTTCATGATAAGGTGGGCAATGTAGAAGGTCTTCCTAACTACTTTAGCTACATGGGTGTCGAATGACAGACTACTATCAACCTGGGTCCCCAGGTCCCTGATAACTTCTTCTGTGCTCAGTGGATTGCCACCTATTTGGTAGCTAGGGTAACCTTGTTTTTCCCGAAGGGTATGACTATGCATTTTTGGCATTTAACTTTAGGCCATGGCTCTGGCACCAGTTATCCATTTCTGTGAGACCCTTCTGAAGGATATCTGTGTCAGATGTGTTTTCTACTATGGCGCCAGTTTGCAGTCATCTGCAAACTTTGTCAGCCATAACCCTCCTGTGTTTGCTTGTACTTGGAAAAGTAGATGCCAAACAAGAGTGGGCCCAGGACTGAGCCCTGTGGGACACCACTTGTGACAGGCTTTGAGTCTGACATGGCGCCAGCAACTCTGACCCTGTGGGTTCTGTCACTCAGCCAGTTTGCAACCCATCTTGTGATGTATGGGTTGACATTTAAGCTGATGAGTTTTTCAATGATACCCGAGTGGGGTATTGTATCAAAGGCCTTAGCCAGATCGAGGTAGGCTGTATGGACTGCCTTTCCCTCATCAATGGCTTTGGTGACTGTTTCGAAAAAGTCAGCCACGTTTAAAAGGCATGATCTGCCTTTGACAAAGCCAAACTGGGTTGGATCCAAAGTCTGCAAATTCCCTATGTCTTTATTTATGAGGTCCATTATGATCCTCTCCATGGCTTTGCAGATAAGGCTTGTCAAGCTAATGGGCCGGTAATTTCCAGGGTCGGTGGAGGCACCGCCTTTGTGAAGTGGTACCACAGTTGCAGTGCGCCACTCCCTGGGTACGTATCCAGAGGTAAGACTTTGATTAAACAGCTGTCCTAGCTGTGGGTTTAATTCCTCATTGAGTTCATGGAGCACACAGCCGGGGACACCATCAGGTCCCATGGATGCTGTGTTTTTTGCTTTGGAGAGAGCAGTTCTCACTTGGGCGCTGGAGATGTTTGGGGGGCTGCAATCGTTTGGTATAGATATCTCTCCTTTTGGGGGGGAGGGGGGGGAGTTTGCACTGAACCTGTCAGCCAGTATGTTGGCAATGTCTGTAGGATCAGTAATCTTCACATCATTTTGAACTAGCTCTGAGCATATCTGGGAGTTTCCTCCCAGGTTTCTAACATAGCTAAAGAAGGCCTTATGATTGTCTTTTTCCTTCTTAAGTATAGGTGAGATTACAGAAAATGTCAGTGGGGGAGAAATTATTTTGCCACTCTGAATTAACCTGAAAACATCACTCAGCAATTCTGAAATATTTAGTGGAAGCAGACTACACAATTCCAAATTTCAGCCATCTAACCCTGGAACTTTACCATTTTCCATTTTTTAAAGCTTCTTTCACTTCTATTAGGGTAATGGGCTTATTCAACAGAGACATTTGTTGGTCATTAAGTTTATTAATAACATTTTTCTTTAAATACTTGTCAATTTTATAATCATCAAGATTAATATTTTTATCATTATTAAGATCCTCATGGACTTTTTTTTAATTTTAAGCATTTCCTCTATGTCTGAGGTATGCTTATTAGTGTGAGTATTTCAGATATTATTGATTTGTGCCTTTTTGCTTAACATCTTACTTTCTTTACCTAAGATTTTTTGAAGTTTTCACATAACTGTGCAATTTTATTTTTTCTAATGCTATCTCTACTTTATACGTTAAAACTGTTTGATATTTTGTCATTAACTTGGTAATTACTTCAGTATTATCTAATTTCTCTGTTTGTTGCTCAAAGCCCACTTTGTGTATTTCATCTTGTATTTCTAACAACTCTTTATCCCTCTCTTACATTTTATTAGTAGCTCATCTTCCTACTCTATCTTTAATATGCAATTTTAAGGAGTCCCATAGTATGACTTTACTAACATGACCATTATCATTCAAAGAAAAAAAATCTATTTCTTCCTTAAGATAACTCTTAAAATTATTTTAAATTCATCATATACACTAGAATTTTATAAATAATCTGAAATGTCCTTGTATAGGTTCATAGGTTCATAGATGTGTACTAGACTAATGGCCCTGGAGCCTTTACAAGGCTAGCCCATAGGATTACCCTGGCATTGTGCCACCCGACCTTAGTTCCCAGTGCCTCTGTTGAGTAGAGCCTCTGGAGTGATCCCTGGGGTGAATTTTCTATTTCCATCCACTCATGAAGATTTCTTTTGAAGAGGGCCAGTGAGGTGCTCTGCTTGACATGTATGGGAAGTCTGTTCCATAGCATGGGCAGTCTCTGGGTTATGAACCTGTCCCTCCAGCATGTTCTGTTGATTGTGGTAATGAGGCTGGGGTCTCTGGAGCATGTGGTGCAGAGGGATAGGGATGTCTTTAGATGTAGCATTTGTAACAGAGATGGGTCAGACATGGCTTAGTACGTCAAGCAGAGCTCACCTCTAAGTAGGCAATATGAGACAGAGAATAGCTGGAGTTTTTGAAAATGTCCATATAGGACAAATGTGTAAGGCCTAGAATGCTCTTTTTGAGGTACTTTTGCAGCCTCTCCAGTTGCTGCAGGTATCTAGTGAGGTACATGCCATATGGGGCATTGTACTCAATGACTGGCCTAATGAGGGAAGAGTAGAGGGAAACACTGACCTCTTTCTTCTTGGATGCAAAACCCTTAGTAATGAGATGTGCCACATAGAAAGACTTTCTGATCACAGTGGCAATGTGGTGGTCAAAAGAGAGGTTGCTGTCAACCTGTGTTCCCAGATCTCTTATAATGCCTTATGTGTTCAGTGGACTACCATCAATAAGGTAATTCATGGGAACTGGGTTTTTTCCAAAGGGGATGATGACACATTTTTTGGCATTAAGCTTACGGCCATGGTTCTGACACCAGTCGTTGGTCTCAGTGAGGCCTTTCTGTAGGATGTCAATATCACTTGGGGAGTTAATAATAGCTCCCAGCTTGCAAACATCTGTGAACTTTGTCAGCCAGAGTCTCCTCATGTTGGCCTGGACTTCAGAGAAGTAGATAACAAACAGGAGAGGACCCAGGACCAAATTCTGTGGGACTCCACTCATGACTGGTCAGCAGTCTGACATGGAGTCAGCTACTTTCACACTGTGGGTTCTACCTGTGAACCAGTTTGCAACCCACCTAGTCATATAGGGGTTGAATCCTGAGTTGGGAATGGTATCAAAGGCCTTGGCCAGATCAAGGTAGGCTGTATGAACCACCTTGCCTTCACCCACAGCTCTGGTAACTGACTCAAAGAAGTTGACCAAGTTCACCAGGCATGATCTACCCTTCACAAAACCAAACTGTGTGGGATCCAGAGTTCGGAGATTCCCTGTATCCTTGTTTATTAGGTCCATGATTATGCATGCCATAGGTTTGCATTTCAGATGCATCAGGCTACTGGGCGATAGTTCCCAGGGTCTGTAGTTGCTCCTCCTTTGTGGACAGGGATGACTGTAGCAATGCACCATTCGGTAGGGACAAAGCCTGAGGTGCAGCTGTGATTGAATGGGGCACACAGGTGAGGTGCCAGTACACTCTGTAGTTCTTGTAGAACACAGCCAGGGATATTGTCAGGTCCCATAGAAGCTGTATTCTTGGCCTTGGACAGTGCTGTTTTAACCTGTGCAGCAGTAATACTGGGTACCTGACAATCTACTGGTATTGTGACTGGTCCATTGGGGGGAGGAGTAAAGTTGTCACTGAATCTGTCGGCCAGTATATTGGCAATATATGTTGGCTCATTATAGGAGGTACCATTGTGTAGTAGCTCAGAGCAAATCTGGGTATTGCCGTGGAGATTCTTTACATAACTATAGAAGGCCTTGTGGTTGTCTTTACTATCTACTGCAATTCTGTTTTCATAGCTAGCTTTAGAGGATTTTATGAGAGATCTTAACTTTTTGTTGAGGCTGATAAGGGAGTTTTTCCCATCTTGGGACTTTACCTTATTCTGCATCAGTTTCCTCCTTCTGTTGTACAGTTTGTTTATGGCAGGGGACCACCAGATTGGCTTCCTTTTTTTGGAGGAGATTGTCTTGGTTCTATTGGGTGTGGCAAGATCCATGCATTTGTGTACGTGTTTGTACATTGCATTGGTGTATGATTCGGTGGTCATGGAAATATTCTCCATTTGCATGGGTGCCATGAAGTTAGCCACCTCTGTATTTAGAAGCCCAAAGTTAGTTTTGGAGAAGTTTTTCATGGTAGTTACCTTTGCGGGGGTGAGGGGTGGGATGTGGATTTCCATGGTGATTAGGCTGTGGTCAGATCTAACCAGGGAGGAGTTAACTATTGGTGTAGAGCAATGGTCACCCATGTTAGTAATGACCAGGTCAATGATGTTGCTACCTCTAGTGGGGGAAAAGAACAAGCTGGTCCAGGGCATTGGAATTAATGAATTCCAGGAAATGTTGGGCAAGTGGATTGGTACATGAGTAGTTTCCCAGTTAGTGGAGGGGTAGTTGAACTCTAGTAATATATTAATACTTAATACATTATGATCAAATAAAGGACAAGGAATAGTTTTAAAATAATTCACTTGATTAAGTAAAACTGTAGAGGCATAAATCCAATCAATTCTAGTTTGCATCCCATGTGCATTAGAATAATGAGTGAAAAACAATGACACATCTTCTGCTTTTACTATTAAATCAGTCAAATTTTTATTACTAATCCATTTCTTTAGTGTTTTCACTGATACCAAATATTTTTGCATTTTTCTTTTCAGTTAAAATCCCCTACTAGAATTAACCTACCCTTCCAATGATTTTGTAGCAAGTTTAAGCGATCTTTAGCCACTCTTGCACCTATTCCAGAGATCTAGTAAAAAGTAACTAGTGTATAGAGTTTGCCATTGTATTTAATTACTGCAAATGTATACATTCCTTTAGGATCATTAATGTCATTAGGCATCACAGTAGATTTTCTCCAAAGTATAGCAGTTCTTCTCCTCTTTTTGTTAAAGGAAGCAGATAAAAACATTGTGTAACCCAAACTATTCAAATATTGTATATCTTTATCTATCAAGTGAGCCTCTTGGAAGAATATAATGTCTCCTATATTAATATATAATATATTAAAACTATCAATATCATATATTTAAAAATATTTCTTTTAAATGATAATATGACACATTTATATACTGTAGTAATTTAATTCTATATAAGACTCTAATGAATTTCGCCAACATTATCTTAACATTCCACATTTTTTATTTTTTCTTTCTACAAACTAAACTACTAAAACTCATAAATAGCAAAAACAAAAATGAGTCTACAACTGTAAATATATATTACTAATAAAACACAACCTACCATGATACAAAGTTCCTATCGAATAGAGAATCTACTATACTATCGTTCTACATACCAACACCTAAAAAATCATCAAAAAACTAGCCAAAAGCTACAGTGATGTACAAATAATTAAAATAATATATATATAAATTAAAAATAATAAGAGGGTTTTAATTTAGTTATATAGTTTGCCATTTAAGACTATTCTCCCATTTATATATAAAAGTTTAATAATCTTCAGTTAATCACAAACATTAAATAATTCAACAAATGGTGTGCTATATACCTATTTATGTAATAGCAGTTGTATAAATTATCCATTAAATATTGCTAAACTATTTACTTATTCAACATTATTATAACTAAGTCTCGAAATAAATAAATAAATAAGAGGAATAAAGTGGGACCTGAAGATATAACGATAGCTGTAAAATTATAGGTGACAGGTAATCTTATCATACTAAACTATTATACAAAAGGAAAATCACTGTACATCAGTATTTGTCATGCTAAAAATATATACATATTTTATAGATCTTACAAAAGCTCTGAATTAATTTTAAAAGGACAATTGTCTATATGTCAGAATTGTGTAACACTCATGATAAATGTCAAAACATTTAAAAATCCTTTAGCATAATAAACTAATTCATAAAAAATATATACATTACTGAGGTCAATGAGAATGTCTTGGTATTTCCATGGAGTCAGAAAAACCTCTGCAGTCTATATTGTATTCTAAAGTTACAATGTCTTAATTCAAATCTCATTCTTCCTTTCTCAATTTCAAACATACTGAAAAATCTACTTTACTTTCTATCAAAATGGGTGAACTTATTCAGCAATATAACATGCAATTTTCTGCTCTGACTTATGAAATGAGTTATTTCAGGTAGTATTAGTGAAGCTAATAACATACAGTATGAAATAAATGCTTTAAAGTTCACATGGCCAAACTTTAAATTTCAGCTTTCAGGATATTTCCAAATATTTTTATATGATTGTCTATGTAAATTATGTGACATCTTCTGCATTCACATTTCTGCCATATGCAGATATATGCAATACATACCTTTCTTATAAGCAGCTTGTTATGTTCTACCTTAGTCTATATAACTTGTATTTCTAAAATCTCCTATCAAAAAGATATTTAATCATCAGCTCTCTATTTCAGATTATAGTATGTGCAAACCTATTATTCATGTTTATTCTTCCTATTAATTGCCGTATTACAAGCATTTTTTACTATACATAAAGAATTTCTAATTGCTTAATTTGAATGTGTGTTTTTAGACATTGAGAATTGTTGTTCTGATCTAAGCTTCACATCTTGACATTAGAATTTGATTACAGTATGTGAAAATGACAAGTTACAGCACACAGTAGCTGCCTATTTCCTATGTAAGTTTCTGATTTTGCTTAATTCTTTTAAACTGTTCTAATCAGCAAAAAACATCTAACTTGACTTATTTCCATTAACATGGATAGTTAGAATTAATAACACTACAGCTTAAGCTATTTACATTCAGCAAAATGTAAGCAAATTATATGTCAGCAGCAGCTCAAGAAAAAAAAAGCATTACTATAGCCTTTGTTTTACCATTCTTCACTTTTAAGAAAAAAACAGATGCTGTGAGTAGATTTCTCACATATATACTTGAAAAAAGAAGAAAGAAAAAGAAAATTTCTATCTGTTTTCACAGACATCAGTGATGAAGTTTGACCTAGATTTCCTTCAGAACAGCTCAAGGTGGGAAGCAAGGCAAGCAAGAATCTAGCCTTCTGACACAACTGGAACATTATTTTTGTTGTCAAGATTTTTAAACTGTTAATTGCTTCATAAATGACTTGTGAAAGGAATGTGGTACACATAATCAAAGAAAACAAAGCCGCCAGTACTTTAACATTTCTAATTAGCATGTTACTTAGATATGATATTCACTTAACCCAGCAATGCATATACTAAGCAAAGTTAAAACAATAAAATACAATTCTTAACTTACATCGTCTTACCTATGCTATCACTTAGAATTTATTGATATTCTCTTGCAGGAAGTATTTGCTTAATATGCATACATTTATAAGTTCAGTTAAATGAAATATATTAAATCTTTCACTGTAAATAAAGCAAAACAGTTAAGTTAATCATTTATATTCCTTATCATGAAAAATGCTTTAGCTTAAAATATAAATACTTACTTACATATGTTTTGCTGCTTAAAAGTCCAGTACAAACCTTTTCCTTAAAGGGTAAATTCAGTGTTTCAGAAACTAAGCCTGCAATCAGAGAATAAATGTCACTTGTTTCAAGCTTTTTCATTTTAGATGCAGTTTTTCCAGGATTTCAGCTCACTTTGTTTGTTGAGGGATACACTGTTTCAATCCATTTCTTTAATACTATTAAGGATTTTACTTTTGTTGACAAAAGTGAATACCTTCTCCAGTATGTCAAATATTTTAGTTCCTTCAGGAATAAATCATTTGTTATTTGCAGGAAACAGCAAAGTAACTTTAATATTGGTCTTTTTAAGTTTCTTGATGAGTAGTAAGCAGGATTTTCTTCTACTCATTACTTTACTAGAACAATTGTTGTCAAATCTCATTACATGTTCACCTATTTTAATAGGTAGGCTGGACCATGCTGTTTTTAATGTTTGATCTTTTTTTAAGCTAGAAAAAAATAACTGTTATTGAACATGCTGATAAGCTTTCCTTCTTTGAAGGTGCTTTCAGGAATGTATGTGCCCTTTCAATTCCAAAAGATAAAGTTTCAGGTAGATTTAATGTTTTATGTAGCTGGGTTATTAAGAGTTTATTATATTGTCTCCCTCATACTTTTCAGGCATACCATAAATTCTAATCTTATTTCATCTCAGTCTATTTTTAAATCATCAACTTTATCTAAGATCCAGCTACTAAAAGAAATTCAGTCTGATACTCACCTTCAGTTATTCTCCCTTCATGATCAATTAAAGCTTCTTCCATACTGCTGATTTGTTCACTTTGCTGTTTTATAAGAATTTCTAAATGTTCGATCTTCTTTCTGGTCTCTTCTTTGAAAATTTCTATTTTGGTATCAGGTTTGTCCATTTTAAGTAATACATCCTGCATACTAAATAATAGTGACTCTCTGTCTTTTTTAACACAATCCTGAGTACCATTTCTTAAGTACCGCATGTTGATGTCTCTTTTTTCTTTACCAAGCAATTGGAAATTCTGACAATAAAATTACATATTTTGAAAAACTTGAAGCTATAAATTTTTTCTCTATTAGTAAATGAAATTAGAGAACAAGTATCTCCAAATTTTAATTTTTGATTATAATTTCTGTCAGGGAATAGTTTCAGTCACAAAGCTTTTACCAGGTGCTGCTGTCAATTAGCCATCTTGGCCACTCCCCCAAGAATTCCTTGTTTCTTGACTGGGTCACAGGTTATATTTTCAGGTGTCAAGCCTTGCAAGACTGTGTCTTGGACTTCTGATAGGGAATCATAGAAAGAGTACTATAACAATTGCCAGAAACAGAACCAATAAACAAATAACCAAAAAAACTTCTGTGTAAATCAAGCCAACAACCAAGTAAATACACAAGGAGTAAAAAGATATATGGTTAAGAATTTTCATTTTTAATGTAACAGACTTCATCAGAACATTACATATGACCACAATGCACCAATAAATACCCTTCCTCATCATCACATGACTTACACCACCACAATAATTAATTGATGCCAATCTGCTATGGACAATTAGCCATTCATACAATCAAATTCACTAAAATAAGCAAACATTCAATAAAGTATCACATGCAAACTAAACCCTGAAATAAGAATAGAAATAAAAATAAAAATTACAAAGTTTAAATCTATTCACAACCTAGCTTTTCTAAATTTTAAAATTCACATGACAGAACTATTGTTATTTAAACCAGGGAGTAACTAGCATCCAACAATACTTGCCAATAAATCTCTGTATTCAATTCTGTTTCCTATGAACCAATCCTGGCATTCTGTTATTTTCTCCAAAAAAAAAAAAAAAAGCTTAAATGAAGTTTGCTTACAACTCATAGAATGTTTATTTAAGGCGTTCATCTCCATATGGAGAAACATATCTTAGAAATGTTCATACACCTTGTTTTTAACAGTAGCTTAGTTTTACCAAAATAAAATCCTGGACATTTTTGACAATAGGTAATATAAATAACATCTCTAATGGAACAGAGGAACAATTACAACAGTGAAACTTTTAATCCTAACTGTGTTAAATCCACCAAGAATTTAGATAATGAAGACCCTTTAGAATGTCCAACTCTGTGACATTCACAACAATTAATCGATGACAAGGGGTCAAATTATTCACTGTCCCCAAATCCCTTGGGCAACAGGGGAACCATCAGAGAGGTTGAGGGAAAGGAAGAAGAAGGGGAAGATATTAAACTGTAAATATCATAGTCAAATCATAAATCATGGGATAGTGCATTCTAAGGACAATTTTAATATTTTGAATTATAGTAGTTTGTCTGTTGATGGTAGACAATGTTCACTGTCTATGAAGGGTTTTCGGTTTGCTACTACTAAATGCGTGAATAATGTAAATGTTTTGGTAGATTTTAATTTTTTTTTGAGAAAGTTGAATTTGAAATTGTTTAAGCAATCACAACCTTCCTTGAATCCTGGTGTTTTAAAAAGGAAGAGCATATTTAATCCTCCTTTATACCCCACATTGACTCTTTTTGAAAAAAAAATGGTAAAGAAAGCTCTAAGGAATTCTGACCAACAAAAATGTAGGGCTTATAGTAATCTAAATAATGATGAAAGAAACATTTTATTTTACATGGCTGCCAATAAGGTACTGAGAATTACAAATTGGGCTAAGGGTCAGGTGTTGTTATTATGGATACAATCGCCTCTAAATGTGAAATTAATATTGCATATTCTAAGACAGATCACGTACTCAGAGATTATTTACTGCAGGGTGTTATTAGCAATTGTTTGTATGAATATTTAATAATGGATAACCCCTTGATTCTAGCTATTTTTGGCATTCTGAAGGTCCACAAATATGTGGGCAATCCTCCATTCAGGCCACTTGTGGTGGCTAATTGATTCAAAACCTACCCTATTGCCTTATATATTAATAATTAGCTTTAACCTTTTTTAACCAGTAGCACAACATAATTAAGGATTCATGAAAGTTTTTGAGACATATTACTCCTGATTTATATCACAATCAGTTGTGGTTTGTTTCTGTTGATATTGCAGATTTGTTCTCTTCTATTTCACACAATACTAGCCTAGAATGGTTTGAGAAGGTGTTACTTTATTGTGATTGTGTGAACAACACAGAATTAAGATTGTTAAAGGAATTCATGTAGTAGCACTTCCTAATAATTATCTATTTTTCCAAGGTGAAATTTAGCAACAAATTCAAGGCATGGCTATGGGGGCCTTGCATATGCCAATGTGGATCTATATACTTGAGAGAAAAAATTCAGTTTACTTCCCCATTTAAGCTATCCTGGGTATATCATACTAGATGTTTGGATGGCATATGTGTATTTTGGAGGAAAAGTAGAACTGACCTAATGGAATAGTTGAATTTTATACAAAATAAGGTCCCTTTCTTAAAAGTTGCATATTTTATATTGGATTAATACTTGTGTTATTTGGATGTTAAAATAATGAAGGACAGGGTTAATAAGTATTTTAAATCACGTATACACAGGAAGGAGATATTTTCAAATTTGTAACTGTTTTACACTAGTAATCATCATCAACATTAAAAAAAAACAAGTATTGTTAAAGGGCAAATGGTGAGAGATGTCCATATGACCTTGGATAAGGATGATTTTTTTAGTGTGTAAGAGTGAATTGTTGATCAAAATGTTTTTGGAAAGGGGCTACCCAAAAGATTTATTATCCAAAGTTAAGTCAGCTGTATTACACCAGAGCGTGGATACATTTTGTCCTATTTGGCATCTTGGGGAAGAATCCTTTTTACATTTCATCTTCTTCCTGTATTGGTGGAACTTTGTCCCCCATAATTTTGTAGGCAAAAAAAGAAGGTTTTGCTGTAATCTTTATTTTGACCTACAATCATGATTTTAGAGATATTAAATGTATTGTTGGAAAATACTGGGGCATATTCTCACATTTCCCTGAAGTGAGGAAAGTGATACCAGATACCCCATGTTTTATATATATATATATATATATATATATATATATATATATATATATATATATACTATGAATATCAAGGAGATTTTAGAGTCAAATAAACAGAACTTTGAATCTAATTGTATTGAATTTGGTACCTACAGCTGTGAAATTTGTCATCAGTGTGGTTTTATGCTTAGTGAAGGTACAATATTTCTTAGTTATAGAATTAGAAATATTGCAGCAAAGGGTTGTTATAACTGTTCTGTTATAGGTGTTATTTTTATTGCCTGTTGTCAAAAATGTCCAGCATTTTATGTTAGTAAAGCTGAGTTGGTTTTAAAAAAGAGGGTGTATGAACATGTCTATGATATGTTACACTTTGTGGAGACAAATGCTTTATATAAGCATTCTATAACTTGTAAGCCAGTTCATTTAAGTTTTTTATTTTGGAGAAAGCAACACAAAATGCCAAGGGTGGTTCATTGGAGAACAGAACTGAATACAGATAATTTTATTGGCAAGTATTGTTGGATGCCACTATCCCCCCACACACACCTACCCTTAAATTACAGTATTTCTATTATGCATATTTTAAAATTTAGATCACCTAGGTTGTGAAAAGATTTAAACTTTGCAACAGTTATTAAATATTATATTTAATTTTTATTTTTATTTCCATTCTTATTTCATGGTCTAGTTTGTATGTCATCCTTTACTGAATGTTTGCTATTTTAGTGAATTAATTTGTGTGAATGGATAAATGTGCATAGCAAATTGGCATCAATTAATTATTGTGATGATGTAAGTCATGTGAAGACGGGGAAGAGTATTTATTGGTGCATTGTGGTTATGTATGATGTTCTGATAAGGTCTGTTATTTTAAAGAAGAAAGCACTTAATCATATATATTTTTACTCCTCATGTATTTATTTGTTTGTTGACTTGTTTCACACAGAAGTTTTCTGGTTAACCATGGAAATATACCAGTCAAATCAATCCAAGAATGTGAGAGAATTAGAACTGTCTTAGATGTAGAAAATAGAGACATATGATAATGAGTTAATGACAGAAGGTAGAGGGCATAGAGAAGGAGAAAAATACAAAAATGATGTACTCACCATGGGTATAGATCCATGTCTGTCTCCATCTGGTTCAACCTGTGGGACTTTGCATCCGACACTGGTCACTTCTAAAGTCTTTAGCCTGTTTGGCTCCACTTCCCTTACTCATAACTCCCCAGTTCTCCATCAACTCTCCAGATCAAGTTTTCCACATGAGAGAAATCATAATGAGAAAACATATACTTCTGGAAATGAACCTTCCATAAACTGGAATATGACAACCAAGGAGAAAACAAGACTCTGGAAGATGGGAACAACCTCCTATGTCCAGTCATCTTGAGAGGAAAGACTCAAGAAGTCAACAAGAAGTAGAGGGCAGGAGGGTGGAAAGGTTGAACAGATGAAAAACAATATAGATCTATCATTATGGTGGGTACGTAACTTTCATATTCAATGTTGTCTGTTCCATCTGGCTTCAACCTGTGGGACAGAGTCCCCAACCATGAACAGCCCTCAGGGGGAACTCAGGAAGGATATTCTGCATCACAGTGGTGCCAGAGGAAGCCCTGGATCTAGACTGAATATTCAGCTTATAATGTGACACAAAAGTGTGGTGACCCAGGCAAGTAGCAGCTGCATAAATATCATCCATTGGTACTCTAGAAAGAAAAGCTATAGAAGTAGCCACAGACTTTAATGAATGACCCTTAGGCTTGTGTAGAAGAATCTTGCCTTTCAAAGAATATGCAAGTAAAATACAGTCTGACATTCACTTGGATAAAGTTACTTTAGACACAGGAAAGCCCAGCCAGTATTTTTAAAAGGAGACAAACAACTGACTGAATTTCCTGAACGTTTTTGTAGGGTCCAAACAGAATCTCAGTCACCTATGTACATCCAAACAATGCAAAAGGTATTCTCTTTTATTGGAGACATTGGGAAAAAACTTAGGAAAGTGAATCAACTGTTAAGGTTATTCTCATAAGCAACTTTAGGCAGAAAAGAGAGGGTTTGTATGAAGGGAACCCCTGTATTTATGGAAAACAAAATAATGGGGTGAAGAATCAAGCACTTGCAATTCTGAAACCATTCCTGTGGAGGTAACCTCCACCAAAAATATTTTCCAAGACAAGAGCTTCAAGTCTAAAATAGCTGAAGGTTCAAATGGAGGGCCTCCTGCAAGGACCTGTAGAACCAAGAGCAGATCACAAGGAGAAATTGGATCCCATACTGGGGGATGGAGTAGAAAACTACCTTTGAGGAATGCCTTGCAGATCTTGAGAGAAGCCAAAGGCACACTATTTCTGCCAACAATGGCCACTAAATGCACTTTAATAGTATGAAAACTGGAACCTGAATGAAACAACTCAACTAGAAAACCCAAAAGGGATTCCAAAGAGACAGAGAAAGAGTCTAGTCCCCAAGCCTCCGCCCACAGGACAAACCTGTTCCACTTACTTGAATATGCTTTTCTAGTGGACTCCTTCTGTAAAGAAGACAATATGTGGACCACTGCCAGTGAAAGCTTGGGATTTCTGGCCTTCAAGGGAACTGGCAGAACTATGCAGTCAACTTGGGGGACTGAAAGTTGGAGGGATCCAGGCCTGCAGAAGGAGAAATGAGATCCAGAATAGGATCCAGCACTCGGGGGCAGTGCTTCAGAAGAGGCCAATGAAAGGTAAACCACACCTTATGAGGCCAAAAGGGAGCAATTAGGATCACTGCATCTCTGCAACAGGCTGCTTTCTGTAAAAGCTTTACCATCAATGGCACTAGAAGTCTCAGTGGCCAAGCAAGCACCAGATCATCCTAGGGTGAATGTCCCAGAGGGTTACAATGGTGCAAAAGCTGTTGCACTTGGTTTTAGATGGGGAGGCAAACAGATCACAACAGGGAATGTCCATGTGCTGAAAATCTGAGCTGCCACTGTCAGATTTTCAGGACCACTTGTGAGGCAACATAATGCTCATCCTACTGAGGCTTTCAGACACAATGTTGCATTTCCCTGGGATGTATATTGCCACCAGAATCCATTGAGAAGATATCATCCACTGTCAAACTTTCATGGCCTCCAGATAAAAAAGATAAAAATGTGTTCCCCTGTCTGTTGAGATTACAGACGACAGCCATGTTGTCCATCTGTTTCGCAATCACACTCGATGGAGGCATCTGTGGTGACTGTGGCTAAAAGAGAAGGACTTACCAATGGTCTCCCTTTGGTTACCAAGGGATACTGCAAACACTAGTGAATCTGCTTGTGATACATCTTTGTTAACCATATAGGAAAATCCAAAGGATAAGTAAAGAAGGACCACTGAACAGCCATAGTCCATTGTAGGACATTATGTGATATCTTGCTAAAGGATAATCTTATTGATGCTGCCATATGAACATGAAGTTTCATAACTACGTATGTCGGTGGTTTCAGGACTGCAAGTACAGACAGGGCCTAAGACCAAAGGCTGAAAATGCTGGTGCTCAGGAGTCTGGTGATTTGATGGATAGTGTCCAAATGACACCCTATGAGTTCTAGAACTTGTACAGGCTGCAGGCTCACGTTTGGATAAATGACTGTAATGCCAAAGTTGTCTCACAGTTGAAGTAAGGAGTCTCTGGCCAAGATCAGCAATGGTCTTGTGGGGGCAGGGAGGAGCCAATCATCCAGCTATGGAAAGACCTAAAATCCCTGTAGCTGGAGCCAGATTGTGACTATGGCCATGTATTTGGCAAACAGCCAAAGGGTGTGGTGAGACCAAATGGCAGGACTCTGAACTGGTAATGATAGGCTCTCAGCCATACGGGAAGAAACTTATGGAAAGCCGGTCTGTCATGATGTGATGGTAAGTGTCCTTGAGGTCTATCAAACATATCCAATTGTCCTTCCTCAGGAGAGGTAAAATGGACTGCACCATGACCATCTAGAACTTGGTCTTTTTAATAAAATGGTTTAGCTTGCATATATCCAGAATTGGTCTGAGGTCTTTTGCTTTCTTTGGAACTAAAAAGAACTGGAATAGACCTCAGATCCTATCTGGCCTTGTAGGCCCTACTGAATTACTTCATTTATAAGCAGCTTTTGAATCTCAGTCATTTTTAATGTATCCAAGTCTTTTGGGTTTCTAATACCATGATGAGAATGTACCCCATTCCTAAATCAAAGTAGGATTAAAGTTCATGAAATTAGTATTGTTTTAATCTTTGATGTTAACCAAAAGTGCTCTTTGAAACACCTGCAATGTTCCCAGTAATGACTCCTTCTGCAATTTGTATCAGTAACATACCTAAGAAAAGTTGTAAATTCTTTTTATAAGACCTGTTGCTCCTACTAATATTGAAACTGTCTTGGTATCCCTCTTCCACATTGCCCTTGTTTCTGTCTGCAAATCCTGGTATTTTAAGACTTTGTGTCTCTCTGTACATAAGACACTATAGTCACTGGGTGTAACAATTTCAGTGATCAATGCTACTTTTGTCTTCTTTTCCTGGACAACTATATCTGGTTTTCTCCCATTTATTTTTTGAACTGTTGGTAATGGGTGATCCCATTCCCATGTGATATAAACTTCATCATTTTCTATAATGCTTTGTGGTTCATGTTTCCAGTGTTTTTCAGCTACTTCAAAATTGTAATGATTGCACAATCTCCAGTGCAACAGTCTTTTCACATTATTATGCCTTTCAGTATACAGTCCTTCTGCCATTAGTATATCACAGCCAGCAACAAGATGTGCGACTGCTTCCAGTTCTGTTTTACGAAACCTACATCTGTCTGTTTCTCTCACATGTTCAATGAACTTTGTAAACCAAAGTGCATGTAGTCCACTATCTTGGGCTGGTAATATAAACCTTTCATCTTTTTGTTTAACTTCACCTCTCCTTAACCATTCCTGCATTCAGTCATGATCAACATAAGGATGCTCCAAGAGTTTTCTATAATTGCAACTTTATTTATACATTTTCTACATTTTTGCCTTCTCATCTGATCCTTCACCTTATATTCTTTCTGTTGCTTTTTGGAACATTCAGTTGCTGCCTGAGTTTTATCTACTTCTGATTTGATTTCCACTCCTGCTTGACGATGATATGCTTCTGCTAAACTAAGCAGGGAGGTCATCTTAGACTTATTCTCTTCATGTTTTAACTTTCACTATATTTGGGACTTGTGAGGTCAACAGATATGTATGCATTCCTACAATTGCAGATCTAAACATGTAATCAATTTTTAGGTGGCCTATACCTCCTTCAGAATGGGGAATATACAGTCTTGGTATGCAGTTATTTTTATTTTATTTTTATAAATCATTTGATGAGCATGAAGCATCCTTATTGTTTTCCTGTCCAACCTATCCAACAACTTTTTGGGGCCAGTCAGTCACTCCAAACCTGTACATTAGAACAGGAAGAGCAAATTGGTTTATAGCTTGGACTTTGTTCCTAGATGTCAACATTGTTTTCAGCATTAATTTAAGTCTTCTAAACTATTCCTTAATAAGTTTTATTCTCATTTGTTCATGTTTTATTGTTGATCCTTCATCAATTCTCAAATATATAGACTCTCACTTGCTCAAGTTCTTTTATATCACATTCCTGTCCCATACTGATGTTTTCGTGGTGCTGTAGTTTTCCTACTTTAAAGGTTGCTTTAGGCCAAATGACATTCTTATACCATCTGAAAAAGTTTTGATAACTTACAGTTTTGTACCATTGTGTAAGGTCTCTGATGGAGTAGAACATCTGGTAGACATTTTGGGTGGCGATTTGGAACTTCTTAAAAGGAAATGTAATAACCTCTGAATATGACTCTTAGCACCTAGGTGTCCAAGGTGATGGCCTCCCAAGCTTTTGAGTGGAGAGTTAAATTACCCCTAACTGCCTTCAGAGAACAGCAGCCAGGCAGCCTTTCAGGATTACTGAAAGGGCCCACTGGAAAAAGCCCTATGAAAGCCCTGATTCTGTGGACAACCCCTTCCCTGGAGGTGGCGTCTGTTATAATTCCCCCATCCATTGGGAGGAACCTACTGGAGGAGCATCTTGGGAAGAGAACTGTGATTTTCTAAAAAAGAGGCACCTCCTTTTGATTCCTTGAAAAGGTCCAGTAGGGGGTAGAAAAGTATACTCCAATGATGGACAGAGTCTTTCCATCTTGTTCATTGTTCAGAGTGTCTTTAAACCTGAGCCCAAATAAGGAGGACCCATCAACAGGGGGCATTGATGAAGGACACTTTCAAATAGTCTGTGAATTTACACAAATGCAGTCAAGCATGCCACCACATGGCAATTCCAGAGCCTGCTGCTCAGGATGCCCCATCAGCCATGTTCAAGTTAAGCCTCATCAAAATGCTTGCAATGGAAACCAGGGTAGACAAATGAGTCTCTAGCTTCCTCTGTGTATTCAGAGACTGCTGCACCTTGAGGGTATTTGACACTTCAGACACTAGGTCCTGTTAAAGTTTCTCAAGTGAGATAAGTAATTAAGTGCTCTCAGTACAAAAGTAGCTAAGGCACAGGAATGCTTCCCTAATCATTCCAGTGCTACAAAATCCTATTAAGGGGTAAATTGGGGATCTCTCTTCAGAAATCTCTATCTTGGTGGCTACCACCACCACAATGGCATCAATGGCCAGACCTTTATTTCAATGAGACCTAACTTTGGGGAGACAAGAAATTTTTCATGCTTTCTAGGGATGGGTTCCACTGTGTCAGGTTCCTTCCACACTTTCTAAGATACCGGGTGTATAAGGGCATTTTGAGGAGTAACCACCCAAGACATGAGTGGGCCTGCACCAAAGGCCTCCTGAGATACTGACTGAGAGGGCTTCATTGGTCCAATCTCCATGCTGGTGAATTAGCTTCAACAAATTGCCAAAAAAAAGGCATCATCACAATGAGACTCAGGAGTACCCGCTCCTTCATCAAGGTCAGTATCGTCAGTGAAAGATTACTCTTTGGAATCCAACTGTTTCCTCTTACACTTTCTCTCCTCTGAAACCTCCCATTCTGAAAAAGCAGGGGATGAAGGGGAAGAGTTGGGAAGACTTGCCAAGGGGACATACTGGAGGCTGGCTGGCACTGGCTGTCCCAAAGCAGACTGATGACTGGCCACATGTACTGATGAAAAATGGGTGTGGCTGCCGGCAGGAGAAATCCAACCCTTCTCCCTCAAGAAAAACATCCTCTCTGCAACACCAAAGACTGAGGCAGAGGCTGGCCTTTCAGTTCAAAGGGTTCTGGAACCTGAGGGTACCAAAAACAGTCCTGAACCCAAGGGAGCCACATCTAGATCTGACACTGAGATTGAAGCCACACTGTCCAAAGCTGAAGCACTAAGTGGAAGCAATGATCCTGAAGCAGGAACCATCAACCCCAACCCAGAAACTCCAGCTTTGACACCACAACTCTGATTTCTTTATGGCCCTGAATACGTCAGGCTGAAGGCTACCAAGGAAATGGATGGAACCGAAGATAGCCAAGCTGTCGGATTTGACCATGAGGGTAGAAATTTAGCTGGCCCTAAAGACCTTAGATCCAAGTGGGCTGAGGGACGAAACTAGAAGGATGGAGCTGAAGATTCTGGTGCCAAACCCAGACCCAAAGCCTAATTGTATCTGTGCCTGCAAAAAGGACCTCATCAGCTGCTCCATATCAGAGATTTTGATGTTGCCCCAGTCTTGATAACCAACTGGAAGAAGCAACTGAGGAGGGCTTAGAAGTTCTATGAGAAGAAGATCCCAAATACCAGATCTGAGCAAAAGAGGCCCTTAACTGGGGCAGTGATGGTGAAAACTCTGGTGATCTATGGAAAAAAGAAGAAGCTGCCTTACCTGAAGGTGTCCCTTTAACCAAGGAGGGACTTCGGATGCTTTTAGCTGGAGAAACAATCTTGTTAGATATGGGGGCCAAAGGCAATTGGCTCCAAAACATCTGAGTCAATGTCAGTGCTGGGGGAGCCAAAGGTCAAGGGACCTATGGATCTGGCAAGCCCAAGGGAGCAGGTCCAGTGACTGAAGCTAAAGAAAACATTTTACACTCCCCTTTGGCTTGTTTTGCGCTTTGCTGTTGGGGCTTATCAGACTCTGTCTTGGAAGCTAGGAGAGAATCACCCCAGAGAGAGAGAGAAGCAGAAGTAGAATCAGAAGAGCCTAAGGGTAGAAGTCCTTTCAAAACTAATTTGGCCCTATGCTCATTGATAACCCTAGTGCCAAAACTCTCATAAATGGAGCTTCCAGAATCCAGATGCTCTGTACCCAAACAGAAACATTTTAATTGTGCTTCCTGGGAAGGCAAATTGTGCCTGCAGAAAACATACTTCTTAAAACCCTTATCCATTCTCTAAAACTATTTAGCCACAGAAACAGCAACTACAAAGTACAACACACTTACGATAGTTGGATAAAAAGGATGTGAAGGTCAAACGGATGACACAACTGCAATTAACTGACTACTTAACTCTCTGAGATGGAAAAAAGGACAAAAAGGATCACTAACTGAGGGTAAGGGAACAATAAATCTTACCAAACCACTGCACTAACTTCTCTAAATAGAAAATGTAGAGTGGAGCCAAAGACCAAGCTGCAGACATGAATGGTGGCAAACTAAATATGGTGAGTTGATGGAGCAGGAGGGAGTTATGGGTAAGGGAGCTCAAGCCAAATGGACTAAAGAGTTTAGAATTTGTAGATCACTGTGTATATTAAACCTAGTCAGCCACTCTAGCTAGCTAGCACTTGCATATAAGTAATGAGCACATGCGAGATCAGTGCCATTTTGTACAGTCAGTGAGAGTGAATGCAGGCATGAATGGAGATGCACATGCGAGTGTGTCTGAAGTAATGAGTCAGTCAGTTAGCTTAAGTACATGTTCCATTTACAGTTCCTGATGTGTTTATGTACAACAAACATCTTGAACCCATACACTGCTTCATCGTCTCTTTTGAATACACGACACAAATGACATGGTGTCAGAATGGGATCTGAAGTTGAAGCTGCTTACAAACAATAATGCACGAAGTTAAGTGGAGAAATATGCAGGCGTGAACTCACAAACAGGTCAGCAAGTTATTCAATGGTACTTAAACTCATTTAAATGATTTTTCAGTCACCGAATGTGTGGCAAAACATTCAAAATGCTTGAAATAATTACTGAGATAAAATGTCCAAAACAATAATATACTGATAAAAGTATTCAAAATACTTACAGAAATGTTTGAAATAATTTCTGAAGTATTTAAAATGTACAAAAAAAGATAAAATGACTGCATTTCTTGCAATGTACTACTTTTTTGCATTAACTAAAGCTATTCAAAGTATTGGAAGTGTCTGGAATACTCGCAGTGTTTGCAGTGTTAAAACAAAGCCATTTCAGATAGATTGTTGTGCATTTGAACATAATTACAAGTACCTGGTCTACGCTTATATTTAAATGTATTTTGTTGTTATGGCAGAGGGATTTTGCAGACCTGGACCACTGGTGTTTGATTATAATATTGCTGAGAACTGGCGAGTGTTTTTTTCATACAGGCTACATTTTCTGATAAGGACAAGCATACAAAAGCATGTATACCTCTTAATTTAGCTGGCTTGGAAGCCACTGAGAGGGAATGCTCATTTTTGTATGCACCTGCTGTGTATGCAGGGGAGAGGGAGAACTGCCATATTGTGATACAGGCTGAAACGCGGGAAGACCCTAAGTGCATAAAATGTAAATATAGAGAAATGTGTAACCCTCAAACGAATATTACAATAGAAAGGCATATATATTACACAAGAAATCAAAAGCCTGATGAAAATATAGCAACATATATTACTGATATTAGAAATAAAACTAAAACATGCAAATTTGGAGATCAGAGATAAGTTGAAAAAATACAGGCCTGTGTGGTGTTAATTATGATACAGTGAAAAAGATTTTCCTTCAAGACAGTGATTTAATGTTAAGCAAAGCCATAGAGATTTGTCAAACACATGAGCTAACAGAAAATGACACAAATATGCTTATGAATGAGAAAACCATGCTTGCAGCATCTACCAGTGTGAATGTTGATAGTGTACAACCGAAAGCTAAGATGAAAAGGAAATAAGGCAAAGGGTGTGGCAGTCCCCAATTTTAACCATCAACCGAATGAGGCCACAGCACCTAATCTTATTGTTAACTGTTTGTGGAGGCAGCCATGAACCTAAATGAGAGAAGTGCTTAACTTTTAGGCAGCAGTGTCACAAATGTAAAAAGTGGAATCATTTCAAAAGGCTTTGCAAGTCGAAACTGGCACATTCTTTTATTAAAAGACAATATCTGAGGAAGCAAGTTGATCAGATAGAGGGCTGTGAGCAAACATTTTACATTGATAGTGGCTCTGTGATTGATGAAACAGTTAATGCAGTAGACTATCAGTTGGCAAAGAGCAAAATATTTTGTACTGTGAAAATTATGGGGAAACCTGTAGAGATTAAAGTAGACGTTGGATCCAAGTACAAGCTTATATCAGCACAAATGTTTGCCAAATTATGAACTTGTGAGAAACTTGATTCAGCAAAGTGTGCAAAACTAAATGCTTATGATGGTGAAAGAGATCCAAACTGATGGTGCAATAGTTTTTTCATGCAATTCTGCTGAAAACAGCTATGACTTGCAGTTTTACATAGTCAAACGACATGCGCAGAAACTGTTAGGCCTCAAATACAGTTTGAGAATGGGACTGATTTCATTTAATAAAGAGATCCACTATCTAAGCATGAACAACAACTATAGCTTTACACAAAGCAGTTTTTGTGGAAATGCTGATATTTTCAAAGATGAGCTTGGTAAACTCCCAGTCATATATTCCATGAAATTAAACCATGAAGTAAGCCCAGTTGTCAGACCAGCACAGAAGATTCCAGTAGCAAATGCAGATCAAAGTAAAAGCAGAACTAGACAAAATGGCAAATTTGGGTGTAAATTACTCAAGTAGAAGAACCAGCTGAGCCTGAATGGGTATCCTCCATGGTCATAGCTCATAAGAAAAGCTCAGATGATATTCGAATATGTATTGCTCCAACAAACTTAACAAAGTGCTTAAACGTCCTCATCATCAAATGCACACAGTTGAAAAAGTAGCCACTGTCATGCCAAATGCCACTATTTTTTTTGTCTTATATGTAAAAAATTCCTTTTGGAAAATTTCTCTGGATCACAAATCTTCATTGTTAATCACTTTCAGTGCACTTTCAAAAGCTCAGATGATATTCGAATATGTATTGCTCCAACAAACTTAACAAAGTGCTTAAACGTCCTCATCATCAAATGCACACAGTTGAAAAAGTAGCCACTGTCATGCCAAATGCCACTATTTTTTTTGTCTTATATGTAAAAAATTCCTTTTGGAAAATTTCTCTGGATCACAAATCTTCATTGTTAATCACTTTCAGTGCACCATTTGGTAGATACAGATTTTTGAAAATGCCACTCAGGATAAATTCAGCCACCGAAGTATTTCAACATGCAATGGAACCAATTTTTTCTGGCTATCCATGTGCTATCATAGTAGATGACATTATTGTAGCGGGCATTGGTGAAGAAGAACATGACAGAAACCTCAAGAAAATTCTAAATTGTGCGTGTGATCCAGTCTTAAACTGAATCCTCAGAAATGTAAATTCAAGCTGAAAGAAGTTACTTATATGCGTCATTTGTTTACCAGTTCTTGCTTACAACCAGATCTGTCTAAGTAAGCAGCAATTCTTAAGGGGTCTCCTGAAAATGGTCGAATTCCCACAATCTCGAAATTCATATGGCCGACCCCATGTGATTGAGATTGTGAAAGCTCGACCGGACTGCATGGAGATCTGCATACAGTGCGTAACAGGAATATTTCCCGTTACTGCACTGTAGTGCGATCTCAGAGTTGGTATATTTAAGTAGGGGGGTATGGGAGTGCATGGGGGCTTGCCCCCTGCAAAATATTGATTTTATCAGTATTTCTTTTGTTTTTTTACCGGTTCAGAAAACTGGCTTTCGCAATAATGCACTTTTGCGGTAGTGCAGTTTCGCTCTTATGAGTGTCGATGTTGCTTGTTCGAGATTTTGGGATTTTGAGCAAGCAACATAGACCCTTGTTAAGATGCCAGTTCCAGAAAATGTCACATCTTTACAACGTTTTCTTAGTATGATCAACTATTTAGGAAAGTTCATCCCAGACCTGAGTGATGTTAAAATTGCAAAAGTACAATTTCAATATTGTCTACACCAAAGGCAAATATTTATACCTGGCTGATGCTTTGTCACAAGCACCCAGACAAACAACAGAGCAACATAAAAGAGAGAAAGCAGACTTCAAAGTTATGGAAATCAGAAATTTTTCATTGTCACATCTTGATGAGCTTAGAAATCATACATATTCAAACCCAATTCTCCAGAAGCTAAAAAATGTTATCAGTCAAGGATGGCTCATAGTCAGTTCACCACTTGACATGCAGCAGTATTTTCCTTATCAAGATGAGGTCATGATGGAAGATGGAATTACCATGAAAGGTCCTAAAGTAGTAAATCCTAAAGCATTACAACAGGAATATATAAAAATTTGTCATTGTGGTCACCCGGGTATTGCTTCAACCAAAAGAAGGACAAAAGGCATTGTATGTTGGCCTTCTATGTCAAAAGATATAAAATAAATAAAGGAAACTCTAGCATGTTCAGTTTGCAACAGTTTGTTAGAGAAATCCAAGAGAGATGGTAATGATGTTTTTTTTAACTTATTCAGTCTCAGAAACATTCCTCAAGATAACTTGCTTGGTTTACCTGCTCAGAGATGAATGTCCAGACAGATGAAAACAACTTTACCGATCAGTAAACAATTGTTAGTACCATGTGTGAAGAACAACAAAATTGTCAAGGCTCAACTTTTGAAAAAAACATCAGTCACAAAAGTTGTACTATGATAAGTCCAGCAAACCTCTCAGACCATTAAAACAAAGAGAGATTGTGAGAATGTAAACATCTAAAGGATATTACCAAGTGGGTATCATCAAAAATCTTTGTGAAGAACTGAGATCTTACATTTTACAAGGTGAAGGAATGGATTTCAGAAGGAATCGAAGATATTTACCTCCAGTCTACGAACCAGTGATGCACATACCTCTCAACTGTACAGATTTTCGCAGAATGTCCAGATTTTTGCCTAGGATTTTTTGGTCCGTTTTTCATAAAAATATGGTTTTCTGGCAAATCATTAAAGACTGAATTTAGGAAGTAATAACAGACATTTGAGTTTCAGACCTTATAACCTTTAGAAAATCCATGCTAATGCAAAACCTGTTATTCTATCAACTTTTTACATTTGTAAGAGCAATATTTAAAAATTATCCCTATTTTTGGATCTTTGTACCACTTTTATTTATGGCTTTGTCCAGATTTTCTGCTCTGTGAGGTTGAGAGGTATGGTGATGCAGCAGATTTCCTATGCCAGATACTCTATTTCTCAGAGCGACTCTACACTTGTTTAAATTCCAGAGAACAGTGTACATTCATAGATACATAGGTAGGTACTAGGCTATTGGCCCTAGGGCCTATACAAGCCTAGCCAAATGGTACCCTGGCATTCGCCACCCAAGAAATTTATTTTCCTGTGCCCCTGTCGAGCAGAGCCACAGAGGTAATCCTCGGGGTGAATTTCCTATTTCCCATCCAATCATCAAGATTTTTCTTGGAGTGCTAATGACGAGCTTTGTTTGATATAGATAGGTCATTTGCTCCAGAGTATGGGAAGTCTCTGGGACAGGAATCTATCCCTCCATCATGATCTGTTTATTGTGGGTGACAAGGTTTAGGTCCCTAGAGCATGTAGCTCAGAGGGATTGGGATTTATTTAAGTGGAGCATGTCCAACAGTTCTGGGTTTGACATGCCTTTGTATGTTAGGCAGAGATTGCCTCTGCATAGGCAATATGCAACGAAGTAAAGCTGGAGTTTTTTTGAGACGGTCTGCGTAGGGCATCTGTTTGAGGCTGGTAATCCTCTTTGTGAGGTATTTCTGCGGCCTTTCCAGTTGTTGTAGATGTCTTGTGAGGTACATACCAAAAGGGGTGTTGTACTCTATAATGGGTCTAATAAGTGATGAGTAGTGGGGAACAATGACCTCTTTTTTCCTGGATGAGAAACCTTTTGTGATGAGGTGTGCCACATAGAAGGATTTCCTGACTACTGTGGCAATGTGATTATCAAAGGAGAGACTACTGTCCACCTGTGTCCCAAGGTCTCTTATCACACTTTCAGTGTTAAGTAGACTACCAACTACATGGTAGCTCATGGGTACATTGTTTTTACCAAAGGGGATGACAGTGCATTATTTGGCATTGAGCTTGAGGCCATGGCTTTGACATCAGGCATCTGTCTCAGTGAGGCTCTTTTGTAGGATGTCCACATCGTTAGGTGTTTCAATTATGGCTCCTAGTTTGCAGTCATCTGTGAACTTCATTAGCCAAAGACCTTCTGTGTTAGCCTGTACTTCAGAAAAGTAGATACCAAAAAGGAAAGGACCCAGGACTGAACCCTATGGTACTCCACTTGTCACTGGTCTGAAGTCGGATTTGGAGTCTGCTACTTTCACAGTGTGGGTTCTGTCAGTGAGCCAGTTGGTAACCCATCTTGTGACATAGGGATTTATACCTAGTTTAGTGAGTTTATCTATAATTCCAGAGTGGAGGATGGTGTCAAAAGCCTTGGCGAGATCTAGATAGGCCGTGTGAACCACCTTACCCTTGTCTACGACTTTGGTGACTGCTTCAAAGAAGTCAATCAGGTTTAGAAAACATGCTCTGCGTTTTACAAACCTGAACTGGGTGGGGTCCAGAATTTGGAGATTACCAATGTCTTTGTTTATAAGTTCCATGATGATACGTTCTAAGGCCTTGCAGACCAGGCTCATTAGGCTAATGAGGAGGTAGTTCCTGGGGTCAGTGGTGGCTCCCCCTTTGTGGAGTGGGATAACCATCGCTGTGTGCCATTCAGTGGGCACAAAGACTGAGGTGAGGCTTTGATTGAACATGTTGCTTAGGTGAGGTGCCAGTTCATTCTGTAGTCCATGTAGAATGCAGCCTGGGATGTTGTCAGTTCCCATGGATGCTGTGTTCTTGGCTTTGGAGAGTGTGTTTGTTTACCTGTGCAGCAGTGATTACAGGAACTTTGCATTCTTCTGGTATAGAGATGGGCCCTTTTGGGGGTGAGGGGAGGGGTAAAGTTAGCACTGAACCTATCTGCCAGGATGTTGGCAATATCAGTTGGTTCTGTATATTTAGTGCCATTGTACTGTAACTCAGAGCAGATCTGAGTGTTGCCATTGAGATTCCTGACATAGCTATAGAATGCTTTGTGGTTGTCTTTAGAATCAGTGGCAATTTTGTTTTCATAAATAGCTTTGGAGGATTTTATGAGGGATCTCAGCCTCTTATTGAGGCTGACCAGGGAGTTCTTCCGGTCATGGGATTTTACTCTTTTTTGCAACAGTTTCTTTCTTCTGCTGTAGAATTGGTTTATGGCAGGGGGACCACCAGATTGGCTTCCCTTTTTATGGAGGATAGCGTCTTGGTTCTGTTAGGGCTAGCACGATTCATGCACTGATATAAGTGCTTATAAAGTGCATTTGCGTAGGATTCAGCAGTCGTACCTCTATTGTCCATCTGCATGGGTGTCATGAAGTTTGCCACTTCTGTCTTAAAAAGCGTGAAGTTGGCTTTGGAGAATTTATTTACAATGGTTTCCCTAATATGGGGTGGGGGTGGGATGTGGACGTCTAGGCTGATTAGCTTGTGGTTGGATCTGACCAATGAGGAATTGACCTCTGGTGTGGAACACCAGTCGCCCATGTTGGTAATGACCAGGTCTAGGATACAGTCGCCCATGCTGGTAATGACCAGGTCTAGGATATTGCTGCCCCTGTTGGGGGTTGGATAAGTTGATCCAAGGCAATGGAATTTATGAATTCCAGAAAACATTGAGCAAAAGAGTTGGTACATGAGTAGTTTTCCCAGTTAATGGTGGGGTAGTTGAAATCACCCATTATTAGGGTGTTGGGTTGTACCCTAATATTTTCCAGTGTATCAAGAAATGAGGAGTAGGAATCCTGGGGCATGGTGGGAGATCTGTAGCAAATTACAATTAGGATGGCGGTCTTGCACAGAGTTAGCTGCACTTGGATAATCTCGGATGCATTATGCTGAGCAACTAGCCTGGAGGTGTGGATATCCTTAATGAATATGGACACGCCTCCACCTTTAGTGTTTCGGTTCAGGTTAGGTGGCCGAAAGCTGTGGTATGAATTATAGCCTGGTAATGCAGGGGTGCTCTCTGTAGCCTTGAGCCAGGTCTCTGTCACTGCACAGATGTCAATGTCCTCCATTTTAAGTAATGCATCGAGTGAATGCATTTTGAGGTTTAGACTTATAGCACTGAGTAGCATTACCCTCAGATTTTGCTTGCTTGTACCTGTTACGGTGGTGAATTTGTCATTTGAACCTTGCCTAAAAAAAGGCACTATAGAGGTGGCAAGGGCCTTAGCCAGTATCCAGAATCCCAAGGGCGACAGGTGCAGGCCATCTCTGGCAAAGCATCGTTGTCTGTCATTCATGTCATCCCAGGCAGACAGATACTGGATCCCCTTAGAATGACACCAGAAGCTTAGCCAATTGTTGAAGTCAGTCATTTTGTCCTTGTACTGTGGTATCATTCTGGGTGATGGCCAGATGCTACTCAGGGCTAGGATCATACCTGCCTGGGCTACAAGATCTGAGAGCTCCTCCATGTCCCTTTTGTTGTAGTCCAGGGAGGTACATCTCAGGTCATTCACACCAACATGGACAATGACAGAGTCATATTTGTACTTGTGGAGTGACCTGAGTGCATGCGTTATGTGGTGGATCCTGGCACCCGACTGGCAGCTGACAGTAACATTCTCCTTGTTTAGCCTGGTGAGTGGAACATCAGTGTGCCTGACTATAGAGCCACCTATGACTAGAGTGTTGGGTACATTGTTATGCCTTATGGGCTGTGGTTGAGTGACACACTGTTTGTGAGGCTATGTGTCATTTTGGTTGTGTTGGGGGGTGGATGTTGTATGTGTTTCTGCTTTGGAGGTCTCTATTGCTTTATCAGATTTCTATGGAGAGCCTCCGCGAATGTAGGTTTGTGTTTTGTGTTGCTATGTGTGTGTTTTGCTGGTGTAAGTTTTGAGGGACTATGTGATGAGTGTGGTATGGTACAAGTGTTTACCTTCTCCTCTTGACTGTCTAGTCCAGTCTTGGGTAAAGAGAGCTTTGCTTCCAGTTTGGCTATATAAGTGCATCTCTCACAGGTTGTAGTGTTGGGTGGTAGGAGGAGAGGGTTGTCTGTGTACATGAGACAATTGCTACATTGACCCAAGATGCCCAGATTCATCAGGTAGACAGGAGAAAACACCAGGAGCTGACCCTTAGACATGCCTGGATAGGTGCTTATTTATTAAGTATTAAAAACTGTTTTCCTCTAGACAAGTGAGGAAAGTTGAGTGCTGTAGTAATCTGTTGCTTATTTAGTGCTTACAACGAGTTCTGAACAAGTACTGAGCTCAAAGAATCAGATTTGCATGCTAAAACTAAAAAACTGGCTAGTTCTAAGAGAAAATAAAGAGCAGACTTTATGGCACCGGGAATAGTTTACCCCTAGCTAAGCGGCGATGCATAAAGTGTATTTTTTTTATTATAACAGTAGCAAATGAGCAAACTGATTTAAACAAATTAACCAATAAAAAGCTAAAAATTGAGCCCCCATTCCAGCAGTCATCAATCAGACAAGTTCTAACTGCACACTCCTGCCACTAGGTTGCAGGGGAACCTTCTCCAAAAAAGGATGGTGTGGATTAGTGCTCAAGTTATACAAACAAAGCTAGATTCAGCAGGTCTGAATCTAGTCTATTCTACAGCAAACAAGGTGCACCAATTTCAGAAAGAAACAATTCAAATAAGCAGGCACAATAATCCTTTAACCAGAAATTCCCAACTCAGAAGGGCAGAATCTAACCTCTCCTCCCACAAGAGTGCAGACCATAAACCTTCTTAATGTAAAATAACTGTCCCGAAGCCCAAGTGGTTAAACCAGAACTAATACACTTTTAAAATAAAAGACACTGAGCCTTCAGTCAGCAATTCCCAATTTAGAAGGATGTAAGCTACCTGTCCTGCCACTACAGTGCAGACCACAAACTTTCTTAATGTAAAACAACTGGTCTGAAGCCCAAGTGCTTAAACCGAAAGGCTTAGAATAACAGTTACAATTTAATCAGGCTATTACCAAGCAGTAATAAATGCAGCAAAATAAATACAATTGAGTACTTTTAAGAAGAGGCAAAAGCAAAATAAAGTGCATTTTCTTTTGTTAGTAAAGTGCAAGGAGAGAGGAAAGAGGAGCAGAAGAAAAATTCAAGGTTAAGAACCTAAGTGGGTTGGCCTTCTCAAATGTTCTCTCTGAATCAGGTAATCCTGATGTATCCCCTGAAGTTCCAGTTCAGAAAGAATCCCCAGAGACTTTCCCTGTTGCTAAACCCAATCATAATTTTTATGTGACCAGATTGGGTAGAATTTCCATACCCAATCCAAAATACACAACAACTTGGACTTGAACTTATTTATTGTTGAAATGTTATAATATCTAGCATGTAAAATATTTTATTCTCCTATTGCATCTTGAATAAATTAAAGAGGAAGGATGTAGATCAGTGTGCATATTGAACCTAGTACTGAGCATATGCAAGATCAAGGTCATTTTATACAGTCAGAGTGAAAGCAGGCATAAATGGAGATGCACGTGCAAGTGAGTTTGAAGTAATGAGTCAGTCAGGCAGCTTAAGTATATGTTCCAGTTACAGTTCCTGATGTGTTTATATTCAATGAATATCTTGAATCCATACCCTGCTTTATTGTCTCTTTTGAACACACAAGACAAGTGACAGAATTTGCCAGTGTCAGATCCAAGTCGGATCCAAAGTCCCACTGAAACCAGACAGAGCAGGCAACATCAGCTACTCAGATTCTAAATGTTTATTTATTTTAAGAATGGCAACAAAGTTAAGAATCCCTGCACTGGATGGGAGAAAAGACCGAAGAAGGTTTGTCAGAAGAATGCATAATATTACTTGTGAGGAATGGCAAATGTTGTACTCCTTAGAGAACAACCACCAAATGATTTAGAGCCATTAAGTCATGTGAGGGATGTGCAGTATAAAAAATAAGACACATACATTTCTAATAGAAGGATCAGATTTTAGTTGGGACATTACGAAATACCCTTTCTTAGAAATTGTGGCAGATAAGTGGAAAGCACTGAATTGGCAATACAGAAAAATCCCCAGAGGAGTTAAAATGAGCATAGGATAATCAGAGCAGAGTAAAACACACAGGCAACAGCAGCTGTTCATCAAAGGAACTAGACACACATGGTTTCCTTCTACTGCCAACTAGATTTGTGTATGTATGATTATTTTTGCATGTTGCCCTGTTCTTATCATGATGTCACAGGAACCCATTCTACAAAAAATATCAAAGTTTTGTCTTAGCTTGAAGTTTAAGGTATAACCTGTTAATGTTAGAAGCTTTCATTTGCTTTAAATCTAATTTGCAGTGTAACTGCATTTCTATGCATCTTTATAGATATTTTCACTCAGTAAATTCACAAATAAAACTTTAACTGAATAATACTTCACATAGGCATTTAGTTAAAAGGATACATTGCAAGTGTTTATGCCAGTGCAGTATATTCCTAAAGAAACATTTTGCTGTGTGTGTGTGTGTGTGTGTGTGTGTGTGTGTGTGTGTGTGTGTGTGTGTGTGTGTGTGTGTGTGTGTGTGTGTGTGTGTGTGTGTGTGTGTGTGTAGAGGGGATGCTTCTGTTTATTTGTCTGGATTTATTATTTTATTTAATTTTGTTTTTCTATTTGCTGACTGGGTAAATGGGCTGGTCTTTTGATCATTTTTAGCCATCACCCAGGCTCCTGAAAAGCACTGACTTTCAGTTGTTTACAAGTGAGCATACATATGTTCATTTGGTTACAAGTGTGTATACAGTAAAGTACTGGTCATAACAGCTGTACCAGAGCAATAAATTGACAGTTTAAAAGCTAACAGTTTAATAGTTATACTAATAATTTGTACATTATTTACAATTGCTATAATAGTGACACACTCTGTGACACTGTTAACCATTGTGTCTCTAGCTACATATTTTATGTCTGATTTTATTTTGATTCAGTTCACTAAATACTTTTCTGATCTGCCTTCCCTTTTGTAATGTAACTAAATACATCAGTACAGACAAGTTATATAAGGTCTTCACTAAGGACAGCTTAACTAAATTTCTGTACAATGCTGATTAAATAGAAATTATTAATTGCACAAGGAAGTTTGCCTGGCTCACTCTGTGTCACTCAGGGCTTCAAGGGTGTAATCAAGAATAGTTGAAACATTTACCTATTTTTCTTTTTTGCTACTTCATAGTTTGATTCATTTAGTGCACTTGAAATGTTTACATTTATTAGCAAGTGGAGTCTAAAGCATTTTGTTTATACAGACTAGGGGCAACATCACTTTCCATTAATGAATATCCCACTAAATGAAATTGAAACCTCGTTGCCTAGAAAATGTGAACTATGTAGGTATTCACCTATTACGGCTGGTAGATCTGCAAACCACATTAAACAGATCAATTCTGTATGTGCTTATTTGATTATCTGATCATTAAGCAGATAAAATGACCACTCATTAGCTGAATGGCAAACAAAGTCAGATGCTAATTTTCTTATCTCTTGGACCGTATACGCACTGGTGGCAGCGATTCAGGGCTGGTAGTAATTCGATTCAGTCAATGAATTGCAAATGAAGTCAGTGAAGCAAAATGATCAGTCTACATGCTTTGTGTATCAAGCAAGCAGAGAGGAGTCCATAAAAGCCAGCAAGAGATGTTGTATTGTTCTTAACAATAAGCAGCTGATTAGGTATGTTTGCTGCAGTGCTCTGTTCTGTATAGCTGTTCAAGGTGGCAAGCTGCTATTACAATAAAGTCTCTATTGTAGCACTATAAACCACTTCCATGGGGAATTTTCTCTCTGCAATAATCTAAATGACATTTAATGATTTAACAGGAGATACATTTCAGCAGCTCTGCTTGTTTCTCTTTTTATATTTCTTTTATTTTTCGGTCCTGTTCTTCACCATTATTCATGTTTACAAAAACACCTTGCTTAGCATTAGAATATAGCAACCCCCTCAACACCATCCTCAAAATCAGAAGTTTATCTATACTTTACCAGAGCCAGCTTGTTAAAAGGTTTACTCACCACATGCTCAAATGTAGCTTTATATAACTTGCCCCATAATTCAAAACATTACAGAAAATGCACACTTTCATTAAGAAACTCAGACCACCAAGATAAACATATGTGTGTTATTCATTACTTTGTTTAAGGAATTAATGTTTAACTATTTAAGTATTTTACATACTAAAACAGAGAAATGTGGTTTGCATGAATTACAACATGTAGCATAAGAAGCCTATGTGTGAGAACTGAAAATGATCTTAATGAACTGTCTTGAAGAGATGATACATTATGGACACTCTGGAAGAGGCTCTAAAGTCACATATCATAATGATGGAAAACCACCAATTCTATAAGCCAGAGCAAAGTAGGCAAAAAAGGCAACCTGACAGATGTTTTTAAATGATTCATCAGAACAGCTATTATCTCTCCATTAAATGACTTAAGGGACCAAGACAGAAAGTGGAAGACTACCATATCTTTTAAATACCAGGACCTTGACCAGATAGATGAAACTAAGGATATTAAAATGGATGTGGCAACAGACAGAAGTCATAACAAGTCTGACTGCAAAGAAATTACACAACTTATCTGGAATTCCTTGACCAGGAGTAGTGCCACAGAGATTTGAATCTGTATTGCATATTTTCTGCCATGACACCACCCAAAAGTCCAAAATAAAAGGTACTGCAGTGGTCTCTGTGAGGTCAAATCAGTACAAGAACTGCAACTATAAGGTAAGGTCTGATGACACAATGAAATGAAGTGTCCAGGCAATATTCTTAGAGGAAAATAAGATGCCTTAATGACAGCAGGCCACCATTTCCTTTAGTATGAGTCTGTCATCAAGAACTGTACCAGGGTCAGGTACTTTTGATTCATAGATTAGTACTAAGCTAACTGCCCTTGTGAGCCATTTTAAGCTTAGCCAATTATCCCTTGTGAGATTCAAACCCTGCATCTTGTGTTTATAAGGTAAACACCTCAACCATTAGGCCACCCTCCCAATTGGTGAAATAAATACTAGTCTGTTCCCCTATTTAAAATACGGAGAGAAGAAGGAAAAAGAATAAGAAAATTAAAAGGGTAATGCTTTGCATTAGCTGTAGCAGTTTGTATGCAGAATAGTTTGTCATCGGGTTGGGAAGCCATTACAACCCTTCAAAGTTACAGTGTGTCAAGGTCTGCTACAGCTGACTTACATGTTTTCAACTATAGCACATTATTATTGATTTTCTTCTGTCATGGTAGTGTGAGTGTGGAATTAGTACACATAAGTAAAGTTGAAGGAACAAAGGTCCAACATTGGGAGGCTGTAGGTAAAGCCACTTGCAGAACATATTTTATGATTGGCTGAACAGGCCAAGAGTTTATAACAGCTGATGTGCTTGTATTTTATAATGATCAGTATTTCATTGATATACATGTCATTTCACGTGGTGCATCCCCTTAGTATTATGAGTTGGTGGTGCAATAGGAAGTTGGGTTCTGGAATGAATGTGAAAAATCTGGTCTGTACTCAAGTGTACTTAGAATAATATACCTGCAAACAGCATGGATTGCTTTGTGTTTGTTTGTGTTGTTCTACACATGAAAGTATAGCCGTTAGGAATGATCTTTCTATATTGTGCACATCAAAGTTTTGCCAAAGAAAGTTGTACTCAACAGCGTGCATGTCAACTATTAGTGAAGTCAAGAAATGCAAATATACTTGCATTAGCATTACCACTGTTTTTTTGTGTCTGTGATTCAAGAAACATTTTGACAGCATGCTTTAGTCAGACACATGATACTGAGTGACCCAAAGGTAAAGATGAATGTCATCAGCACATGTCTCTCCCTTGCAATACCTCCCTAATACCATGTACACTGCATTATTTATTTATTTTACATTTGTTTATCGGGAAAGTCCGACAGGACACAAGTCCTTTTTCAGGGAAGGCCCAGGAAGAAAAGCTTCACATCAAACAATAGCTACACAGTAGAAAAATTAAAAGTACAAATATACATATGCATTGTAGTACAAGATAGTTAACACAGGAGTATAACATGATTTTAGAGACAGACAAATAATGAGGACACAGAATAGTAAGACATATTTACCTTGTGAATGATATACATATATGTAAACTGAGATGTTATTACAGAATGGACATTGCAATTAGGAGAAGTATTACAATATTAGGTTGCAGTATAACTGAAAATAAGACATCCTTAGTAAGCTTAAGATATAGTATACACTTATGAACAGTGCAATTGAGATGGCAATGTCATTGCAAGGTAAAAGAGGGTGTTACAACCTGGCCTGTCTTGATAGGATGAGTAAACAGAGTTAAAAAGTTTGTAAGGTTGGGGGAGAGGTGCTAGGGAACCACTGTATACAGTTATGCTCCCAATACCAAGAAGTGAACAGTGACAGAAGGTACACTCTCAGGTACCTAATCAGCACACCATGGCCTATATTGCCATGTAACAACAGAAAATCAAGACAGGCCAGGTTGTCCTTTGATCTTTATGACTAGTTGGTATAATGGTCAAGGTCTTCACCTCCCATGCACATAGGTTCATAGGTTCATAGGTTCATACTAGACTATCTGCCCTAGGGCATTTATAAGCCTAGCCAGAATGTGTTTGGCTTTCGCCACCCATTTTAAATTTATTTTGCTATGCCCTTTTTCGAAGTTAGTATACTGTGCATCTGTCTAACAGTGACACAGAAGTGATACCCGGGGTAAACCTATGATCTCCCATCCACTCATCAAGATTCCTCTTGAAGAGAGTCAATGAGGGACTCTGCCTAACCTGGACTGGGATTTTATTCCAGAGTGAAGGGAGCCTCTGGGTTATGAATCTGTCCCTCCAGCATGTCCTAATTATTTCAGTGCTGAGGTTCAAGTCTCTCGGGCGCGTAGCTCGATGGGATTTGGATTTTCTGAGGTGCAGCATGTCCATTAATTCCGGGTTGGACATGGCATTATACGTCAGGCACAGATTGCCTCTGAACAGGCGGTATGCCACTGAGTAGAGCTGGAGTTTCTTTAACCGGGCAGCATATGGCATCTGTTTGAGCCCTTTGATCATCTTGGTGAGGTACTTTTGGGGTCTTTCCAGTTGCTGCAGGTGTCTGGTAAGGTACATCCCAAAAGGGGCATTGTACTCAATTATGGGCCTGATGAGGGATGAGTAAAGAGGCACGATGACCTCCCCTGATCTAGATGTGAATCCCTTCATGATTAGGTGGGCTATATAAAATGTTTTTCTAACCACTTTGGCCACGTGGTTGTCAAATGAGAGATTGTTATCAACTTGGGTCCCCAGGTCCCTAATTACTTCTTCTGTACTTAATGGATTACCACCTATGTGGTAATTTGTGGGCACGTTGTTTTTGCCAAAGGGGATGACTATACAATTTTTGGCATTTAGCTTGAGGCCATGGCTCTGGCACCAGTTGTCTGTTTCTATGAGGCCCTTTTGGAGGATGCTTGTGTCGGCTGGAGAGTCGATTATGGCGCCCAGTTTGCAGTCATCTGCGAAACTGGTCAGCCACAGTCCTTCCGTGTTGGCCTGTACCTCCGAGAAATATATACTGAACAAGAGAGGTCCCAGGACTGAGCCTTGTGGGACACCACTTGTAACTGGTTTGGAGTCTGACATGGCTCCAGCAATTCTAACCATGTGGGTTCTGTCCTTGAGCCAGTTTGCAATCCATCTAGTGACATAGGGGTTTATATTTAAGCTGGTGAGCTTATCTATAATGCCCGAGTGGGGTATTGTATCGAAGGCTTTTGCAAGGTCCAGGTAGGCTGTGTGGATCATCTTCCCCTCGTCAATGGCCTTGGTGACTGTTTCGAAGAAATCAACCAGGTTTAAGAGGCAGGATCTGCCCTTAACAAAGCCAAACTGGGTAGGATCCAGTGTCTGTAGGTCCCCAATATCTTTATTTATGAGGTCCATGATGATCCTTTCCATAGCTTTGCAGACCAAGCTAGTCAGGCTTTTGGGGCGATAGTTTCCAGGATCTGTTGAGGCACCACCTTTATGGAGAGGGACCACTGTTGCTGTACACCACTCTTTGGGCACATATCCTGTAGTAAGGCTGAGATTGAACAGTAGTTTTATGTTTGGGTTTAGCTCTTCTTGGAGTTCATGTAGGACGCAGCCCGGGACACCGTCTGGTCCCATTGATGCTGTGTTTTTTGCTTTGGAGAGGGCGGCTCTTACCTGAGCATCTGAGATGTCAGGGGGGCAGCACTCTGCTGGGATAGATATTTGCCCTTTTGGGTGGGGGGGAGAAGTTTGCGCTGAACCTGTCAGCTAGGATGTTGGCAATGTCTGTGGGTACAGTGTATTTTTTGTCATTTTGGACTAATTCTGAGCATATCTGGGAATTACCACCCAGGTTCCTAACATAACTAAAGAAAGCCTTGTGATTATCCTTAGTGTCCTGTGCAATTTTTCTCTCTAAGCTGGCCTTAGACAATTTTATGAGTGCCCGTAGTTTTTTGCTAATACTGATCAGTGATGCCTTCCCTTTTTGGGATTTTGCTCTATCATTTAGTGGCTTCCTCCTTCTATTGTATAGTTTGTTTATGGCTGGGGTCCACCAGACAGGACATCTGCCTTTGGAGGACTGGGTCTTGGTTTTATTTGAGATCGCATGATCCATGCATTCCTGAAGGTGTTCATAGAATGCGTTTATAAAGGATTCTGCGGTCTGGGCCGTATTTTCCACAGGCCCGGGGGCTTTGAAGGATTCCACCTTGGTTTTGAGGAGTGTAAAATTTGCTTTCGAGAAGTTTTTCACTGTGGTTTTCTGGGCAGGGGCTGGGGTCGGGATGTGAATATCCAGTGAGATTAGTTTATGGTCTGATCTTACCAGTGAGGGATACACTTCTGGTCTGGAGCATAGAGTCCCCATGTTGGTGATGATCAGGTCCAGTATGTTTTCCCCTCTTGTGGGAGTGGTAACAAGTTGTTCCATAGCATTGGAATTTATAAATTCTAGGAACCTTTGGGCTAGGGTGTTGGAGCTAGAGTAATGCTCCCAGTCTATGTTTGGGTAGTTGAAGTCGCCCAATATAATGGTGTTTGGAGAGACCTTCATATTTTCCAGTGTTCTCAGGAAGGCCGAGTGGGGTTCCTGGGTTTGGGAGGGTGGTCTGTAGCAAGCTATAAACTGGAAGGCAGTTTTACCCACTGTTAGTTGCACATGGATAGTCTCTGATGCTTCGTGCTTTTCCACCAACCTGGAGGTGTGGGTATCTTTGATGAATATCGATACTCCCCCTCATTTTGTGGTTCGGTCCAAGTTTTGGGGCCGAAAAGCATGGTATGAGGTATAACCTGGTAGTGCTGGGGTGCTCTCGGGAGCCCTGAACCAGGTTTCTGTTACTGCACAGATATCAATGTTCTCCATGCTAAGGAGAGTTTCGAGTGCATGCATCTTGAGGTTTAGACTTTTGGCGTTGAGTAGCATTACTCTTAGTTTCTTATCCCTTGTGATACCTATGGAGGTGGGTTTGTCTTTTGAGCCTTGCCTAAAAAAGGCACTATGGGGGTAGCAAGAGCCTTTGCCAATATCCGAAAGCCCAGGGGTGACAGGTGCAAGCCGTCCCTAGCGAAGCATCGTGGCTTGTCGAGCATATCATCCCAAGCTGACAGGCATTGGATCCCCTTTGAATGACACCAGTACTTAAGCCAATTGTTGAAATTGATCATCTTGTCTTCATATTGTGGCATCATTCTTGGTGAGGGTAAGATGCTACTCAAGGTCAGGGTCATACCGGCCTGGGCTACATGCTCAGAGAGCTCCTTTATGTCTCTTTTCATGTAGTCCAGGGAGGTACGTCTCAGGTCATTCACGCCAGCATGGACAATGAATGAGTCATATTTGTACTTGCCTTGGAGTGACCTGAGTGCTTGTGTTATGTGGCGGATCCTAGCACCCGACAGGCTGCTCACCATGACCCTCTCCTTGTTCAGCCTGGTGAGCGGGATGTCAGTGTGCCTGACGATAGAGTCACCTATTACAAGTGTATCAGGTGTGTTGTTTAGTCTTAAGGGCTGTGACTGTTCGGGACACTGGCTTTGTGAGATATGTGTTGCACATGTTTTGTTTTGGGGTAGCGGTTGCTTGGGTGTCTGCTTTGGAGGTCTCTGCTGCTTAGGCAGATCTTTATTTAGAGCCTCCGAGTATGTTTTTGTGTGATTATGTGTTTGGTTTGCTGTCGTGGTAGGTCTATGTGAGACTGGAATTGTAGTGAGTGTGGTTTCCTTCTCCTCCTGACTGGTTATGCCATTACTGAGTTGAGAGTGCTTAGCCTCCAGTTTGGCTATATGGTTGCATCTCTCACATGTGTTGGAATTTGTTGGGAGGATGAGAGGGTTGTCTGTGTACATGAGGCAGTTGTAACATTGCCTCAAGATTCCCAGATTCACCAGCTGGACCAGAGAGGAGATTGACAACTGACCTTTGGACATGCTAGAATAATATTGGGAATTCCTTAATAATTGAAAACAAGGGCCAGGGGGAGTGAGGGTGTAGTGCTTTTAATTTTTAGTGCTGACTTATATAATTGCTTTAGTGAGCAAGTGCCAGGTAACTTAAGTGCAATGTGTTACAGGTAACTTAAATGCAAAAACGACAAACAGTAACTTTCTTTCAAGTGAAACAAGGAAATAAGTACAGTAAGCAATGCAGATATCACTAGTGATCCACAGAAGCGCTGAGAAGCCGCGTATTAGGTGGAATTAGCGTTCCAGGGAAATAACAAGCAAACAAACAACAAGCATATTAAAAAAGCTAGATTCAGCAGGCCTGGATGTAGTCTATGCTACAGCAAACAAGGTGTACCAATTTCAGTAAGATACAGTTCAAATATTCAGGCACTATAAACCTTTAACCAGAAATTCCCAGCTCAGAAGGGCAGAGTCCAGCCTCTAAGAGTGCAGACCACGAACCTTCTTAATGTAAAATAACTGGCCTGAAGCCCAAGTGCTTAAACCAGAACTAATACACTTTAAGAATAACAGACACTGGGCTCTCAGTCAGCAGTTCCCAACTTAGAAGGATGAAAGCTACCTGTCCTGCCACCACAGTGCATGCCACAAACCTTCCTAATGTAAAACAACTGGTAGTACAAGGTTCAATCCTGACCTCCGATAAATTGAATGTATAGATTTTGAATGTTCTCCCTGTTTTTCTATGAGGTTCCTACCACCTCCCAAAAACATGCCAAGTGTTTCTGCCTCAATAATGGAGTTGTGGGCAGCAGCACAGATTCTAGATAGTGCCTATAATGAGGAAGAGCTGTATATACCAACTGCTTTGGACATTAGTTGCAGTGCATAGTATCCTCAAGATAGGAGAACATGGATCACAGACTGTGCTGTGTCAGAGCTAGCAAATCAACAGTGTAAAAATTGTCTCTAAGTGATTCAGTCATGTTAACTAATGTCACTAAAACTGGCATGGGTAGTTACCAGTGATAAGTAGGTTGAGGGCCTGGCCTACTGTGACCTACACCAAGGATGGTGGAAGGGACGTATGTGCCCCTATTGGCCAGTGACTGCCTGCCATAAAGCCCAACAGCCCAGAATCAATAATCTATTGGCCGGCTGGTGTCCAGTTGCCCAGCTTCGATTACCTGGAATAGCTCTGTTGAGTGAAAGCTGGATGTAAAACCAATAAACTTACGAAACATGAAATAAAAATTGCTACACTCACTATAGGTTCACTGACAGGTTGGAGCTTGGAAGTGGATGACATAATGGTAAGGAGGAAGCTGGACATCCTATGTATCCAGGAGACAAGGTGGAAGGGCAGTGCAGCAAAGTCACTTGGCTTGGGATCCAGAGTATATTACTCAGAAGGAGGACAGATTAGAAATGGGGTGAGAATTGTGATGATGAAGAGGCTTCAGAAGACAGTGAGGGATGTCATCAGATTTATAAGACTCATAGCAATCAGAGTCCAAAGTAAAGATAGAGCACTATTCATAAGCTCTGCCTATGCCCCAGAGCTGGGTTGTTATAGTGAGGAAAAGGGTGCTTATAGACAACACATGCAGGAACTAATAGAGAAAGCAGGACAACATGAATTGGTGTCGATAATGGGTGACCTGAATACACATATTGGAATAGACATAACAGGGTATGAAGACTGCCTGGGTCCACATGGGTGGAACAACAGGAATAAAGAAGGAGAGGCCATTCTAGATTCTTGTCTGGCAAATGTCTTGATGGTGACCAGCACATGGCTCAGCAAGACAGAAAGTCATGAGATCACATACAAGAGTTGCCAACATGCAACTCAGGTAGACGTCCTCCTAGTAAAGAAAGGGCTCTGGGGTACAACCATTGATTGCAAAGTCAACCCCAGTGAAACAGTTGGAACACAGCATAAACCACTGGTTGCCACAATCAGCTGCAAACAGTGGTCAGAAAAAGCTCTAAGGTCAACAGAAACTAGACTGAAAACATGGAAGTTGACTGGAAAGAAAGCCAGATAAGTTCAAGGAATTACTCAGGGCACTAGCAAGGAAGAAGAAAGGTGGAGTTGAAGAAGAATGGTTGCATCTCAAAATAAGATGTGTGAAGACTGTAGACCAGATATACAGCCAGAGTCCAATTGGGCATTCCTACATGTGGAGAAAGCATATTACATGGGCCCAAGAAAGCTGATTTGGGCAGTCTTGTGTTGGTTAGAAGACCCAAAAACATTGGTAGAATTGATACCAGCTATGTACAAAGATCCAATGACTCAAGTATGAATGGTGTTTGGACTCACAGAGGAGGTTCCAAGTGGAAGTGGGTGTGCATCAGGATTCAGCACTGAGCCCACTGCTGTTCATACTGGTGATAGACTACATTAGCAAACAGGTTGGAGGGGGCAGTTCAACAAAGTTGCTGTATGCCAACAATGTGGCATTACAGGCAGACTCTGAGCAAGAAATTCAGCAAAGGGTAGAGGAATGGAATGCAAAACTAAAGGCATGTGGGTTGAAACTGAGCACAGATAAGACAGTTGTAATGAAAGCAAATGGAGGAAATCAGAAGAAGTCAGATAGAAGAGAAAACTTCAAGTATCTGGAGGGGTGGTTGAGGAGAAGGGAAGTCTGAATGAGGAGGTCAAAGCTAGAATCACTGGGGCTGCAGCCAACTGGCACAGGTTATCAGGTGTAGTGTATGGCAGAAGAATGCCAAAGAAGCTAAAAAGTAAGGTCTACAAAACAGTGGTGTAACCAGTATTACTGTATGGTACAGAAACCTGGGCAGTAAAGGCAGAGCAGTTGAGGAAGCTAGAGTTCATGTAGACGAAGTGCCTGAGACAAATGGTAGAATGCACACTGTGGGACAGATGAAGAACTAAGGACATCAGAGCAGAAGCCAAAGTAGCATCAGTTGCAGGCAAGATCAAAGAGAACAGATTATGGTGGTTTGGGCACATGTACAGAAAAGCAGAAGACAATCCAATGAAGATAATTTGGGATAGATAGAAAGAAGGCAAGAAGAAACAAGAGCATCCAGCAAAAGGGTGGATGGACTGTGTGAGAGAAGACCTGTGACAGTTAGGCATGAGAGTTGAAGAAGGTTAGAGAGTGGCATTGTATCTAGAGAGGTGGCAACAGCTGGCATGACACCCAGAGCTCATGTAGAAAAAATGGGGGAAAAAAGAGAAGGTTGATGATGATGATGATGATGATGATTTCATCTTGTAATATTAGTAAGTTACATCTTTAATAAGGGTTGTCTGAGTGATGTACTCTGATCTAAAGCCAAGACTGAGATGGATCAAAGAGGCACTGATATGTCAAATCAAGATACACCTAAGGTCCTTCTTCATAACCATTGTTGGAAACTAAAATTAAAGAAAAAGTAAGAAGCAATTTCCCAGTAAGCCTGGATCCAATCAGGTTATCTACAGCAAACATTCTTAATGAGTATCAGACAGTGTAGAAAATAACTAGTACTAGTAAACTATGTCAAATGTAACTAGTCACTGTGAACTAACATCCAACCTGAAGCACATGACCAGACCTCTGAGTTCTCAAATTTAGCTTACAAAATATTTGTGGCTTGATTTTTGTAAGGTTTTATTTGTTAAGCAACTCCAGGATATTACATTACTGTTCTTTTGATAGATACTTCACTTGTCTTTATCAGACCAAAGCAGTAGACTGGAATGGCAGCTGAGCAGCTGTAATGCATTGTTTTCCATCACTACCTCCCAATACAGCTGTGAAGCTGTGAACAATGTTCCAAAAGAAGTCTGCACTCCATTTCCTTTGTGAACTCATCTGGAAAGGTCAGCAACTATTCCAAATCCTATGGCACTGCCCCACTTCACAAATCACATCCAATCAGCCCACAGCAATTCAGTCTGCTAGTCATTAAATAGTTGAGCAGTTTGGGTAATAATATATCATTGTAGGGTTGATAGGTGGAAACACAGGAATCCATGTAGTAACAACATACAATGTTCATAAAGATCACAGTTCAAGGAAATAAGCAAACAAGATAATGTCTGGGTGAAAATATCATTAAAAGTGCAGGATATCAGATGAAACTCGATGCACAGAATTAATTGACTGTAGAGTAATAAGGACACTTTTGCAAACTATAATACAGACTATATACCTACTAACTGTAGTTTCTGAAAAAATTAGTTAGATAAATAACAGTGAAGTATCATAATATAAAAACTAATGAACAACAATCTCTAAATCTTTTAAACTGTGACTTTTTTGGCACATTAAAGTTCAGCAGTCCAGACTCTATACTGCAAAATATCTCAAAATAGTCAGATAAACACTGAGACCCGTGATATGACTCATTTACGAATATATAACAATCATAAAGTTACAGAATAGCAAGTCCTAATCTTCTTTCCATGATGAAAAAGAAAACCTAATTCCAGTTGTGATAAGCAAATCCACAAAACACACTTTCTCTTCAAGAAGTGGCATTGAGCTATAAGCAAATAATCTTTTCAACTTTCCAAGACAATGGGACCTCGAAGTACATGCTAATGCAATTATTTAACTGAAGTGGAATAGCTGAAGTTCTGGTTCATATTCATGTTTAATTTTTGTCCTTGATCAATTTATGCATTTGTTTATCCTTTGCTGACTGAGTTAGTCCCACTTGGCTAGTAACCTATTTTTATGGGACACCAGAGGTGGTAGTTATACTACTATTATATCAAATGGAAAGCTCAAATCCAAAAATCATAAATAGGCTTATCCAACAGCTTGCTGTCAAGCAAGGAGATCTTCAGATTATAAGAAGGTAATTCAGTATTGTTGACAAAGGGTAAAGCTATCATAGTAAAAATCTTCAAACCATGACCTGAAATGAGGTAGTAAATTAAAAAAAGTAAACCAATATTAATTAATATCCCATGGTATGTTAAACATATGTAAGACTCCATTATGGAATGCCAAAAGCAGAAACAAACTTCATCTTTAAAATAACATTTAGTATAAAAAAAATCCTAATATTTGGGGGGAGGGGCATACACGGATATGGATATGGAGCCACACAATTTTCCATACAAGTTTCCTTTTCACAGGGGCATTTCATTATTAAAAAGTGTAAACAACTATAAACCTAAAACTCAGAATGGTTTAAACATATCATCTTAACACTAGATGACATGTGTGTATTTGAAAGAATTTTATACCTTGAATTAGGAGAGCTATTTCAACTTAATTTTCCCATGTGGCACTGTTAAAGCCTTAAGGGAAACAACTTGGCCATGGAGCCCTAAAATATAATTGATGAACTGCAGGCTGTTTAAGTCAATAAATACTTTCTTGGACATTATGAAAGGAGCTGCCTGTAGATATCCAACTTATCAAATCAGTAGCTGCAAACCACGATATGCAGCTATAAGCTATCCAGGAGCAGCAAGGTGAGTGGCCAGAGCAATGTGACATGACTTTCTTGTACTCACAGGAGATTCAAGACCTGCAGATATATGTTCTTTTGTTGGAAAGCAATCTGGAGGACCTGGAAACTTTGCTCACAGAAACAACATTTGGGTGATTGGTCGACTGCGAAGATAGAATGCCCTGATCCCCCTGTAGCTCATCACAAAGTTGTTGGCTGAAGTACTGGGGCTAAATAATTCCCCATAATCAAATGGCTCCACAAAGTGCAACCCACATCACTTCATTTTGAAAATTTTGGACTATAACCGTCAAGAAGCCATCCACTAGAAGGCAAGGGAAGCAGGCAGTAATAGCCCCAGACTATAGAGGTATATGTTTGCTTACCAGATTAAAAAAAAAATGAACTGCAAAACAACAAAAGAAAATAAAAACGAAATGGAAAAGCAGAGAACACCGACAACAGTGAAAACAAATACATCAAATGTCCACAGTTGTCCACCAACAAGGAAGTAACACAATGCATGAGGTAAGTGAAGGGAACCTACTAAATTTGCCCTATTCCCCACTGTAGTGTGATTTTGGGGTTGGTATATATATATATATATATATATATATATATACATACATTCAATGTATTTATTTCACTGTTATTGGTGTTGTCTGCTTTTCCATTTTGCTCTTTTTCTTTTGTTGTTTTGCAGTTCAGTTTTTTTTTTAATCCGGTAAACAAACATAGACCTGACTATAGTATATCACTAGGCCTAAAAATGAAAACCTTGGTGCTGTATCTAGAATGCGGCTGACACCAAGGATTTCAAGTTCAGCTAAATTAACCATCAACCTTAAACATCACAAAAGGCTCCACCCAAGTATCTTTCTTTTGACCCACAGGAAGTGGAGAATTTCCTAACAAATCAAATGAAGGGTCCCAAATGCAACAAACGGTGAGGTTACAGCCAAACTGAGCTCTACAACAATGAACTACTCAAAACAACCACTAACTGGCACAGACCAAATCTAAGTACTAGACTCCTCATACCTAACCAAAATTCCTCTTTAAAATGTCATCTATCATATTTCCTACTTATTGTTCAAGGCAATATAGCAGGCCCATAGTCAAGTATTCAAATAAACAACTTGAAGTATGCATACAAATTCAAATAAGAAATTAAAAGGTAAACTTTGGACAAGATACATTATTTTACAGCTAGTTTAAGTGTTTTTATTCAGTGACAAACAAGAACAATAGTGAAATAGCAGCTTGTTGAGTAAGAGCAGCAGCAAGACAAACTGATATCAACGTAAACATTTATTGGTAAAAACAAAGCTTTCAGGTACAACTACCCTTCTTCAGTGCAAGATAAAACACAAAATTCATTGCAACATTTAAATACCAATCACAATTAATCATTCAATTAAGCACAGCCAATAAAAAAATTATATTAATCCTATTCAACAATTAAAAATTTGACCCTAGAAATAGAATAATGAAACCACTTTAAACATGATATTTTATCTCTGAGTACTGGTTTTAGTGTATTCATTTTGTTAATGCCTGGAAATACATCTCCTTGCAGAAGTGTGATCCATTCATATTCTTTTAATTCTAATTTGTTATTCAGATCACCACCTCTAATAGTCTTTTGAACACTGGTCAACACTAAAGGTAAAACTATGTAGTTCCCCATTTTCATTCACATGTTTTGCAAGTGAATTAGTTGGACTATTTCTCCTTATATCGGATTTATGTTCAATTATTCTGTCTCTAAGGCGTCTACTACACTTCCCCACATAGAACGCCGGACAGATCCGACATACTGCCAAATATACAATATTACAGGAGTTACATGTAGCAAAACATCTCAGACTATATGTTTTACCACTAGTAGGATAGACAAAATCTTTCGCACTGTTTATAGATGTACAACAACTACAGTTGATACAAGGAACTGTTCCTTTCCTTATAGAGGATTGGCCAGTGTCAAAGGAAAAAACTTCAAAGACCAATTCACGTAAGGTTCAGGTACGGCACCCTTTATTACTTGCAGCAAGGAGACAAAACATGCAGATACATGATTTTGCCCAAATTACTAGTAGGCAGTATGCTTCTTTTATACAGTTTTATGAAATGTTACTTTTCTATGGTTGACGTAGTTAGACACAGCTTTCTGTATTATTATATAAAAAATGTTACTTAGATTTTCTGCTGACATGTCCAGATTTAAAACTCACTATGTGTTACATAGAAAATGTTACTTGGATTTTCTGCTGACATGACTGGATTTATGAAAAACATTTGAGAAAAACAACCTGGCCTTGGGGCTTTATTTTTAGCCCACTACAAACTTTCTATTCTTCAGTTGTGCAGTTCGAATATATATGTGTTACATTTCAAGGTACATTTCTAGCTTAGGTACAAGTAATGCTGACTACGGTTTATATTTTCAAGCAGCCTTTGTTTTCATTATCAATAGCTTCAGCAGTTATGTACTTTTCTCATAGCATAAGCAGAAAATCAATAACTCTTTGTTTAAATCTCATGACATTAGTAGAAATGAAACATCTATTATTATTTTCATGACATTAGCAGAAATCAAATGCTTTCCTGTTAATTTCCAAAGCATAAGCAGATCATAGCTGCACATATGACATAACAGGACTGAAATGTAGCTTCTGCAGATTTATGCAGTGTGAACAGAATAAATGCATTAACCCTTTTTAAACCTCGAATGCACTAAGCATGCATATTGCTAATACATATTTTTCTAACATTTCCCCCCTTTTAATACTTTTATTTTACTTTTAAAATAAGCATAAACAATTTTTCTTTCCCTAACCTCTTCCTACTCAGGATTTGCAGTTAAGAGAGTCATTCAGTTTAAACTTATGAAAGCATTTTCAATTTTTCAACAATTCTTCAAGTTCAGCACCTTGGTATAAGGTTTCTGAAACTGACATGTCTATAAAGTCTTTAATCAGTCTTTTTATGCAGGGGATGCAGCAGCAAACACATACCACCAGTAGGATCATTCCTACACAGATGGCAATCAGGATGTTCATCAGGATGCTGCCCCACCCCCCCAAACAATCTCTGGAAAAAGTCCGTCAATGGATTTGGTCCTGGTTTGGTCATAGCCGACACTTGCTGACAAGGTGATTGTCTGTCTCGTGTTTGTGGTCAGGAATATACGAACAGCACTCAAGTACCTCCTCTCGCCGCTAGGGTGAAGTCAAGAGCCATGCGGTTTTGAAGCACTAGAGTTTTCATGGCAGTAAGTTCATCAGTCACCAATTCTAGAGCAGAAAAGGTTGCATTGCTCATTATTTTGAGACATTTAGACAGTTTTCTCAGTTCCCAGATTGATTTCGTTGCTCCATATGCTGGCAGTATACCTGCCCATTAGATGATGGTATCACCCAAGTCCATATGCGACAGTCCATTTTTCCCTATGCCCACAGCGTGATGGTTTTTCCAGCCCGCATTGATCTGCCCCACTGGATTGACAGGCTTCTTGAGTTCTCGTCGAACATTTCGAATTTTCCCCTGAGGCAAAACTGCTGTGTGTCATATGGCCGGAACCAGGTACCCCAAATAAGAACTGCCAGACCAATTTTCAGGTAACCACTTGTATGCTTTCCTACCACATACAAAATAACAGTCCTCTACTTTGGTAGTAACTTTATTATGTCCTGGTTCTGGATGAAACATTTTTTTGTCAACTATAATCAGTTGTTTATAGAGGTCAGCATTATGTCTTACTTCATCAGTTGTCCTATGCATCAATTCAAAAAATGAATCATGGGCTGTGTTGCAATAGGAACCTGTGTTATCAGTTTTATTGTAGCATCTATAGGGAACAGTCACATTGCAATTGCTCCAACCCACCTGAACTGTATCATTTTTGTAAAAACACACAGTCCCCTTCTGTCAAACAGACAAGTGCAATGCTACTTTATCTTGTGATGTAACATCTGATGTATCATAGACTACATTTTTCCAGGTCTTGTTGGCTCCTAGGGGGACTGAAGTTAATAATAACCCCCCCCATATGCTGTTGGCAAAGCTGTGGAAATCCAGCAATTCAAAGCATTGAAGGTCTCAGCATACACATATTTGATTGCTTGGTAAGTGTTGAAATTTGGGTGCCACTCTACGTGCAACTCTCCACGTTTATTCAGTTCAGTTTGTGTGGCTGGGAAAAGGAATGGCCACAACAAAAAGATTATTGTCACTAGTACAGTTAACAGGATGATTATGCAATACTTCTGAGGAAACGGTTGTTCTGCATTCCTGTTTTCTCCGACTCTTCCGAGTAGTTTTATTTGGATTTTTCTGGATTCTATCATTTTTGCTTTTGACATGTGATCTTACTCTCTGCCCTAATAGGACCTTCAGCACTGATGGTTTCTTCACTGGAGTTGAGACGGATCAGTCCTATTGATCTGACCCCCCCTTTGTAGCCAGACTTTGTGCTGAGGGCCCCGATGGAGAGGTAAGATTTTTGTCCAGTTCAAAGTTCTTAACTAGTTTGCAGTGCGTCAGGTGGATCCATGAGGCTCGCTCTGAGATTTTTGACTGCAGTAGGTGTCGAAAGAAGCACCTGGTATGGATCTTCCCACCTTGGTGACGTCCAATTTTTCTTTTTTATGGCCTTTATTCACACCCAGTCCCCTGGGATCACTGCCACTTCCGATGTTTCAGTTTTTTCTTTATCTGAAACAGAATTTGACTGCAACAGATGTTTAGAATTCAACAAATTTCTCATATATTCAGCTAGTGTATAGTCAGCTTCCTGATCTGCGGGCATGAGAAGTTTCCACTGAGGTGTATAATAAGCCCTTCCAAACAGTTTTTCAAAAGGAGTCAATCCTTTTGCAGTTGGAACAGTTCTCATGCTCAACAGTGCCAGGGGCAGACAATACACCCAGTTCTTTCCTGTCTCGGCTATTAATTTTCTTAATTTATTCTTTAATATTCCATTATGCCTCTCAACTAGCCCTGCAGATTGCGGATGGTATGCACAATGATTTTTTAAAGAAATAGAAAAATGCTTACTTAACTGCTGTATGGTTTGGTTTACAAAGTGTGTACCATTGTCACTGTAGATTCTTTCCGGAATGCCGAATCTAGGGATGATTTCTTTGACAAGAACTTTTGCTACTGTGGCTGCATCTGGATTTTTGGTTGGAAAGGCTTCCACCCATCTGGAAAACATATCTACAATGACAAGACAATACTTCTTATTTTCACATTTGTTCAATTCTATGAAATCCATACAGATAGTGTGAACCGGGTATGGTGGTGTAGGTAAACTCCTTGCTTGGGCTTTAACGCCCCTTGTGCATGTTGTTTGTTACAAATTTGGCACATCAAACAAAATTTTTAGAGTAGTTTGTAAATCCATACTTTGTGAACACCTGGTTCACCAGCTGTACCATACCCCTGTTGAGACATGGCACTGCCCATGGCTCAACAAAGCTGCATATCTAAACAAATTAGATGGTAGTATCAGTTTCCCTTCTTTAGAGATGTACAGCCCCTTTTCGAGAATTGCTCCTCATTTTACCCATCTTTGTTTTTCAGCTTGCGTAGTGAGTGTCTGCATTGTCTTTAACATTTCTAAGTCTAAAATCTCAGAGGGTTGTAGTTCCTCATTTAAAAGAAATACTTCTGAAGCTGCTTGTTTTGCAGCTGTATCATCTCTCGCATTACCTTTTGAAATCCTATTTTGTTGCTTGGTGTGAGCTGTGCATTTACAAATAGCTACTTTTTGAGGTAACTGAATAGATTCTAAAAGATCTAAAATAAACTGTGCATGATTGATAGGTTTGCCAGTAGATGTTATCATGCCTCGGTTTTTCCACTGTTGCGCAAAAAAACATGTACAGTAGAAAAAGCATACTGGTTGTCAGTAAAAATGTTTACACATTTACCCTTTGCTAAGGTACATGCCCGTGTCAAGGCAATCAATTCTGCTGCCTGTGCAGATAAGTTGTGTGGTAAAGGTTTTGCTTTTATAATCTCAGTGTCAGAAACTACTGCATATCCTACTAGGTTCTGTCCTGCAGGACCCCTTTTGCACGAACCATCTCAGCATCATCTAAGGGGTCATCTGTGAGATCTTTTCTAGGTAGTGTCTTTTGCTCAATCGCCTGCAGGCAGTGGTGTGGTGTGCCGGCTGCAGGTGTTGGGAGCAAGGTAGAAGGGTTCAAAGTCGTGCATCACTCAATTGTCATGTGAGGTTGGCTCAGCAATATAGTCATACAGGAAAGATGCCTAGCAGGGGAAAGATATGCTACCTTTTCTTGCAGTAAAATAATCGCGACTGCATGAGGCACTCTCAAAGTGAGAGGGTGGAATAAAACTATTGAGGCCGAAGCCTGTACTGCCATTGCAGCTGCAACTACTGCTTGTACACAGTGAGGTAAGGACTGTGCCACTGGGTCTAGTTGTGATGAATAGTAAGCAATGGGGCGTTGCTTGTCCCCATGCTGTTGTGTTAACACTGATGTCATATAACCTTACTTACAATCTACAATTTGGAAAAAACGTTTATGGTAGTTTGGTAATCCCAGAACTAATGAGGATGCTATTAACTGTTTCTGTTTGCAGAAAGCAGATTCTGCCTCTGGTGTCCATTGTAACAAATCCTGTGCTGCCATAGGCTTTTTATATATCAGGTCAGTCAGAGGTGCAGATTCCAAGGCATAGTTTGGAATCCAACTCCGGCAAAAATGAGTTGTACCCAGGAAGGACATCATTTCCTTTTTGGTAGTGGGTTTTGGTGCTTGCAAAATTGCTACTTTTCTGTCCTCATCTAATGTTCTACCTTCCTTGGATATCACATATCCTAGGTATTTGACTTGTTTTTTCCAAAGCTGCAATTTATTTTTGTTTATCTTATGTCCTTTAGTGGCTAAAAATCATAATAGCGCTATGGTATCTTCTTTGCAATTTTGCTGGGTGGGAGCCGCCAGCAAGATGTCATCAACATAAAGTAAAATCTGACTGCTTCTTGGTGGGGTAAATCCCACTAAGTTGCTTGCCATTTCTTGTGAGAATATTGTTGGACTTTTACAATATCCCTGTGGTAGTCGCGTATATGTATACCTTTTCCCCTGAAATGTGAATGCAAACCAATACTGGCTGTCAGGGTGTATCGGTATCGAAAAGAATGCATTGCTGATATCTACCACAGAAAAATATTTCTATTGAGGTTTTAAATCATTCAACAGTGTGTGTGGGTCTGGCACTGTAGGTGCCCTTGGTATTACTGCATCACTTACAGCTTGTAAATCTTGGACCATACGCCATTCTCTATTTGCTTTTGTAACAGGAAATAAGGGTGTGTTACATGGTGAATTGGGAGATTCCACCAGCACCCCTTCCTTAAGTAAAGCTGCTATGATAGGTTTGATTCCTGCCTCTGCATCTTTTCTTAAGGAATACTGTCTTTTCTATGGTCTAAATGCTGATTTTGGCGTGACAGTAACCAGTCCCGCTGTGCGAATAAGTCTTACATCTGATTTTCCTGTTGACCAGAGAGTTTCTGGTATATTCCTGTTGACCAGAGAGTTTCTGGTATATTCTGTAAGGCATTTTCTTTCTCCTTTAATAGGACTGCTAATCAGCTGTCCTTGCTAGACTGCAAGTGTACACCTGGGTGGGTCTGAGTTATCCAATTTAGCTTCTGTATTTGTATTCCCTGCTCTGATAGTTTTAATTCTGTCTGTTCCGCCTATCTCGTGACTTTTTTTTCTAGGTCTGCCCATTCTATGATTTTGTCCTTGGTTGAGCTAACATGTGGTAATCGATTAGATTTATAGAGTGCAAGGAACTCCTGGGGCAATGAACAGCTGGCTACACTGTTCCCTTCTGTGTCTCAGTACAGGTTATGTAATATCAATCTGTTTGCATGATTTTTAAACAATTCTTGCTCATATTCCTTATCAGGTCCTGGTGTGTTACAATAATACAGGGTACAGTGCAACAGGTGTTGTTTATCAATGTCAAGGGAGGGGAACTTGCTGATGGCTACATTTATTAATTCTTCAGTCACAGTCCCTGGGCCAGTCGTAACCAAGTCCTGGCTGTACCAATAAAACATTTCACCCTCCGATTGCACTGCAAAGGTATCAATTTGTCGCTGTGCTTCCATACCCTGCATGGTTGGGACTACTGCTATACCAAATAGCTGCATAAGGTCTCTGCCCAAGAGATTTAATGGGCATTTTGCAGAAACAACAATTTTGCTTTTCTGAGTCAATCCTGAAACTGGATCAGTTATTGCAATATCATGGGAGAGGGGCTCCTGATACAGCTGTCCATTAGCTGCTTTTACCAGTATGTAATCAGGTGACTCTGTGTTTTCTGGCAGTTTGGAGGGATGTATCAGGGTTCGTGATGCCCCTGAGTCACACAAGAATTTGACTTCCCTCCCTTCTACCAAGAGTGTAACTTCTGGTTTTGTGTCTGCTAAATAGAGCTCCAGGCTCAATAAAGCTAGGTCTAATATTTCATTTTCTTCATTGTCAGTAACTTCCTGCACTTCCTCTATTTCTTCTGTCACATCCTCTACTCCCTCTATCACATTTTCATTTGTCCTTTCTCCGCTATCCCCTTCTAGTGATTCCTGACTACCATATAGTCAGTCATCACCCTCCTTGTCTTCCGTGGTTGCCTTCTTGTTTTTCCTGCAATCCCTTGCCAAGTGTCTCTTTTTACCACATTTGAAACATTCACCCCTTTTCTTTCGCCCTTCAAAGTCTTCTGATCACTGATCAGATTGTTTGTTTCCCTGTGCATTTTTTTTTGCCCTTTTTCCCGGACTGTACTACATAAACTTCTGCTCCATCTTCTACAGAAAATACTTGAGCTTTTCTTTTTTTTTTTTTTTTTTGCTATTAAAATGCCTTTTGGCATGCTTAGCATATTCAAGTAATGACTGTAAACTGCTTGTACGATGATCTACCATGTGTTTTGTAATAAAATTGCTTATGGGTGCAATACTGCCTTTTAAAACTGCTGTTCATATGGGGAATCTTGTGTTTGATCTTCAGGAACCTGCATTCCACAGTGGTTATTAAAACATTCTAATAATCTGGCATAATATCAGTCAATAGTTTTACCTTCTTGTTGGATGCATTGGTTAATGCAAGTCCAGTCTGCCCTAGGCTTCCATTTTTCAGAGATGCGGTCTGTAAGACCTTTTACTCTGTTGTCTAGCTCTGCGCTGCTATGTGGGAGGGGTCTGTGTGCAGCATCACGGGGATTCCAGTTGCCACTAATCATGTGCCAATCTGGCCCCACAATTTGTCTTACTTTTTCTACCTCTTCTCCGTTTAAGTTATAACTCAGCCTTATTCCTTGTAAATCTTCTGAGAACTTTTTAAAATTAACGTTTGGATGAGGAATTCCCTCAGTGGCTTTCCGGATATTTTCTGGAGTCCAAGGTCTATACACTAAAATAGTTGGGTCCTGACCATCTTGTCCTGCCTGAGGATTGGGTACTTCTATAAGTGGACATATTTCTTCTTCACTCATAGATTGTGAATTCTTAACCATTTGATATAACTCAATGCCTTCATTTGAGTTACCTGCCTGTATTCGAGACCTGGTCCCGATGGGATCTCTAATAAATGGTTTTACTTTTGCAATGTTTCTATTTTCAGTGACAACAGGATATCATGGGGGTGGACTAACCTGTTCACTTGCTTCATATTCTGGTAAGGGAGGCGGAGGGGCTGATGCTATTACTAAGTTATTGTCCTCCTTATCTAAAAACATTGTTTTTGAATTGTTGTTCTTTTGTTCCCTATGGTTTACTTCCTCAATCCACCTGTGTGCCTGAGGAATTCCTAATTGGCGTTGCTTTTTTCCAGACGTTTGGAATCGGTTTTGAGCTGTTTGACAAGTTTGATAAGTGAGGATTTTTCTAATTTTCTATCGAATTCGTACTTATTAACCCATTTTGAATAGTATTTAATATTGTCAGCGCGCTGCGACTGCATGTATTTTGCGTCTTCGGTTAACGGTGGATTTTGGGGTCTTTTTCTGCAATTATTACCCATTTTGTTCTACCCTTTTTTGATCATTACATAACTTCTCTTATTTTTAACGTGGTACCACAGATTTTGTTATAGTCTCTTCAGAATGACTGCCTACCTATTTTGTTTCTCCTGATCTATGACAAGACAGTAATCTTTTCTGTCCCTGACTGGTAAAATACAGTCTTGACAAAAACAATACAAAACTAGTCCCTGATCTAAAACAGAAAACAGAAAAAAGTAGACTTACCTTACCTGAGCCTACATGATTGATCACCTGGTTCGTGGAGACCCGTCCTTCAGTCGCAGATCAGAAAGTGGCTGGCCTCTTTTGTACGACAATTCAGTCAGAGGGCTTTTCAAATAAGAAGAACCAATTTGGTTTCTTCCCCATACGGTTTCAACCACCTGACCCATCTGACCCAAGGTGAAGTGAGGGTTCCGGTCCGAAGGACCAATCTGTCAAAGGAAAAAGGTTCAAAGACCAATTCACGTAAGGTTCAGGTATGGCACCCTTTATTACTTGCAGCAAGGAGACAAAACATGCAGATACGGGATTTTGCCCAAATTACTAGTAGGCAGTATGCTTCTTTTATACAGTTCTATGAAATGTTACTTTTCTATGGTTGACGTAGTTAGACACAGCTTTCTGTATTATTCTATAGAAAATGTTACTTAGATTTCCTGCTGACATGTCCAGATTTAAAACTCACTATGTGTTACATAGAAAATGTTACTTGGATTTTCTGCTGACATGACTGGATTTATGAAAAACATTTGAGAAAAACAACCTGGCCTTGGGGCTTTATTTTTAGCCCACTACAAACTTTCTATTCTTCAGTTGTGCAGTTCTAATATATATGTGTTACATTTCAAGGTAGATTTCTAGCTTAGGTACAAGTAATGCTGACTGCAGTTTATATTTTCAAGCAGCCTTTGTTTTCATTATCAATAGCTTTAGCAGTTATGTACTTTTCTCATAGCATAAGAAGAAAATCAATAACTCTTTGTTTAAGTCTCATGATATTAGTAGAAATGAAACATCTATTATTATTTTCATGACATTAGCAGAAACCAAATGCTTTCCTGTTAATTTCCAAAGCATAAGCAGATCATAGCTGCGCATATGACATAACAGGATTGGAATGTAGCTTCTGCAGATTTATGCAGTGTGGACAGAATAAATGTATTAACCCTTTTTAAACCTTGAATGCACTAAGCATGCATATTGCTAATACATATTTTTCTAACAGCCAGTGTTCACACATTTTAGATCTTTATAACAGAGCTTTTGTTTCAAGCTCTCGCAATTTCGGTAAGAAAACTTCGGTTTTACAGACACATATCCTGATGTTTCATTGGCACTTCGCAAAATGCACCAATTCTTGGTAACTATGAAAAACATAGTAATTGTACTAAAATGTAGGAATTCTGGACACATTCAGCATAAACCTATTTGACAGCAACAATCGCAATTTAAGCAAATGACTAGCAGGCCTTGGCCTTACACAAATAATATCCAAATACACTAAACCAAACCTAAAATCAAACAGCTGTTCACTCTTCGATCTTGTAATAACAAATATCTGAGACAGACTGGCCTTTCAAATTATATTCATACCTTCTCTTAGAGATTGCTGTAAAAAAACCTTTAAAATCAACAACAGTACAAAAACAGAGAGCACCTATACTATTACGCATACACAAATACACCAAAAGATTTAAAAACCTCCAAATCACACAATCCCATAGAGACTAGTATCCAATCGTCTCTACCAGTGTCCTTGAAATAGCAGCAAATGTCCTGACAGCTACCTCTTGTGTCAATATAAAACATTAACAAGCCCTTATTTCTGATATAATGTCTCAATCAGCAACCCATAACAGATGGTTAACAAAAGCATGATAAACCCTAGTACAGCGTAATGAAGAGACAAAAATCATGGAAGTAAACCAAAACAACAGAAACTAAATAAAGTTTCATGTCCCAACACAACCCAGCAAAGAAGACCATTAGAAGACACAAAGCCATGTACCTTCTTAACTACCAATCAGCTCTCTTTAATCTAGTAAGAAATGAAAATGAGGGGCTCAAGAAAATTGTTTTATAGGTAGAGCTTAGAAAAATTACCTTTCATTTAGCAACTCTTACAATCCCATATATATATATATATATATATATATATATACACAAATTGAACTTTGTTAGATAATGTCAATCTTTTTGACTCACCATCAACATAGCTTACATTATTCAGTCTGAAGTACCCAAGGCTAGGGAAAGGGAATAGCACAAAATAAATAAATAACATTTTATATTTTCAAAATTCAAAAATATTATTTACTTCAGTCAGCAACTCTTCTAATTGTGTGGTTCTTATAGTATTTATTCCGCACACAAAAATTATCAGATCATATTTTATAGCTTTCCTCTTTAGTCTACAAATAACGTTTTTTTACCTTTCATTAGATGGCTACCTCTCATGCACATGCCAAAGTGACTATATGTCTGTGTAACCTTAGGATCATGTTTCTATGTTCCCTTAATAATGAGTTCTTAATAATAATATCAGACTTAATAGTGGAATTATTATTACCTTGGTTTGTTTTCTCAACTTGCATGTCAGTGGTTAAGTTGCTGCCATTTTCAACCAAAGGCCTAGTTACAATGGAGGCTTTCATCCCAGAATTCACTGAGATACTCACCACCCATATGCCTCCCAACATCCCACCATAACACTTAAACCTTACAGATGGCATCCAGCTATTCTACCTCTTCCTCTTTCTTTCATATTAGCTCCTTTTCTCTCAACTATCATTTCTTTTGTCATAATCAAACTCTGCACTTTTCTCTCTCTCTCTCTCTCTCTCTCTCTCTCTTTCTCCCTCTCTCTTCTTTCAGTGCCTTCCTTTAACTAATGCTCTACTACTTCCTAAAATATAAATAAGTACAAGAAGTAAATGTAATGTCTCTTCTTTGTTGCAAAGTGACTCATTGTATATCTCTTGTGAATGTTCATTTACCCGGGCTGCACCTGTAAATGGTTAACAGTGACCAGTATACAACTAAGAAAACAAACATAAATAAATTAATTCATTAATTAAAACTGTCACAATAACAGAAAATAAAACCATGCATAACAAAACTCCTTATAATTTCCTTCCAGAGACTGACATCCTGTACCCTGATTTGTCAGTGCTTGCACAGAAAGTAACATCTACCAACTTAAGCACATTTATAACATCTGCTTCAGTCATGATACTTGCCCTAAAATATGGAAAATGTCTTAAGTAAACCAGTGCCAAAATCATATATATATATATATATATATATATATATATATATATACAATGACAACTTTTAAGCGTTATTCAGACCAAAATCTGTTTTCCAGAAACCAGCATGAATTCTGGGTTGACTGCAACACCATGACTTCTCACAGGAGTTTAACTGATAGCATCCTAACTGGAATGGACAAGTCCAGCTAAAAGAAACAATATTTATAGAGTTTAAACATGGTTGACTATGACATGGTTGTCATAGTTCACCATCAGTGCTTCAAAATAAATCATTTCAGCAATATCAGAAGTTATGGAAGGGTTGTAAGCAGTACATTTACAGAAAACAGAGTCCCAGAATAAACTTGCAAGCTATACATAGCAGCATAACAATACTTCTAAGCATATGCCAGCCATATGTGCCACAGAATATGAAAGTGTTATGCAATCAAGATTTGCTACAACTTATTTTTAACTGAAATATTTACTATGGTTTATGGTTATGAATTCTGCTAAATGTTTTTTGCAAACCCACACTTTTTGAAGTTGGGAGGGCTACGGTCATGTATGTGTGGGGGGAGGGCATCGAATTCTGGAAGTAGCCATACAATTCCGGAAACCCAGGATAGACCTCTCACCATAACCTAACAAGATGCAGCCTAGAATAACCTGTAATTAAATCTAATGCATCCAAATTTAGATGTTTCCTTCAGTTAACACTTGAAAGGAATGACACCAGAGAACCAGAGGTAGGCAGGTGGTATCTCACTTCAATAACATCAAAGTTTAATGTCTATTTATTTATAAGGCTTATTATACAGCACCGATTTTATTGAATACATATCGTATACACCTAGTGTAGGCTTTATTGAATCTGGCCCTGCATGTGAGTAAAACAAGAAGCCTTTTATTTCTTACACTGACGTTAACCTCAGCTTCACAACCTTCTTGGGCTAAAAGAAATAACAGTTGACACATTACATAGGGAAAAAAGTCAGTCTTTAATAAATTACAATTTAACCTTGGGTTCTTATCACAGCAAAAAGGATAATTATGGAATCACTTTTGCTAAATTTTAAACAATGTGTGAAATGCAAGAGAATACAGGCCCCACTGCATTATACTTTCCAAAAACATTTTAAACATTTAATCAATACAATTAACTGACTAAGACTCCAGAAATGTCCATTAGATATTTCAGTAAAGGTTTGATTCGGTGTCTTATAAAAGACTTCTAAATAAAAACATGAAGGAGGCCACAGGTTCATAAACTGAATTCAAATCATGTTTTCTAGTACTGGACCAAAGACAGACAAAAACGTCCTATCTGTAAAACCAAAGACCTTGATTCAGTAAGCAGTCTCGTTGCTAGATGGATGGGCATGGAGGGAAAAGTAAATGAGCAGGTGATGGTTTGCTCGTTGTTTGTGGGAGTACAACATGAGGATACACCTTGCTACTGACAGTGTTGCTGTCCTGGCTCATACAGGTAAAAGGGGGTCACATAAAGAGTATAAGCATGTACAAAGATATGGTTGAAAACCCTGGGTATCTAAATATGCCATGTGTGGGAGTGCAGGGAATAGAATTTAACAAAACAGTCATCTCATACTCTTGGGTCCTACCACCAAGCTTTCACTCACGAAGTATAAATGAATGGGCAAAATTAACATAAGGTGGTTCCTAGCAACCTGAATTATCAGAATTAAGTGACATGAGTCCTGGTATGACAGGAGGCAGATGGCAAGTGGAGTCTAGTGTAAATAAGTAGGTGGATTAATTAAGAACCATGAGAATCTACCCAGCAGCTAGGTCGTTTTACTACCATCACTGTGACACAGTGATAGGCTAAATCTATGCAATTGCCATACTGTGTTAGTTGTGATTCACTACAAAATCTTATAATACTGACCAAAAAAAAAAAATATATATATATATATATATATTTATTTTTGATGGCAGCTGACTGCTAGCAGGGGAGGTTTAGCAGTCACCAGTCATGAAATGGATCTGGAAGGAATCATACGACACAATCCCAAAGCAACAAAATATCCATAAGGTCTATAACAAATCCAGTAAACACAATGGATGGATATGAATAGCGTTAATTCAAGCGTTTTTTAATGTCACTGTACTGGTCATAGGTGTGACCACACTTTTAATACAGGGTAAAGATATTGTTGATGGAAAACTCAGCAATAAAGATGGTTCAAGGCCTGTAGCAGAAGACACATTTGAAGAAACAGAGAAATTTAGATGGAAACCATAGGAGAGAGGATAACAGACAGAATCAGCCATAACATATTCCAAAATATGAAGGTCTGTAGCAGCATTTTGAAAAGATTAGGGTGGAAGAGACGTGGCATGAAGATGGGAGCAAAAAGAGGAATGCATAACATGGAAAAGCATTTAATTTTCTTAAGGATAGGGTATGAATACAATCAACTCCTAGCTGAAGTGTTAAGTGAGAAAGCACACAAGAATTTTTTCTCCAGTTGTGCATACACAGTATGGTGAAGATAATCTCAGCATTTAATATGTAATACTGGAACTTTTTGATAAGTACAAAAACAAACAAATAAATGAAATGTATCTAAAAATCTGTACACATTGTCATTTTCAGCTTATTTCTCATTCTGCACTGATTGAAAATCATGCACAAAATGAAGGAATAAGAAAACTGTATGGAAAACTGCAAGGAGTTCTAGTATAGAATTACCCAAGGCCATATGCTGAGATGGCATAATGCTGTGCTTCCCTACTGTGATTTTTTTGCCCCTTCCACTTCTGGTTATAGGTCAGTCTTTAATCATATAGATCCCATTGCCTTGCTCTTGGCAGTGTTATTGGACATTGATTGGCAGGTGTTTGTTTTATCTTTTTATTCTCAGTTGTAGTGCTGTGGTTCATCTAATTACACTGCCTTCAGCTCTTTGGGCTGTCTAGCTCTGAAGTACCTAAATTATCACTCGTGGGAGTAGGTTCATGACAGAAAGTTTTTGATCATCATGTGTCAGTTTTCTCTATCCCTCGTCACAGTATATTATGTGAGGAGTTTTTTTTTTTTTAGTTGGCCTACAGGAATCTAAAAACAGTATACTCTATCTCAGTCTACAGAGGCATGTTTTCTTAGACAGCTTGAGGAGAAGAAGTTAACACTTTCTTAATTGCAAGTTATAATTGTCATGCCCTCAAATAATCAACTTCTTCTTCTGAATATAATTTGTCCTTCCGATCCTCTTCATTTGGCCTGCCTAATTTTCTTTATTTTATCCTGGCACTTGAATTGTACATTACCTGGCTCTACATTCTGCTGGACCAGTGTAAAATTCTGTGAGTTTGCATCTATTTAATGGGCCTATGTGCCAGGTTAATTTTCATTTCAACACTGTTATACCTTCTGATTTGTGTAACTTAGCCCAGTGCAAATACTCTTTGCTTTACTTAAAGCTCACTACATCATCTCATTGTGAGAATGCAAGACTCGACAAGAAGTTTGTGCACATCCCTTTCAATAAAAAACACCACACCAAAATAACATATGATGACTTTTTATTAAATAAGTCTTAATCACCACTTAATTGGAAACATTCTTAATCACAATTCAATTAATGTTGCAAAACATTTATTAATCACAATGTTAATGTAAACTCCATGCAACAATTAAACAGGGCAGCATAGCCTGCTTATCTTGCCCGAAGTAAGCAGAGTTGCCTTAACCACTCACTTACCCTTACTTATCAGAAGCAGCATGTCCCCACTTACTTCCACAGCCAGTCAATCTCGTTTCCAAATGCAACCCAACACCAGAGGGGGAACAGAAGAGGACAAGTCTGCCCCTCTTCTCTGCCAACCAACCAATCCACATATGAAATTAGACAATCCCTTTCATGTAATAAAGAAGGGGGGAGGGAAGGGAGTACTGCAAGTTTACACCTAAAACTAATCTCCCAACTCTGCTTCTCTCACATAACTGCCTTAAATCACACCCCACACTTACCTCACTTACTCTCCAGCCCTCTTCCCTCCACATTAACCCTCCTTAACACTACTCCACTCAAACTCTCTATCCCTTATAGAAATCCCTCCCCACCTCTCTCTCCTCCATTAACTCTTTCAGTTCTACCCTGCCCTTCATTACCCTAGTCACTTAAAGTGGCTCTGAGCAAATTAGTTTATGCCCAAAGCACATGAAGTGAACAGTCAGCATATTCAACAGTTTCTCTTCACTGCAAAGTAAGATGAAGCTCTGTAGTCCTTGTAACTATCTTGGGCTGAAATTTCTGTTGATATCCACCCAAACAGATGCATAAAAATGCACACGTGTATATCTGCATGTCCTCACTCTCACACACACACACACACACACACACACACACACACACACACACACACACACACACACACACACACACGCACACACGCACACACACACACACACACACACACATTCATATTCATGTGAAGACAAATACACACACATACACATTCGTACTCATGTGAACACAAATACACACACACACACACACACACACACACACACATACACACACACACACACACACACACACACACACACACACACACACACACACACACACACACACACACACACAGGCTTGCAAGCACACATACTCTCTTTCTTTCCCTCTGTCTCTTTCTGTCACTCTCGCTGTCTGGTGACACACAGGCTTGCAAGCACACATACTCTCTTTCTTTCCCTCTGTCTCTTTCTGTCACTCTCGCTGTCTGGTGACATGACATTGCTTGCTCTATTAAGGGTGAGAGATGCACTGAATTCCAGACTAAATCATATTGACATGCTTGGCACTTCAGTACAAATGACTAAGACGTCACCATCTTGCATTAAGTTTGATTCCTTCAGTTCCATTTGTCTGTTCTGTGAGTCTGTGTATATTACTTAACCAGGCAGCATTCCCGGATTGACACAGAAAACAGGCACTTGTGCCTACTGGGTTTGCTTGTTTAACAAATAAATATATAAAAAAATGACATGCCTGTTTCATTTTCCTTTACTTCTGAATTATCTACTGTTCTATATCAAGAACAGTTCAGAGAGATTGTAATAAGATATGCCAGCTAATAACTTCTGCCCACAACCCCCCCACACACACACACTCACGCATGCATGCACATGCAAACACTCACATGCACATACATGCACAAATTAGCACATTCACCAACACACACACGTGCCACACACACACACACACACACACACACACACACACACATACATATTCTCTATTTGCCATTAGCAACAGGAATGATTTCTACTCATGGATGGCACTGTTTCCCACAGTGGCACATTTTTGAAGCACTTTAACAGGCCATTCCACAGAAGGCATGGGTGGTACTTACAGCATGTCTCACATGTGAAGTCATGATTTACAAATACACATGCATGGAGAGCTAGAGTACCTACAACTTACAAAAAGGTGAGAAAGTTTTACAGCTGAGGATAAGTGTTATGCAGGAATGAATTCTTGTATTTGCAGCATTTACTTCTGCGTGTATATTTATTTTTTTTTGTGAAAATGCGCATGCTCAAGTGTTTTGTTATTTTTACTAGTCAGCTGGTACATGATGCATCAGTCTCTGGCCTTATTCATTTCCTAGATAACTATATTTCCCATATAAACATTGACTGTATATCTTTAACAGAGCTGTATTTCCATCTACAATCATGCCCTGCCTCATGTTGTCGGGGTACCTATGCTTGGTGATTCTAATGCACCACTGAAAGCAGCCATAAAAGGCACTCCTTACCTTGCTCCCAATGCACTGAAGGGCAGCACTGCCTACACAGCCACAAAGTCTTCATTAAATCTGGGCCCAGTGGATTCAACCTGCCACCAAACCTTTAAAGCCATCTATAATATTTAAAATAAACACATTCCAACAGATGCAGTCCTGTCAGCTAATTTTATTCAGCATTTTTTTTTGTATTTATTGATGCATTTAATAACTTTTTTTTTTTCAAATTATTTTTTATTTATTTAGATACAAGTATGAAAACATAAACAGTATTTGAAAACATTATATCACACAAAAATATGTACAATATATACAATAAAATAAAATGAATCAAAACTAAGCAAACCTAAGCTTATCTAAATTGCAGATAAAGAAAACCTGAAGTAAAGTTAAGGCAAAGAATCAAATTAACTTGAAAATATTATCAAATCCAATTAACTAAATATAAAGGAAAGAAAGAGCTGCCAGCTAGAATGTATATAACACTTGCAACAGGGAGAGATGAGGGTTGTACGTATACTAGCTTATCACACCAAAAGGCTAGGGGCACATATCCCCATTTTGTATAGATAACAAAAGAGATAGCAAAAGAGATAGCCTAAATATTATTGTAAACAATAGATTAAGTCAATAAGGCCTTTCCAGATTTTCCCATAGAGAGCTTTTTTCCGTTGATTTTTTGTGATTATTTTTTTGTGCTGCAATATATGCAGTGGCCATCTCCTTGAATTTGTTCCAATTAAGTTTTGTACGATCTAACCAGTTTTTAGTGATATATAACTTGATCAGGGAGCACAAAATGATTGTGACATGTTTTTCTAGTCTCGAGAGTTTGATAGTAGGTATATGAAGAATTGCTAGTTCCCAGGAGAGTGTGGACTTGTGGTAGCCCATTTTTTCTAGACGAACTTTTAATGATGTCCAGAGTCTATGGGAGTGTTTGCAGGACCAAAGTACATGTAGAAGATCTGCTCTTGGATAAGAGCAGCAGGTACAGGAGGAGGAATTTTTAGAATCAAAACTGTTCAACCTTGTGGGTGTATAATAGGTATTGTTGAATACCATTAATTGTGTATAAATAAGTTTTTTAAGTGGAGAGAAATCTAAAGTGTTTTTAATCGCAGATAGTTTTTGTTCCTCTGTAAATGAAGTTCCACAATTATTCCAGTAGTTAGAGAAGAGGCATCCTGAATTGTGTATAATAGGGTCTATTAGTTTATAGGCCTTGGAGAGCATTTTAACTGGGCTTAACACAACTTGTATAATTTCATACGCTTTGCCAATAGCCTGTTCATTGACCGAGATATGCGTAAATTTTGATGTAACTAATTCCCTTAGTTGGCGTAAAATGACCGTATATTACTTATTCGTTTTGAGGATTGATCTTAGATCCAAACGTTTTATATCCTTATGCTGTAGTAAGTCCCATACCGTAATATCTTTGATTATTGGGAAGTCTGCAAGATTGATCATATTATTGATCTTGATGTTGGGATTTAAATGTAGAGGTTGAATTAAAGGGAGAAATTTGTCAAGCTTAAGGAGTTTTATTAAAGACTGGAAAACCTTAATGTTATGTTTTAATGTAGTACAAAATTTATAGTTACTGAGAACCTCTGGAGTTAGAAAGGGAAGAGCCTTAGGATTAAATTTATATGTTAGAACATACTGGAACCATAATTTCATCCAAGAAGGAGAGGTAATGTAATTATTCTGAGTTAGTTTTGAGATTAACAGAGTTCTGTTTGCACAAATGATCATATAGTAAAGCTGAAAATTAGGTAATCCCAAACCACTTCTGTCTTTAGGATAAACTAGCCTTCAATAGGAAATCCTGACTGATTTAGGAAACCAAATAAACTTGGCTAATTCCTTATCAAACTTAGAGAAGAGAGCTTTTGAAATCATAGGATTTGCAGCTCTGAACTGGTAGAGTAGTCTGGGAAGTATGTTCATCTTCACTATCGCAGCTTTGGAAAGAAAAGATAAGTTCATTAGTTCCCATCTACGGAGGTCTTGTATTATAATAGACCATGTTTTGAGAAGATTTTTTTGTGTCATGGAAGTTTGGTTATGATCAAAATGAATACCAAGATAATATATGTTAAAGGATGTCCGAAAAGGAGAATCCGGAAAGTAGTATGGTTTATGTCCCATCATATTAATAGGAAAGATTTGTGATTTTTTATGATTTACTTGATACCCTGAGGCCTTCGAAAAATTATCTATAGTAGTGATTCTTTTACTTAGGTCTGTATTAGGATATTGAAAGTATAGGTTAAGATCGTCAGCGAATGCTGAAAACACCAACTTAGTATTCAAAACTTTTGGAATCGAGTGATGGGTATTTTGTATTAAGTAGAGAAAAAAGGTTCAATGAACAAATTGAAGAGGAAGGGGGATAGCGGGTATCCTTGTCTTGTGCCATTTATAATTTTAATAGGATCCAACAGAATTTTGTTAATATAAAGATAGGTAGAGGAATTTCTGTAAAGAATTTTAATCATATCAGAGAAACTACTAGGGATATTGAAACGGTCCAAGGTTAGAAATAAAAAGTCCCAGTTAACTCTATCAAATGCTTTTGAGGCATCCAAAGTTAGGGCATATATTGGGTTTTTATCTTTCTTCGTCAACTGAATCATGGAATCCAGGGTTAGTGTATTGTCCCAGGTGTGTCTTTGCGATGTGAATCCAGCTTGTTCGGGAGAGATTAAAAAGGGCATGATTTTTTTGAGTCTGTTAGCCAAGATCGTTGAAAAGATCTTTATATCAACATTAATTAAAGAAATAGGTCTGTAATTATTAGGGTCTGTTTTATCATGTTTGTTTTTCAGAATTAGATTGGTTTTTGAGGTGTTCCAGTATAGGTCAGTAATACCAAATTTTATGATGTGATTAAAAATTTTTAGCAAAAGAGGGGAGATCATTATATTAAAGGCTCTATAGAAGTCTGGAGTGAAACTGTCCGGACCAGGGGACTTTCCTAATTTAAGATTTGCGATACCTTCTTGGATTTCTTGAAGAGTTAAAGGGGCAGAGAGCGCGGCATATTGATTATCATCCAGTGTAGGGAACTTTAAAGAGTTCAGAAAGTTCTCCATATATGAGTCCTGAGGTGAGATCACTTTCCTGCCATAGATATCTGAGAATAAGGAAGAGAATAGTTTTATTATTTCTGAGTCGGATTTATATAATTTATTTTGGTATTGGATGATGGAAATCCTTGAATTAGTTTGGTTAGATTTTATGATTCTGGACAGAGTTTTGGAGGGGATTTGTGCCCATTCTGCATAAGTTGCAATACATTTTTGTTCATACACAGATAGATTTTGCTGGTGAAGTACCAATAATTCTTTTTGAGTGTCACTTATCATTTTATCTAATATTGCATCCGGGCACATTAATTGTTTCTTTTCTAAATCAAGAAGTTTCAAGGACAAACTTAGTTCCTTATATTTATACAGTTTCTTGTAGTAAGAAGCTTTGCTGATCAGTCTCCCTCTCAAGTTGGCTTTGCATGCAGCCCATTGAATGTCCAATGGTATTTGCAAGACTTTTAGGTTATTGTTGAACTCTGTTAGAATCTCGTTTATCTCTAGGATTATATCTTTGTTGTTAAGTAAGTTGTTATTTAAGGTCCAGTTAGCATGATTATATATTAAAGATTTTTTTGATATGTAGGACAGTTTAACGGAGATTCTTGCATGGTCTGATAAAAACCTAGGTTCCATAGAGAAATTAATAATATGTGAGGCTAAGGAATCAGAAATTAGGAAAAAGTCCAAGCGCGACCATGAGTTGTAACATTTTGAGAAGTACGTGTATAACCTGTCTTTGGAGGAAATGTCACTAAATGAAATAGGATCTATAAGATTAAAATCTATTATGAGTTCCTCTAGTGCCTGGGAGGCCTGAAAGTTAAACGAGGAGGATCTACTAGTGCGGTCGCTGTTAGGATCTATAACAGTGTTCCAGTCACCACCTACGATAATATGATGATCATTAAAGGTGGAAAGTATGCTGCGGATTTCTAAAATGAAGAGATGTTGTTGTGCACAAGGGCCATACAAGTTAAGAAAAATAATCGGTTTATTAACATTAAGTAGTTGAGAGATAAAATAGCACCATCTGCCATTATTATCAGACTTAACCTCTGTTATTATGCCTTGAAATTCCCTTTTTATTATTATAGCAACCCCCTTTGAATTCGAGCTATCTTCTGCAGCGATTATAGACCTTACCCACTTTCTTTTACTGTCTTTTGACCAATCTTCCTTGAGCATTTGTGTTTCCTGTAAGAAGGAAATACTCGCCTGTGACTTGAATATTAAGTGCATTAAAAGGGATTTTTTTGATTTATTTTGTAAGCCTCTTATATTCCACGAGTCAATAGACCACACCATATGTGTTTATCTTATTTACATGGAAATGTAAGGTAAGTACCCTCTTACTCCTGTAATATTCCCTAGCCCCTGTGATAAAGTTAACATGTAGACTTAGGGGAACAAGTATCTTGGAGACACGCACCATTCTTGTATTTGTTAGAATTAGACTCTTGACTACTAAGGCAGCATAATATTTCTTCCATAACTTAAACCCGGTGCCTAGCCACCCCACCTCCCTAAGAGAAGAAGTACTAAGATGAGAATAAAAGTAAGAAATAAAATAAAAACAGTTACGACTTTTAGCATTCTTTAGGAATAAATCAGAAACAATTAGCCAACATAATAAACAATAAATAAATTGCAAATTAAAGAGCAACTTTTTACATATATACAAATCTATTTCTTTCCAAGCAAGTAGCATACTAACACACTAACAATCCGCATCTGGAGCCTCTATATGAGTAGTAGAAGGCTCTATATAGGGGAAGATATGCTTATAATAATATTAGTATATGAGAAAAGGATAAACATTAATAAAGTTTACACAAGATAACATTAACCCAAACTAAAAATGTGACCCTTAATGTCCAGAGGATTGCCATAGCAAGGGTTACATCCTCATAACAATTTACATTGCCTTTGTATGAGAGACCCCTTTATTATAATATATCATGATATAAATGAATAGCAACCTAAGTGTGATATCAACAGGTATATCAATATAATAATAGTTGAGTAAACTCATTTGTGAATGTCTATCTATAGCATTTGGTGAACTTATATGCATCATAGAAAGATATCTACTTAACCATGCAAATAAACATTTTAAACATTTTAAAACAGGGCGCCAATGTAGGAAGTCTATTTGTGTGAAATATAAGTTTGATTGAGATCAAACCCTCCTTGACTGCCTGTATCCGAACTAATGAGTGCGTATAGTTTTAATACACATCTCCGTGGCTGAATACCATCTGTCAGCCAATATAAAGTAATAGTGTATTTTCATTGAGTTTCAGTAATGTATATTCCATCATATCATTCCATAAAACGTATTATGTTGTATCTAAACATCGATTGTAAACAAACTATAAACAATAAGATACAACGTCCGCACAGCGCGTACCATAAGCTCATAACTCATCTACCTAAAATACGAACATTTACTAGTAACCTCTAATCCTAGGGATAAATCCTAATAAACGACATCAAGGTAGACCAGTAACCACGTTTACAGAAACATTAAGGCAATGAGCTACTAATGTGGATGGTTAGTTAAAACCCCTAATCTATAACTTTTAAACAGACATCTGAAATGGTACACAAAACCAGGAGATGATGCATTGTTATGTATTTCGTGTTACCATAAAGCTGTACTTCAAGAGATTATGCTGAGATGTCTGTTAAACTGTCTTTTACAATCAGCTGTTATGAGTCCACTTCCCTTTGTAACTTAGTATGCATAATTGCTGACTAGTATTTAATGACTGTATGAATCTTCATTAAGCAAGAGATGGTCTGTTCAAGCAGGCATGTGTTATGGCACATGAGCGACAAACACTATCCGCCTGTAGAATCGGTGCTGTTTATCTCAGCGAAACCTCTCAGACATAGCTGAAGAATCCTCGAGTACTTCATTAATGTAGATCATATTGAGAACTGAGGAATAATGAGAAATGGTATTACAACGCTAAATTGGAAGGATGTTGAGATTGTGTAAGAACCAAACGGAAGTCCCTTGAACCTAATAGTTCTATGGAAACAGATAACCACAAGCCAAAGGTTCCGATCTGCCTAGAAGCGACCATCTACTAATAACAGTCATATGAAAAAGAGATTTACTCTGCATACAAACTTTCTAGTAGTTACAAAAGGACTACTCCATTTAACCAGATGTACTATTTTTCTTCCGGTGAGTTAAAGAAAAGGGAGAAGATCTGTTTTTTTATAATAATCATTGATTTGACTTAGGATCTATACTGTAGCATCTTACAAGTCAAATGTAGCCTTAAACTCTTTCAAGAAAGCGTCCCTCGCTTCTTTTGTGTTTGTAGCTGAGTATTTTATGTCATTATGGGTAAAAGATAGTGTGTTTGGATATGGCATTTGAAACTTGATTTTTTTTTTTATGAGTTCCGCACAAAACGGCGCTAGAAGTTGTCTGGATGTTTTAACAGTTATGGGCAAGTCCTGTGAAAAGACCAGTCTGTGATTGTTCCAAGTGAAGGATTTTTGTTCTTTTGCTGCTGATAGGATTTTTTGGGTGTCCTGATAGTTCAGTAGCTTTGTGTAAATTTGCCGTGGAGCCAGGGAATCTTGCCTCTTATGCAAGGCTCTATGCGCTCTTTCAACAATTATATCGGCCAATGCGCCTTCTGAGCGCACAAGAGCCTCAAATATTTGTTTAGTTATGGATAGCAGTGTATGGTTTTCATAGGATTCAGGAAGCCCTCTAACTAACACATTATTGCGACAACTTCTTGCCTCTAAGTCTGTCAGTTTGTCTTTAAGTTCTTTTAGGGTTGTATCTTTAGATTGTAGATCCTCGGAGATGGATAGTATGGCAAGTTCGCTGGCTTGAGTCTTGTTCTCCAAAGAGTCAACATGCTGTACTATGTGGTTTATAGTGTTGCCAAGCTTATTTAGTTGATCGGAGAAATCTTGAATTGCCAACTGAATGGGTTGGAGGACTAGCTTAAGATCATCCAAATGAAAGTTTTGATCAGTTTTACTTTTTGCGGTTGTTTTACTGAGCTCCGGTGTAGCTTTACCAGTTTTCTGCCTCTTAGAGGCTGTTTCTTTTTCTGGAGAAAAGATTATGGAGCTTTTCACTTTAGTAGATTGTGCATCCATGGCTTCTGAGTTATTCGCCATACTTGGAATTTTAGATAAAGCAGACCGACAAGCTGGATATTCCAGAAATGCCTTAGGGCCCCTTTGGATACACGTGGCCTTTGTGATTTATCCTCTGGAGGAATAAATTAGCTGTTTTATCCCCAAAGCTAAGTATTTAAGGACTCTAATCTGAGCTGAGCAGTTAAGGTAGATTTATCCTTTCCAGTAAGATTGAATATTATTATTTAATGGCTGGGAAACACAGATCTATTATAATTTAGTTGAGGAGCTCCGTGCAGAGAGTGCGTTCTAGGCAGCCACCATCTTGGAATCTCTCGATGCATTTAATAACTTAGTAGCTATGCAAGCTGACTGAGCCTTTAGAACCCTCTAATTCAATAGTCTGCTGTTTGACAAAAGAAAACACATAAAATGAAAATATGCACTAAAAGATATAATGCAAGATAAAAATTGACCCATGTAGCTTCATCTATGAAACTTAAGGACAAATAAATAAAAAATAAAATGATCCATTCTATTAAATACTGTTATATCTGGTAAATTTAGGTCCTGCATAACTGTGGTAAGCAAACTGCAGTAAGCAAATGAAAGAGTCCACTTCATACCTGTCAACTGTACAAATTTTCGCAGAATGTCCAGATTTTTGCCTCACATTTTTGGTCTGTTTCTCATAAAATTGTGGTTTTCTGGCAAATCACTTGCAAATGATTGAGGGCTGAAGTCAGAAAATAATGACAGACATTTGAGTTTCAGACTACATACTCTTCAGAAAAAAATTCATGGTAATGCAAAACCTGTTGCTCTGTCTACTTTCTATGTTTGTAAGAGTAATATTTAAAATGTGTCCCTATTTTTAGGCCTTTGCACCCCCATTATTTGTGGCTTTGTCCAGATTTCTTGCTCTAAGATGTATGCACTTTCATTTATTCCACAAACACAATTAAACCTGGTTATGAAGAGAAGAAACTGTACTGCATAGAGTGAAGTGATTACACTTCGATATGCTAAAAAAAGACAAAGCAGTTAAGTGCTACTATAGCGCATGGCACAATGTTAGCAAATGTTAAGCACCCCCTACTTAACTTGTTTAAGTTAGGTCTCACACTAGATAGTCACATCTTCCATTACTGACCAGTAAATGACAGGGGCAAAATAAAAACAGACTTGTTTCTGCCTGCTGTCTATGCTGGTAATGTGTCACTGACTTAATAACAGACTTTGTGTTAGTTAGCCTGCACTTCCTGAAGGATATGACGCCTGAAACACAAATATATTTTATTATTTTGTAACTTAAGTTCTCAGTGATTGGTCAGAAAATCACAGATTTTATGAGCAATAAACAAAATATATGAATCAAAAATCTGGATATTCTGTGAAAACCAGGACAGTTGAGAGGCATGGCAAGGTGAGTCTAAACATAAAAAACATTTTTACACTGCCTTTATGATAGTGCTCGTTAAGTGCTTTATGCCTTTGAAATCTGGTAAAACACTTAGCACTTTTCTGTTTTTACTATAGCTAGTAGTACATGGAGCAGACAAAGTTTTGCGCACTCTCAAGGTGAATTTCTTGGCCTCTATGTCTCAAACCCATAATAAGACGGTTATGATCAGCAACCCTCTCATAATCCTCTATGTTATAAATAAATTTGGTGAAGTACAGCTCTTAACTTTCATGGAGATTATAACTGTTTTAAAATACCTTCATAATCAATGTATATTGCTGTAGCATATTGTAGATTGAAATAAAGTAGATTTTTTTATATGATTACACTAGTCTTATAATCAATTAAAAATGTTATTAAGTTTCCATTAAATTTTTCTTTTACATTAGCAGTCATGGTCACAGTTACAGTTTTTTTTCTCCATCCCATCTAGCATTTCTTTAGCTCAATGTAAGCGACCTTTTAGCTGTATTCTACTTTACTTGTATCTTGCTGCCACTTCATTGCTCTGTCAGGGGTCAGCATGCCTCTGCACTGCCCGGGTTTTTGCACAGTGTCTCTGAATTTTGCCTTGTTATTGTCCGACTGCTTGTGGGTTTTTTGATTTTCTAGTCAATCATAAAGGATGCATGTAGATGTTGAACTTCTTGTTTTCTAGAATTGCAAGATGATTTGGATTAATGCTTAGAAATTGTTCCTGATTATGAACTTTTGTTTTTCATTTCTAACCAGAGGGATTGAAAAATGTGTGCTTGGTGCCAGGTTCCTATTAGAACAACGAAAACGCATTTTGTTGAATGCGTTTTCGTCGACACATGTAGGGCGAACAAGCAAAACAGCAAAGCGGCTGTTCAGCAAATTCTTTCCCTGGGAAAGAAGTCGCTTGACCGCTTTGTTGCTTTGACTGTTCTGAAGTGTAGTGTGGTCCCTTGTCTGGTATAGCTCCCAAGCGTGATTGTGCAACAGTTACTGACCTTAGGGTTAGGGGGTTTGGGTGCGGGTTAAGGTAAGTGCATATGTATGAAAGTGTTTACTGTCTTTTATTTTGCATTAAATGTATGGTTAAGTTACATGTGTATGTGTTTTAAGCTGTTTACTTCTGTTTTTGGGGGGTAGGATTAGGGTTAAGGTAAGTGTGTATGTGTTTGGAACTGTTTATGTAAATGTGCGAGAGTTACTTACCTTAGTGTTAGGGAGCGGGTTAAGGTAAGTGCTTATGTTTTAAAATGTTTACTGTTTTTTTTTTCATTAGATCTATGGTTGGGTTACATGCATAAGTGTGTTTAATTGTTTACTGGTTTTTGAGGAGGGGTATAATTAGGATTAGGGTATGTGTGTATGTGTTTGGAAGTGTGTAATGTTTTTTTTGTTTGGGGTTGGAACAGCAATTTCTTTCCCTAGGAAAGAAATTGCTGTTCTGTGGTTTCGACATTTTCAGCTTTCGCTGAATATGTGTCGATGAAACACCGTTCACCATTTTCAGCATTCGGTGTTTTAATATGAACCCCTTGGTGCCCACTATAAGCCTGGAAAAGCAATATGAAAAAAGTACACTGAGGGAAGAGAAAAAAGAAATGAAAAAATTAGGGAAAACTGAATGAATGGAATAAGAATGTACTGCAAGCTTGGAAGGTATCTGATGAATTTAGCATGAAACATATGTGTCATTATTGTTGTTTATTAAAACTGGATTTGAAGTGTCTTGTGATTTCAAGATTTGTTTCACATCATGGACTGGTGATGGTAGTGTTTCAGCAACCAAACATTACATTCTCAAATTCTAATGAATGCCAACCTTCAACTAATTCCCATTTGCATTCATTCTTTTTATAGATGAAAATGATAATGTATACCTATAACATTATATTATGTTATGCTTAGTGAACATTTTTAGCACCTTTGAAATGATGTTAGGGAGTTTAATCATAAGTCCGATGCTATAAGGTGTTATGTAGTGTTACATGCATTGATTCTTCGTTATTTGGAAAACAATTGACACATCACTTCCTAATTTGTAAGTTTTTATATAATAATCGACCAGAAGAGTTTTTCTTACTGCTCGCAGTCTAATTTTTATATTTTGATTATTTTATTTCCCTTTATTAATGATATCTACCCATTACTGAATGACAAGAAGCTCATTCATTCTATTCTCAGACTTTAATAATTATAAGTTATAAAAGCAATCAATCATATTCTTTTATAACATTCAGTATTGGATTTGTCTTTCAAACTTGAACTTCATTAACCTACTATACATTAAGTAAGCCTAATAATAATGTCATATATATATATATATATATATATATATATATATATATATATATATATAAAATACACTTGGAAAGCTGTGTGAAGGTATTGGGGAATTTTGTATCATTCATCTAAATTAACAAGGTAGTAAACATGAGCTAAACTTATAATCTTCCTTAATAATAGAAATGATATCTAAACTTCATGTTGAAATAAATTAAATATAGAATCTGCAACAAAGATACAAAAACTGTTGAAAGGGACTGCAAGGCCTGCATCTGTGCATTTGAAGATATTCTCTAAAATGAAAAAGGAAAATACAGTAACAGATATTACTATATAATATTAATTATATATTACAATACAAAAATCAGTATGTTATGTTTTAATTCAGTTGAGTATAAACAAAATAATCCCCGGGATTCAATAACGCCTACACTAAGTATACACTAACAGTACAGACATAACTCACACCTTTTTCCTCCTAATTTTAGTTTTCCTACTGATGTTCTTGCAGCTTTAAATACAGACAGGGATTCATAAAGGTTACCACAAAGTGTAGCCTACATGTATACTTAGTGTAATCTTTCTGAGTGATTAGAAAGCACAAAAAATGGGATAAGAATGTTCTTGAATGCATATCGTGTGCACTCAATGTACACTTTGTGTACGCTTAGTGTAGGCTTTATTGAATCTCGACCGAATATGTGCATATAGATAAAATACCTAATCAATCTGTATAGATTTCTTCCTGAGTGTAATGCCTTTCTTTCCTAGGATCAGTCAATTAGATTTTCTAGTCCAAGCTCGGAATGTAGGTATCAATGATACTGTTATTTTAGAAAGTTAAGCTGTGCTAAGATGTTTTGCCATTGGTTATGTAATGTTAGTACTAAATCCTTTGTTAGGAACAAATAAAAAAATCAAATGCTCCCTATTCATGTTAATAGTTAAAAGTGTTGGTATGTTTTTGTTAATAATGCAATTCAAATGGTTAATGAAAACTATAAAATAAAATAAAAAATGAAGAAGCTGAAAGTTTTAGCATTTAATATAAATGACATCAACAGTGACAATACAAGATCATTATTTAAATATTTAAATGTTAACATGGGAAAAGATCTTAAACACATGTATGATACAGAATAAGCAATGTTAGTTGCTACAGCCTTTAAACAGAAGAAAAGAAGAACTTTAATTATATGGGAAAAAGCAGCAATTATGCCTAACATTATTTCTATATAAATTAATGCAAAGGAATGCTGTCTTTTGCAATATTAGAATATCATTTATAAAAGAAAGTTTGCATTGGTTCCCACAAGTTGGAGCAAAAGTAATGAATAATTAGTTTGGAATATTATTAATTGATATGAAATGTTATTTAATTCTAGCTAGAAATTTCAACTGTATCCTATAAAAGAGCAGCTTAGAGCAATGAAGGGTCCAATAATATCAACATTAGTTAAAGTTTTAAAGAGATGGTCTAAAAGCCAAAAAAATAAAAGGTATAATATTTTCAGAAAAAGACTATCAATTTTTATACACACTAATCTTATGTAATCTTATGTATGTTGTGGTCAAACAAGGCTAGACAGGGTATATATATATATATATATATATATATATATATATATATATATATATATATATATATATATATATATACCTTGCTCATCTACAAAACAAAATTGACATGGTGGCAGTTACAGCTTAAGTTGATAAGATAGGTAAAGTGTTCAAGCCTTATGGCTTTTAAGGAACACTATCTCAGTAATTGCTGGATCAAACACCATATCAGCAGCCAATCAAATAAAGACTTTTTAAATTTTACTAGACTATTTGCACCTCTGATATATTAAAGTAACTTATTCTGCAGTTGTGCTATCCTGTGTGTTAAATAATAAGTTCTATTATTTTTAATGCATAACTCTAAACAGAACTTTAAACTATGATGTTTATAATTATATGGGTTATTATATATTTCTAAACCCAATAAAAACTGAAAAAGAATCATAAAACATCTCATAGGCAAATATAAGTTGACCCATAATATATCTTTAATGGAAGTTATACAGGCCAGCTGAAACACCTCAGTCCTTATAGCATAACTTCTTAATATCAGATATTCTTTTTTCTAAATGCATGTTGTGCTAATTCTATACAATTATGCTGTTGATTATTAAGAGTACAAAACTATATTATATTCCAAAATTGATCTGATATATACCTTAAATAAACACACGAAGATTGTAACCTCTCCTGTTGTAAGTTTTTGAGAATCAAACCCATCTGTCTCAAGGCCTTACTACAGGTGGTTCTCACCTGATTTTCAAAATGAAAAGAGGAATCAATCGGTATACCAAGATCCTTATATTCACTAACTTCCAGTAAATCAAATGCAGACAATGTAACAGATCTCCTTAATTTTTGTTTGCCAAAAAACATGTTGTTGCATTTTTTTTCACTCAATGAGATACGAACTGTACTAGCCCAGTTCCCTAAGCATAGTAAATACTTATTAATATTAGTGAAATCATCTTCATTATTAGCATAAAAAACATTTACAATCATCAGCATACATAACCAGCGAGCAATGATCATCACATGGAATAGAGGTAAAAATTATATTAAACAGAAAAGGCCTAAGCAGAGATCCCTGATCTCACCTGTGTTGGATCAGACTTTTTTTTTTTCTTGAGTAACCTCTCTTTGGGTTCTGCCTCTGAGCCAATGATTAATCCATCTACATAATATTAGTTAACCTTATACTGCTCTAAAGGCAAGCCAGCAGTGTGGAATGACAGTAAGTAAAAAGCCTTGGTTAAATCCAAAAAGATTTAAATTGTGCTAATTTCTAGTCTGTATATCCCTGGAGATGTAATCATAAAAGCTTGAAAAATTAGTGAGTACATAATAGCCTTTCAGAAAAAAAAACACGTTGAAAAATATGAAACAATCAATATTTTTCTTTAAGTATGATTTCACTAATATGCATCTCAAAATTATCCATTATAAATCTCAGAATTAAATGTTCTAGTTAATATACTCACTAAGTAATCTTTTATATTGACCAAAAAAAATTCCAGCAATATAATCTGATTCACTCAGTGTGTCAGATTTAATTTTATTTAGTTTTATTTAAAACTCTTAATAATATTTCTTCAGTAATGTGATGACATTTTGTCTTCTAAATAAATTCTTTCTTTCTACAGACTGAGAATAACAATCAATTGTATCAATGCCAAAAACAGTAAAATATTCATTAAGTTTATTAGCTATCAATGCATGATCACTAATCACTGACACATCTACAAAAATAGAATCTGTTTCAAGGGAATTACTATATATATATATATATATATATATATATATATATATATATGTGTGTGTGTATGAGTCTACTTCATTTACCCAAAAACTCACATCACCGACATCCACTTCACTGAGATGAAATCACCAACAACACGGAAGAATGACATCCAGAACACCAACATTCCAACCCAAGGTAAATAACCACTTGGCCATCCTGTTAAACTTTGCACCTTACCTCCATGGTAGTATGATCTCAGAGTTGGTATATTTAGTTAGGGGGGTGTGGGAGTCAAAGCACCCCACATGAGTAGGTTTTGTTTTGTTTTTTGTTTTTTTTGTTTTTTTGTTTTTTTTTCAGGATGGCCAAGCAGTTACTTGCCTCGGGTCAGAACGTTGGTGTTCCAGATGTCGGTCTTCTGGTTTGTCAGTGATTTCATATCGGTGAAGTGGATGTCGGCAATGTGGGTTTTCGGGTAAATGAAGTAGATCCATATATATATATATATATATATATATATATATATATATATATATATATATATATATGGTATTTGTATGATCATTTGCCAACCATTTCTCATATTTAAAAGTTTTCATTTCTTATACTTAATGATAGTTCCTTATTTCTCAACCTTTACTTATTTTATTAAATGTATTTGTAAATTTACAAGAAACGCAGAAAGCCCTCTTTTTCCATTATATAATTTGTTTAGAATATAATTCTACCAAATTGGGAATTTATTTTTGGAATTTACTGTTGTATAGCAAGCTGTCCTAGCCAAACTGCTATATAATAAAGATTCTATATTATCAAAATCCCCACTAACTGATTCAGCCATCTCTTACCAATCCAAAGATAGACAATTATTTTTAACTGCTAATAATCAATTAGACCACAATTTATAAACTTTGGTCCATATTCTCAGTTTAACCTTAGCAACTATTTTAAATGAGAAAAACAAATGACCAAATCTTAAAGCAGGAGAAATATTTTCAATTAAAGTTGGATTATCTCTACCTAACAAATCTAAGATATTACTACCTTGAGTCAGGTCCAAAATCAATTGTATAATATTATCATACTTGAAAATCTCAATAAATTTTCTTTCACAATTATTTTTCCTTCATCTATGTGCCAGTCAATGGTAGGATAATTACAATCATCTATCTGCACTGGTTTCTATATTCTAAATTCATATTTAATGCAGACAGATAGCATATCTAAATCTATTGTGGGTATACCGTAACAAAGTATCAATGTTATTAGGATCATGCAATGATATTCCATAAGCTTGGGCATTACACACTCCAACGCAACAAATATCCTTACACATTTACAAGAAATTGAATTTCTAACCCATGAAGTTATGCCTTCACCTCCGTTGTTTGTTTAGAAGCATTCAAATTTGTTATATCCTTGTATTTAAATGTTTGATAAATTCCATATCTCTGTAACAGCAATAAATGCATATCCCTCAGAAGGAGCAATGAATTCTAGCTCACTTTATTTGCTCCTCATGCTCTGGGCATTAAAATGCAAACATTTTAAAGATCTATTAAATTTCTTGTTTCTACTGCACAAATTGATTCACTCATGTGAGTCCCTAAAAGATTTCATCACAATTCCTAAACAAGTCTGGCAGAACCTTAGATCCAAAATAATTAAGATTAAATCCATTCCTTAAAACCTTTATAAATCATAGACAACAGTTTTCCCAATTTTTTATTAATTTAATATTGTAGACAGATCTGTTTTAGCCACTGGTACTCCAACTAAAGCAAGCTAGGGAGAATTTCACATAATAAAAACTCAAGATTTAAAGCTTTAAAATACTGAATTATATCAAGAATTGCACTTTTATCTTATTTAATGGTGTATACTTTACACTGTTAGTACCTTCCTGCAAACTAAATGTATTATAGGTCAGTTTAACCCTAGTTAAGCCTGGTAACAAATCTAAATAATCAATTGACTCCATTCCTGGTAATCAGGAAAACATGCTCTGTATTCAATGATGTTACTTGACTAGCAAGACATTTTCTTGTGAGTCCTTTTCCAGTGTTATATGTTACAAAAATAAAAAACAGATTATTCACTGTGTTTATTAATATGTTTATGTTCACTAATTAACAATTCCAGAGCTCTTCTTTGTTTCCTACATGTGAAATCTGTTACCATCCTTCATTCTTCCCATTAATATAATTACTAATATCATCAGAGCAAGGGTTATATGAAATATTACCAGTTAAAAAAAAGATTATCCACCAAACTGATTGCGTTCAAAACAACATCCCCTTTACTAGAATTAATCAAATGTTGATGTTTACTTATATTTTCTAAACTATGTTCATCTTCAGACTCATTTAATACCTTCTTGGAATTAGAAGATAGAAAACCCTATAATGGTGTAAGCCTGTTATGCTTTGAGTTATATCCTTCAACTAAGAAATCACCACTCATATCTTCTCTATGATCAAAGTTTCATTTCTTTTACTTAATGCCAGTTATACCAGTGTCAGCTTTTGTAACAAAACAATCAGAAAATATTTTCTCCAATAACTGAGATTGTACTAGCATAATTCTTTTGCTACACAGTTATTTTTATATTTGAAACATTAGAACAACCACATTTGTAAGTACAAGAACTCTCTAGTCCCTTTACTACAGCATGCTTGAAGTCATCTGCATACATCGCATAAAGACATGGCATAACCAATGAGTTATCCACCAAAACTTTAGAATCGCCAAATCTTCCTTCCTAGAGTGTTCACACTGAACTATGTTAACAGATAAAACTGTTTCATTTGAAATAACACTTGATGAGATAAATGAAATCTCTTCTGCAAAATTTGTCACTTTAGTAGATTAGCGTCTTTTTCTTCACTCCATTAGCATTTCCATCTTTCTTTATCCTCTTAACTAGAGTTTTAACTGACTTAAAAAGTAAACTTTTCCCAGCATGCTTTTGACTTGATCCTAATTTAGTTTCTGACTAATCAACCTTACCACCCTTGTTTCCATCATTACTTTCTCAGTATTATTAGTTTTTATATCTAAATGCCCCAACTGCTGATTTAAAAAAAATCAAAAACAGACCTTAATCCTGCACCATTGCTGCATGTACACTCAGTTTGAGAATGAAACAATTTACTATTTAAAATTAAACTTAAATTTGCTAAACATTTACAATTAATACATTTTTGTACTAAATCAGAATTTATTAGCAGTACCCCACAAGTTATACATTTACCCAAATACTTTTGACTATTCAAATCTTCAGGAATATTTGAACTTAAAAATCCATAATAATCAGTTGCAAACTCTTATATTTTAAACTAAGAAATAACTAATTTGTTATTAAGCTATAATTAACTTAATGCCACAGTACTCAAATACCACCAAACAGTAAAAATATAGTGTCTGTACAAGAGTATATCAGTCATAGTTACCATACAACCCTAGATAGGAAGACATGCCCCCCTCATTAAACAGCACATATTTCAGTGCTGTAGAACTAAATAAAATAACACAAATCAAAGTTCCTTCATCTGTGTCCTTAAAAGGAAATGAGGGAAAAGCTGACAGCATACCAGTACCACCAAACTGCAGAATATAGCACCCAGTCAAGAACTTGACTATTATTAGATGACAATGCCTTATGTTTTAATATTGTATTAGAAGTAAGAACATTTTCTTTGACTTATAAAATTTTTGATTGTTTAACCAAACATGATTTTAAAGACTGGTCACTTGAGAAAATTAAAGATTACATAAAAATAAATAACTTAATAAGTGAAATAATTTTGTAGGACTATTTAAAAGTTTATCTACATAGGTAAATTAAATCTTGATGCAAAACAGTTAAAAAATGGGATGAGGATATTAAAACTTTGCAGTGGGAAATTAAATTTGAAGTAGTTGAAAGTAGAAAAGGGAGCCAAGTACAGTGTCAAAATTGTTAAGGAATTATCACTAAAATATCAAAAATTATTAATACACAAAAATATTTAGTTTTAGAAAATATTAAATTACATTCATATGCAACTACTCCAAGAGGGCTACAAAAGTTGGACCAAAGAACTAAACTATTTAATAAAACTAAATGAGCTAAATATGTACTGAATTATGATTTTGGAAAAGTCTGGTTTAGAAGGGGTAGTATTCAGAATGATATCACTTAAGATGAACTGCAATCTGCACAGGTCACATCTAACCTCAGCCTTGGTGCGATTCACAGAGGACAGTTGTACACGTGTGGCAGGTTTCAATAAATGTAAGCAAATGAAGATATAATGAGATTTAAATGTGAAATAGTGTAGAACTGTCTGTGCTAATAAGCCTTCTTCCTGTCCTTTTGCAATTCATAGTGGATTTTTGACCTGTTTCTGCTCTGTGCACAGAAACATTAAAAAAGGCAAAAAATGCACCTTTTATATTTAGTTTGCATTTGGTGAAGATGCATGCTATTGCTGCCAGACTAGCTATCTCTCAGTGTCTTCTCTTGGCCAAGCCAAAACTGCTTGTACCATGTGGTACAATCTGACCAAGAAGGGAAAGATATAGACAAAGAATAATTCATTATAACACTGATAATCAAGAAATCCTTGATAGAGTTAGAGTGGACAGAGGTATTTTCAGGTATTTACTGGGAATGGGGGGGGGGGATGTGTGGCCTTCCTATGCCTGTGGATACTAAGGTATGCATAACCCTTACTATAATTGCCACAGGGGCCTTCCACAGACAGACACAGGACACATTGGGTATTTTTCAGGCTTCTGCCTTGAGGACACTTCATCAGGTTCTTGACATATTCTTGGCATGTGAGGATAACTACATTTATCTGCCAGTGTCACCACAAAACTCAGACAGAACCATGTGTGTCCTCTACAGGATTGCAAGTTTCCCTGAGGTGCTTGGTACAATTGATTGCACTCATGTTACCGTTATGGCCCCATCTGAACCATGAGGCATCAGTAACAAGATAGGAAGGGCTGCCATGCTTGTAATGCCAGATAGTGTGGGATGCATGGGGTGGATCAGTAGCATTTAGGCTTGGCATCCTGATAGTGCCCATGATTTTCATATCTGACACAAAAGCTACCACCGCATTATGCATGGTAGGATTTGGACAACAATTATGTAAGTATTTATACATTGGTGAATGTACTGCTTAGCAGTAAACCATCCTTCCCTTGTTGTGTTTCTCTCCCCTTTTCTTTTTTCTTTTTTTCTTTTCTTTTCTTTTCATTACTCTTCCTTTCTTTTCTTCTCTTTTCTTGTCTTGTGTTTTCCAGGTGATGCAGGCTACCCACTTGAGTCCTAGTTGATGTCACCTATATAGAATTCTACAGGAGCTGCCAAAGAAAAATGCAGACCCCAGCCTGTATCAATACAGAATGTCATCCAGCAAGTGTTTGGCCTGTTGAAAGTCTGTTTCCTTTTGCCTGTATAAAACTGGGGATGTTCTTTAGTATGACCCTGCTGCAGCATGCAGGATCTTTATTGAACATTGCATAAAGTCCAGGTGATGAACTGCCCCATGATGGCACTGCAGCTCTCAGTATATGTCCTTCCATGACTGACGACAGTGTTGGTGACCAGCTGACAGCAGTAGTAATGGATGCCATGTGGCAGGCCCATGCATGATATATTGCTGCACAGGCAAAGAGCCAACACCTAATCTACAGTTACCAACCACGGCATTCATGTTAGTGTTACCTTCATTTTAAAAAGCAAATAAAATATATCTGAGCCATGCAGTGCTCTGTGTGGGCTTTCACTTTTCCTCAGACAGTCCCTCATATCTTTAAAGAATTGTGATTGTTTTTTTTGTTTTGTTTTTATGTAGTTACACATATGGTTTATATACTTTTTCTGTTTATTAATACCATATAGTAAGAGGCATGTCTGACTATTCAGTGAGATCTGTGCAGTGAAAGGCATTGGTAGCATTTAAGGAATTTGCAATGCTGCACTGTAGCTGCATGTGTTTTGTTGAGGGGCATGTAGATCAGAGTGTGTATGTACCTTTAAGAAGCTTTCCAGTGAGCTAGCATGTGTATAGAAATATTGAGTACGTGCAAGCAAGACTGCCATTTTCTTTTTTCATTTTCATTGCCATCTATTCTGGCCAACAGACTGAAAAGAATCACAGATATAATCATCTCAAATGAACAATCTGGTTTCTTAACAACTAGACAAACCAGTGACAATGCACTAACACTACACACATTAATTTCCTCTGCTAATCAATATAACCTAAACATATATGCACTGATTATAGATGCACAGAATGCCTTTGATAGAGTTAACATAAAATTTTTACTACAAATTTTACCATATTTTAATATTCCTCAAGAATTTGTTCTAACCCTGCAAGTACTATATAACAATCCTTATACAGCTCTATATATAAATAAAAGCTGGTCTAATAGAATACACATTAAAAATGGTACTAGACAAGGATGCCCTCTATCTCCCTTATTGTTTAACCTATATTTAGAACCCTTATTCTTATATATCAAACAAAATATATTACATCAACTCAATTACTAACGTTTTGTCCTTTACTTATGAACTTAGTAGAAATTCTCTACACTATTTAGATGTTTCACTAAGTAAAGACAAGGAAAATGAACATTTTCAATCAAAAATTTACAGGAAGTCCTCTTTCTCTAATACATTTCTGCACTTTGACAGCTCACATCCTGCTTATACTAAAAAAGGCATCATTAGAGGTCAATTGATTCGAGCATCTAGGATATGCAGCACACTCTAATCATTTTTAGAGGAAGTCAGATTTTTAAAAGATATGTTTACAGAAAGAGGTTACCCTACACAGTTAATTAACTCTGTTATTGATGAGGTGTCAGAGAAAAGGGATTCAAAATTTCCACCCCTTCTTAGTAAAGGACTTCCTCTTATAGCGACCATCAAAAAAGGACAGGAAGACACACAGAAAAGTTTTATATATACATATACTAGTGATGCACCCTACATAGAGAACACTTTACATTCTTTTTGGCCGCTGTTAACAGCACAGGAAGATATTAAAAGACTTATTTACCCAAGACTTTAACATTTACCAGAAAACGAGATATTAATTTAAAAGGGATGTTCGAACAAAATTCCAGCATACGTCAATTGACGAACACCCTTTCATCTCACAGGAAAAATGGCACATACAAATGTGGTATGTGTAAACAATGCAGCTATTTATTAGATGCAGCTGAAATATTTTTACCATCTAGGAATTGCACATTAAGGACAACAGGACACCACAATTGTAACACAGCAGGAGTAGTCTATTTGGGTATTTGCATATTTTGCCATGGATTCTATGTAGGGAAAACCACAAGAATGCTTAAAAAAAGAATCTATGAACATCTATATGAGATAGAGAAAAAGAAAGCTTCAAATGCATTCTTTAAACATTCTTTAACATGCCCTAATATGTCCTTAAAATTTTTTGTACTTGAACGGGTCCTTTTGGATCCTCGAGGAGGTGACTGGGAAAGTTATTTAGAAAGCAGAGAGTTAATTTGGCAGCTTAGATTAGATGCCTCTAAAAATCCGGGAATGAACGACAGTATTAGTATTAATAGTATATTAAAGGTGAAAAGAAACAAATTATAAGTCAGTTGATTTCAACATTTTTGGTTTTTTATTGATATTAATATGAAAAATATTACTAATGCTTTTTGAATAAAATGAAAGTTTTAGATTATCTGACATAGATTAATTTTTAAAATAAGAATAACTAGAAAAGAATGAGTCATTTACACACATATATACTAAGGCTCATTATTTTGTTATTTCTAATGCATGAATTAAGAGTTATATTTTTTACTATTTTTTACCATTTTTTATATTTAAAATATAAATATATAAAATTACAACAATCCACATTTTTTACTGTTAAATATATTAAATATATTATTTAACAAGATGTATTTAACATTTTGATGCACAACATATTGCAATACATTTTGGATGTAAACAAAATGTACTAAGTGAAAGAAAAACATTTACCAGATTTAAAACAACTCTAGTAAAGCACAGAAAGCACTGTTGCACTTTAAATGTTAAATGTCAAATGTTGATTGTAATTAATTAATGTTCTTAACAGGCCTATTAAGCTGAGTATAAAAACAGCATGGCCACAAGCTTAATTTAACCTTGAAAAAGCCTGGGACTGCTCAGGTGAAAGCGCTTGGTTTTATTGATCTGTTTTTCACCTGGTTTGCAGAATAAAAGAAATACGTGGAAGTTGTGTGCGTTTGGAATTTTTGAAACTGCTTTTTGTGGACTTGTACTTTTGTGGACTTGTACTTTTCGGTACCACCTTTATTTCCAACAACAGAGGTTTTGAGGATACGTTGTAGCATTCAGTTTGGTCTGAGTCTGGTGCCACTTCCCTTTTTTTGTTTACTGGACTTGTTTCTCCTGATTTGTTATTTGTAAACAAAATATATACCATAATGCTCCAATAATATTTAACACAACAATATCCTTGTCAGCTTTCGCTGATGATCTTAATATATATTGCACAACACCAGTCTCGGACACTGAGAAAATAATGTTGGCTATTAAAGACTTTTCTTCAATATCAAACTATAAAATAAATATAAAAAAAAACAACATTTTTCCGTTAAAATCACCAAAACCCTTTTCACTTTTACCGCTGATAGGTCAAATAAAATCTGAAGAAAGGATTAAATATTTAGGAATTATATTCTCCACAGATAATAAAAATTTCTATCTTAATAACATTAAACAAAAGTGGGACCACATTCTACTGGATCTAAAAAGATGGATAAATCTAAAATTACCAGTATTAGCAAAAGTTTCAATTATCAAAATGAATATTTTGCCTAGATTATTATACATTTTTATGTCTTCACAGTTACTAATACCCAATAAATTTTTTAAGCAAATTCACACGGAATTCGCTAGATTCATTTGGGATCCGAAAAAATGTAGAATTTCATATGACAAACTGATGACACCAAAAAGTAAAGGTGGATTAGACCTTCCAAATTTTGAATATTATTACTTGATTATTAATGCAAATAGAACGCTAAGAATTGCAAATTACAATTCACAAGAAAATAGTTGTTCTCCATATTGGGTAAAACTAAACTTTAAATATATTCAAAGTTTGAATATAAACCCTAAAGTGATACCTTTCTTAAATAGTGAAAATATCAAAACACATAATTTAATGGAACCCCTCAAAAACTCTGTTTTACTAACACAGAACCTATTCAAAACAATGTGTCTTTTTCAACCTATGATGACTCTACAGCCCATTCACAAAAACCCTAACTTGAAAATTAATAATCAGCTAATAGACCTGAAAAAATTTCCACTTATAACTCATATCACAATTCAAGATTTACACCCATATCTAAATTGTTCAGCTCAAGAAATAAGAACTCAGTTGGGCCTTCCAAAGGTGTATCTGTCGATTCTAAGACAGATTAAAGAATTATGTATAGGTTATTTGAATGATACTAAGGTTAATAAAGATGATCTAAGGAAATGTAACCTACTATGGCAAACTCTTATACAAAATAAGAAATGTATATCATGCTCATACAAATTAATAAAAGAGCTGAAATTTCAAGATGATATACCCATATCTAAGTACTGGAGAGATAAACTACCATTGATAGACGACCATAGATTAGAGCAAGCAATTAATTTAACTATAAAATCCACAACACTTCAAAAACTAACATTTACCCAACTCATGATATATAATAATGCTTATTACACACGTCTTAGATTACATAAATTTAACCCCAAAAACTCCCAAATGTGTCCACTTAGTAAAGATGAAACAGCTGACCTTCTGCACATGTTCTGGAGTTGTAAATGTGTTTTCAAACTTTGGAACACACTGAAATTACAACTTCAAAAAATGGGTTACCAAATGTCAACACTCAATTGGGAATTTACGATTTTACATATCTCGCCAAATAATTTATCAAAAAAACAGAAATCCATTCTCATAAATATTTTCTTATTAATAAAACTTTACATAGCAACCAACTGGTTAACACCATCTATGCTTTCATGGAACAGCTTTAGGACTTTAGCGATAAAACATATATTAGCTCACAAATACATATTAAATAAACATAGCCAAAAACATATGAGTTTGAAACTTTGGGAACAAATTTTCAACATTATACTTGCATGAATCATCGAATAGGGGTTGCATTGATAATATACACAATTATCACCCACAATAAGATGTAGCAGTACTTGATAGGAAGGGTAATACAAATAAAAAAGAAGGTTTTATCTTTTGTAATATCACTAAGTGTTGAAAGCATTCTTGTAAATAGTGTAAATATGATGTAAGTGTTATTAATGTTTATACCAACTGTATAAAACCTGTATTTGCTCTTGTGAAATGTTGTGATATGAATGGGAAAATCAATAAAAAATATTATTGAAAAAAAATAATAATTACCTTAATTACCACTAAAAAAAATAAATAAATAAAAAGACTGCCATTTTTGTAGTGAGCTGCAGAGGTGTATGCATGCATGTATGTGTAGTAGTCAGTCACTTAGTTTGTTTATATTTTATGTTGCTGCTATCAATCCTGATGTGTTTGTATGTAATAAAGTATATAAATGAACACCTGAGCCTCTTCATCTTAACTAGCTACACAAGACAAGTGACATGATGTCAGAATGGGATCCAGAGTCAAGACCATGAGGCACTCAGTTGAAGCTGGAGGAATATATAGGGGTTCATCCCTACTGCTCAAATGTCTCCCAAAACAGGTCAGAAACAAATTCCAGGTACTAAAACTCGCTTAAATTATTTTTTACTCAATGAATATAAAACAAAGCACTCAGAATGCTCAAAACAAATTTCTAGTTAAACAAAATGCCTAAAACTGTGACATATTGATAAAAGTATTCAAAATAGTTACAAAAGTGTTTGAAACAATATCCAAATCTCAAAAAATGTATAAAACAAGGAAAACAACTGTATTGTTTTCTATGTGCTACTTTTTCACATTAACTAAAGCTATTCAAAATATTCGAGGTGTACTAAGGGTTTTCAAGTTTGCCCACTATTACAATACATTTATTTCACAAAATACAGACATTTCAAAGAATATTTAGCAAAGTACAGTATTTCAAAGAATTTATTGTGCTTTTGAATGTTATTACAAATACCTGGTGTGTGTGCATATTCATACATAATTACAAGGGTCATATTTTGCATTGTGTTTAAGCATAATTTGTTGGCATGGCAAAATGATTTTGCATACCTGCTCCACTTGTATTTGATAATAATATTGCAGAAAAATGGAGAGTGTTTGAGTAAGAGTATGATATTTTCATACAGGCTGCATTTTCTGACAAAGATGTATGCACAAAGGCATTTTTTCTGCTTAATTTAGCTGGTTCAGAAGCCATTGAAAGGGAATGTTCATTTGTGTATGCACCTGCTGTGTATGTAGGGGAGGAGGAAATCACCAAAACAAGGGAAGACCCAGAGTGCTTAAAACATAAATTTAGAGAAATGTGTCACCTCCAGATGAATATTACAATGGAAAGGCACATATTTTGCACAAGAGATCAAAAGCCTAGTGAAACTTTTGCAGCATATATAACTGACTTCTGAAATAAGGCTAAAATGTGCAGATTTGGTGATTTAAGGGACGAGTTGATAAATGACAGGCTTGTGTGTGGTATTAAAGATGATGCAGTGAGAAAGATTTTGCTTCAAGACAGTAATTTAACGTTGAATAAGGCCATACAGATTTGTGAAATATACGAGTTCGCAGAAAAACACACAAACATAATTACAAATGAGAAATGCATGCTTCCAGCACCTTCCAAAGCTAATGTTGATAGTATGCAGCATATGGTTAAGAGATACAGGCCTAAGGGAGGGTCAACTTCAGTGAAACCCAAAACCTTTCTAGAAAATTCCAAGGCATGCTCTGTAAAAATGGACGTGCTCAGTGAAGCACAAGAGTGAGTCAGCAAACTCAGGACATGTGCCCTCACCTAGCCTCATAGTTAACTGTCATAATTGTGGTGGTAATCATGATTCTAAAAGTGAAAAGTGCTTCGCTTTTGGTCAGCAGTGCCACAAATGTAAAAAGTTGAATCATTTTCAAAGGTTTTGTAAATCAAAAGAGGCCCATTCTTGTATTAAAAGAGAACATTCTAAGAGGCAAGTTGATCAATTAGAAAGCTATTACCCTACTTTAAATGTTGATGGTGTGTCAGTGCCTGGTGAAATAGTCAATGCAGTAGATTTGAGAACAAAGAACAAAGTATTTTGTACTGTTCAGATTAATAGGAGACCCACAGAGCTCAAATTTGAATCTGGTTCAAAGTGTAATGTTATGTCTGCAGAAACATTTGCAAGAGCTGGTGAGAAGCTTGATTTGGCAAAGTGTGCAAAGCTTGTTGCTTATGGTGGTGAAGAAATTCAAACCGAAGGCTCAGCAGTGGTTTCATGTTACTCTGCAGGGAACAGCTATGACTTACAGTTTTATGTAGTCACAAGGCATGTACAGTCATTATTAGGCCTCAGAGACAGTTTGAAAATGGGACTGCTTTCATTTAATGAGGAAGTCCACCATGTAAGCTTGGAAGACAACTGCTATAATTTTGCCCGGACTATTTTGTACTTATGCTGATCTTGTTGAAAACAGACTAGGCAAACTCCCAGTCATGTACTCCATGAAGTTAGACCCTGAAGTCACCGTTGAGTCAGCATTTCAGGTTTTTGCTGCTGTCCTTTTGATGTAATCCACATTGGACAATAAACACACAACCTAATGAAGGTAAACTGTAAGCTTCTTGTGTGATAGTTTCTAAAGTGGGAAGATTTGCGGCTGAGCAAACTAAAGTTGAGTCGTCAGCATATTGTTTTACAGTGGCAAGTTCTGATTCCTTGTGCATGTCATTAATGAAGATATTGAAAAATAATGGCCCAAGTATGGAGCCTTGGGGACACCTGTAGTGATTGAAAGGAAGGTGGAGTGAGAGTCACACCATATTACAGACTGGATACGATTGTTTAGGTAGCTGGTGAACAAGCTAGTTCAGGGAATTGAGAGGCTTATAGTGATATTGTTGTTGTAAGAACATTTCAAAAACTTCTAACAGCTCCAGAAAAACAGTGGAGACAAAATTACCTGAGTTTTTACTTTGAGAACTGGTATCTAGGAAATGTTGTAGGGCAGTTTTGGTATTGTGGTGGGGCTGAAAGCAATGTAAGGTGGGAGAAAGTAAATGGTTATCAAGTAGAAAGCCTAGGAGTTACTGATGCATGCATTTTTGAAGTACTTTGGAGAGGGGAGGAAAGATTGCTGTAGGGTGATAATTTGACAGATTGGTGGATGTGCCACCTTTGTGTAATGAGATTATGCAGGATGTTTTCCATACTTTATTATAAAATATTCATTACTTTGGTCTAAGATCTCAGTGATAATGTCATGAATTATCCCTTCAAACAATCAGCAGAAGAAACTAACAGTTGCACTGTACCAGCACAGCTGGAAGATATCAACAGTAGAATGGCTGCTGCTGATGATAGCATAATATTTATATTTATGACACAGGGCAGTGGCACACAGTTGTCAAGTGTAATGGTAGGACCACACACCCCAGAGCAGGATATAACTCTGCAGAAAGTTACACAGGATCACACAGTCAATTAGATGAGGACATTATATTGCACATGGTGCAGGGAGAGACTCCATGTACCTTAACACCAGTGTTTCCTTAACAACAGAAACATCTTCAGGAGTACAGTATGATCTCAGAGGTAGCAGTATTGCCTACAACACCTGCTCAATGGGTTGCCAGGCACAGGCACATGTCACAGCTGCCCCCAGAAACACAAAAAGCATTGGCTGCCTAGCAGCAGATGTGCAACTATACTGCTCAGGTTCAGTTGACTGCCACAGAAATTCAGCTAGAGATGGTTAGAGTCATGCAGCATGTATGTGAGAGTTTCCAACAGTACATGCAAATGCCAGGCACTAGGGATAATGCCATGTTCACACTCATGTGTGGAATGGTGGCACACACAGAGCTGAATCATGGCTATTTGGGGCCCTAGGCAGGATAATGATCTGGGCCCCCCCTCCCCCGTCATACCAATATTCTACTATGTGGCTGTCTCTCTCCCCAACTCCAAACTCCAAAGAGAAACTGCCATCTCAATCTCTTACTTCCACAACAAGGACAAAGCCAAAAATTAAAAAGGGGGGGGGGATAAAGGCCAAAATTAGGGATAGACCTCTAATATATTGCTCTGCTTGTATACATTATAAACATTCTAAATAACATGCTTTGCATTGGCATGCATTTTCTGAAGAACAGAAACTCTGAATCTTAAATGTTTGTCATATAAGTGACTGCAGTACAGTTTTCAATTTGCCAGCCAATCACAGATTTGATAAGAGATGGACAGATATAAGACAAAATAAAAAAAATGGGCATTATGCAAACACAGTCTTTGATAAGTGATGAAGATTTGCCATCACTCAAAAGATAAAGCACAAACTTCATGAGAGGTTGTTGTTGTTTGTCTTTTGGCTTTTTCCCGGTAAGGGGTCGCCACAGCGGAACTCCGGTCTGCTAATGATTGGCAGTAGATTTTTACGAAACGCCGAGGTGCCAGCTCGACGCCCAACCTTCAATGAAGGCACGCCCATTTACGCATGCATGTCTTTCAAATGCTACCCAACTGTGGGGAGGACATGCAGACTCCACACAGAAGGCACTCCCAAGCCAAGCCAAGAATCGAACGGGAGAACTGCTTGCTGTGAGGTAACAATGCTACCGGCATACCACCGCGGCAATCTTCATGAGATACAGACCAAAATATGGGGTAACATCAATCAGCGACATTCTGCAAAATCAGGGACAGTTCAGATGTATGGTATTTAAAGGTTTCATCTCATAATGCAGAAAGATCTCAAGTCATGCAATTGCAGTAGTATACATTATCTACAGCAGAAAATTATGGTGCTTAGTATTCCAGTTTCTATGGTAACGCCTTATAGAGCATCACACCCTGGTTTTCCTGTTAATGTCCTGCACCTGTCTGCCTCATCATCCATGGGCACCTTTAGACCTTTTGAGACTAGCTATTTATTCCAGGCAGGACTTAATAAAACAAGACCTGACTGTGGTCCTGACTGTTCTGGGGAAACCATTTAATCATTTGTGTGTTGATGATTTAAAGAAAACAGAAGTAGCATTCACTGTGCATTCTTCTGCACTGAGAACACTCTGTATTTTCTGGCATTGTTTATTAACTGACTATAATCCTCAGTGCATAAGCATTCCAACTCTTAACACAAGAATCAGTGACAAAGCCAAAAATAATGAAGGACAAGTCAATGAAATATTGCTCCTATATAGCTAGAATGTTGACAGAATGCACATTTTGCATTGATGTGCATTTTATGACAGATATGAAATCTGAAACTCAATGTCTTTTATTCTAGTGACTGCAGTATTTAACAATTTAAAAATTTTAAAGAACACACCAAAACAGATCAGAGACAAGCTTCAGGACATTTTGCAAAATCAAGGACTTCTTAGGACAAAAATCAGGTACAACACTAAAAATAAAGGTCCAAAACTGGAGACAATATTGCTCTAATATAACTAAAAAGTTCCTAAAACTCAAGTTTTGCTTTAGCATGCAGTGTATTAAGGATATCAGCTTGAAACTCATATGTCTGTTTTCATTCTAGTGACTGTAGCAATCCTAAACAATGTATCATAAAATCACAGATTTTATAAAACAGACCAGAGGCAACCTCCAGGGCATTCTGCAAAATCAAAGACATCTGAATGCTATTTACCAGAAACATTTTCATGATTGAGTGACAGTAAGTACAAAGAAAAAAAAGAGACAACAGATGGAAAGTAAACAGCCAGTAAGTCATAGAACAAACATATCTGAAAATGTTCTGCTTTTGGGTTGGCTTTGCAATTAAGATATATCACCACTGGTGGAAGCCTGGGTTAATTGTGGCAGACCAGTCACCAGTACAGCATGGTCAGTAGCTGTAACTGTTTAATAAACTTCATTCAGCATGTGCCATACCAGTGCTAGCCAGGGTTAGATGCGAAGCTGGTTAAAAATTTTGAAATGAAATTGGAAAATAACTCTTCCCAACTGAGAGTGTGAGACTACCAGATTGAACCATCATGCTTGCTCTGTGTAATGGCCACAACTAAAGAGGGGAAAAATAGAATTACTGGTAGCCTAGCAACTAAGTTACTAGGTCTACAAAGTCCGAGCTATAAACTGTCTCATTCCCACATCCCAATTCCCTAATACTGCACAAGAATCAAAAAGATGTGATGAGTCTGCACAGGGGTACAACTCTGTTCAGTACGCAACATGTTCAGCTGTCCTCATACTTTTTGAAAGGTTTTACTTTTAGGGTCAGTTTACTGAGTCTTCTGGACAGGACAGCAGACACTATTGTATGGAAAAATTCCACTGCATTTCAACTGATTTGCTTCTCTTTTTTACTTTCACTTGTCTTTCCTCTTCCTCAACAGCAGCAACGGCATAAGGTTACATTGACTGTACCAATATGTAAACCTGCTGTTTGACTGATGCTGTGATCTGTTCCATTGCCACATGGGTAGGGGGAAAGAAACAAGTTGAATGGACGGATCAAGGGGGAGCATAAAGAATAAGAGGGGAGAGAGATTGGAATTAAATCATGGGCCAGGCAAATACTGTAGAAAACACCAGGTAAATAATATAAGATAAAAAATGAATGACATTATAATGAGCAAAAGGTAATGTACTAAAATATAAGTACTGGCTAAAACTAAAATTATCATTAGAAAAATACAGATACAATTTTCAGCACTATTAAATTAATTTGAATATTTAAGATTAAAAACTGCGATTCATGTGTATTTTGTCATCCTTGTAAATATTGTATACAGTTATACATCTGTATGAGTTTCAAAGAAAATAAAAAAGGCAAAGACATACCCCGGGATTCATGAAGCTTGCGCCAGGTGCCGGAGTAGTGTCAGTGATCTAGCACCAAATATGGCTGCCGAGCGATTCGGGTACGAGCTGTTTCCACGTGCACTACAAGCATACACCAGAGCTGCGCAGCTCCCGGTGCATGTATGCTAATTACCCCATGCGCAGCAGTGTAGCATGGAAATGAAGGTATATAGCAATTCATGAAGTGGTGCAGGCGTAGCATAAGCATGAAGAAATGTAAACCAAAAAAAAATCGGTTTACATTTTGTCAAACATAAAATTGGAGCCATGAAAGTGGACCAAACTTATGTATTATAATGTTAATATATGCCAATGGCTAAATATATAGCCAATGGCAGAACAAAGCATGCACAACACATAAAAAATAACATTTAATGTCATGGCCACACTAATGCAAAGCAAAACCGCAGTGTATCTGTGTGCAAACGGGATCACAAGGAAAATATATTTAGATGTTATAAAACTGCAATGTAACACAATTCATGAATTCCCCATAATAGTCAATAGCACGCATGCTATACCACAACCATGGCACAAGGGTTGCTAAGGGTTTGTGACAGTGTTCTCTGCGGTAACTAGGAATTAGTTGTCAATGCCATGCAAATAAGTCAAGTAATACTGAATTGCAAATGCCCCGACGGTGTAAGGATGTACCACACGGCATAGTGGTACAACACGAAGGAGTGGCCTGGAGGTAAACATGACATCAAGAGAGGGGTGTGCCACCGTAGCTGTAAGCACATTGGATCATTGCTAATCCGGGTTGCCTGTTGCTAAGCAAAGCTGCAGGATAGGGGTGTGGAAGTAGCCATAGCTTTGCTTAGCTGAGAGCACACAAGGTAACCGAAAGTGCATGTGAACGTGGATGAAAACGCACTCGAAACCCAGTAAACAGCTGTGCGCAGTGCACACCACAGCTGAAACAGGAAGGATACGGGAAGACAATAAGGAAATGCTGCAGCATGGTAATTGGAGTTCATATGAGTAATTAACACCTAGGAACTCACAGTGGGACATTGTCAACAGCTAACAAGGCTGCTAGCAGCTACCTGCAGAACAGGAGAGGGGAGGTGCCGTACAGCAAAGAAAAGAGAACTATCACAGCAGAACAAAGCAAACTTGCACATTCCTGGGTTGTGAAAGTACAAAACAAGAAAGCCGGCAGCTGGATGCATGCCTGACAATAGGAGGGGAATCGGGTTGAAAATTGAAGTAAAGGGCAATAGATAAATCACGGCAGCCAAGTGTAAGTCAACACCAAAGGCCCCACAATAGCAGTACCTGCTGTAAAACCCATAATTAAAATACCCCACAGCTGGAACTGCACAAACACACCCAATTAAACCAGCATCATCCATTGCACAATAGTATAAGGTGTGAAAGCCCCACACACACACTTGTGTATTCCCAGACACTCTGCACCATTGGTGTATACAGACGGGGAACTTTTAATATGCAAATGTTAGGGGCCACCATAGCTTTGATTCACCAGCATGTGTTGGAGACTGATGACGGTGTGGAGGATGATGCTGACAACCATCTCAGGCACCGGAGGAGGAGAAGAGTGTTCAGAACCAGGGTAACCTACCAGGGGCTACATGATCTGGGGATAGTAGAGCATTACAGGGTGGACAGGGACATCATACAGCAACTTGTTGAGCTGTGCCGGCCATGCCTCAGAGCCAGATGTAACAGAGGGGAACCCATTGCAGTGGACACGAAGGCATGTGTAAGCTTGAGAATACTAGCCACAGGTACCTTCCAAAGGCCAACTGGGGATATCATGGGGATCTCACAGGCATCAGCATCCAGGGTACTCCACCAGTTCCTGGATGCCATGTTACCACATGCCAATGAGCACATATACTTCCCCTGAACGCAGGAGGAGTTGGCCAGCAATATGCGTCTCTTCCACCGTGTGGCAGACTACCCAGAGGTACTGGGTGCAATAGACTGCACGCACATACACATCAAGTCACCACCCAGTGAGCAGGGTAGGTGTTACATAAACCGCAAATGATACCCCCCATCAACTGCCAGGTCATGTGCAATGCCCAGGGCATTATCATGGATGTGTGTGCTGCCAGCCTTGGAAGCTATCACGACTCCCACATCTGGCATGCCTAACAGCTGTATCAGGTATTTGCCAGGGGGGACATCCCATATGGCCACCTGGTGGGGGATGCTGGCTATGCACTGGAACCCTGGATGATGACTCCCATCAGAAATGCACACACAGCCACGCAAGAATGCCATAATGAAGCACACACAGAAACCATAATCATTATAGAATGCACGTTTGGGATGCAGCGGTTGAAGTGTTCATATATGTGTATAGCATGGACCATAGCAATCACACATTCCACCACGACCAACCTTTATGAACAAATGATATGGAGAGTATATGCCTATACACTATTACAAATATGTGCTATAGACATGAGCCAATGATAGTGTTGCCACCTGTCCCACTTTGCGAGGGACAGTCCCTTTTTGGGTGGTTGTGTCCTGACCAAATATATTAAATGTGGCAAATGTCCTGGGATTGCAGGATGTAATTATGTCCCATATGTAATGTAATAGTTGCATACAATAGTTCTTTCTGTATCTAAAATACCTACATGTTACAAGAAACAGGATAAGCAACTAAACTGCTACAAGAATATATATTTAAGCAAGAAAGGAAAGTTCTATCCTTTGTACTGACCGTGGGTTTGTGTTGGCCTGTAAATTCTGATGTGTGTCTCAAAAATGTCCCACTATGGCCATATGAAACGGTGGCAACCCTAGCCAAAGAGGGTCAGTCATCAACACAACTACAATGACTGCAAATACAGAAATACACAGCTTTCATGTAGCAACACTTTATTACATTCTGATGTATTTCTGAAAGGATTCAAGGACTAACATCACCTGCATGCTATACAGGAACCACATAACAGTGCCTTAATGAATCAGCCTGCAATTACCATAGTATTAGTCCACTAAAGGATAGGTGTTCAAATAGGGAAGGAACCCTCATGAACATATCGATTATGTATAAAAGCAGTTCCTACACACCTGCATCTGCTATGCACACCCACCAACATCACTCCCACACCCAAACAAATTACAATACAAACTGTAATAACATCACAAATCATTCACTCACTGTACGACATCTGCAGAAGCCTTAACATACCTTGTCAGAGACACACTAACATGGCCCTATGTGAAATAGTTGCTGTTACACAATGGAACAGCTGCTGATGTTACAGGGTTTGTTTGCACTAATCCCATTTCAGAGGGTTGTGTGTACCAATTACTGAGTAACAGCACAGTATGATACACATGTACACCAAATCAATGATGTCTGGTGAGCACACTGTAAACCACATAACAGTTCATGCATAGCCGTACAGCCTTGAGCTGCCCAAACATCCTTGCCAAACTTAAACATCTGCAAAAGTATCAGGTACAAACAAACCCTGCATAAGTAGCAATGTTCTGAAATATAACAGCTGTACTCACATGTAGAACAAAATCGTCTAGCCATTACACACAATCCACGGGAGTCATGAAGCTAATATATATCTGTCTGGCTCCATATAGCTGTTGAAATACATCACAAACAACACATCCAGGCCGTCTTCTTTGAAAGTAAGGCAAACGGACAACGCCCAAAAGGAGTACTCAATTATACACCACTGTTGCCATGGTATCAGCTAGTGGAGTAGCTGCACAGCTGATGTGCATCTAATTAACTACTTTGGAACACCAATTGGTGGTCAGGATACCATGTTACCGATATTTAACTGGAAAAGGACGGCTTATCACACATTCAAACCATCCATATATACCAGCAGAATGTTACAAAGAAGATTGAAACACAAACTGAAAAGGATTGAATCAACAGTTAATGACAACTCGGGTTACTAATAAGGTATGTAGAACAGTCAGTTTGTCTGTGTATTTAGTACCTGTTCTGTAGTATTTAAAGTGCACGCAATCCATATAGTGGAAACAATTATCTTGTAGTGATGTATTACTGAGCATAGTAATGCTTGTAGTATTTGTATGTACTGCTGTAGGTCACAAGGCAAACACTGCATATACCACAAGGGATGCTATATAAGGGCTTTGAACACAAATATTCCTCACCAGCCGCTGTCAGTGGCAGGGCTGATCCAACAAGTATGTGCTATAACAGGGGATAGTATATGTTGATATATTGTAACAGTAGCCATATGTATGGGTGTATTACTGAGAATAACATGTTGAAGGTTGGCCCACTATGCAATTATGATTTGCATTGTGGGATATTGTGCCAGTAACTGTGTAATGTATATTATTGTAGGCAGTTATGTATTACAAGTTACATAGCATTACTGTTATGATAGGCAAACATTAGTTATGTCTATTGGCATTTACAATACACAATAACAGGATACATATGACTTTTAGTCACCCGACAGTTTATCAGCATGATAGCAAAGTAAAATGGAAGAGCTAGTTAACCATGCATGCACATAAAACATGTAATAAGTGCAAAGGTAGGTACTAGGCTGTCTTACCAAGGGTATTTATAAGCCTAGCTAGAGTGCGTTGGCTTTCACCACCCCCATAGGTTAGTTTCCTGTGCCTCTGTCCAGCAGAGCTACTGCAGTGATCCCCGGGGTACATGTCTGTCTCCCATCCACACGTCAAGGTTTCCCTTGAAGAGTGCTAGTGAGGGGCCCTGCCTGATGTACATTGGAATCATGTTCCAAAGCATGGGGAGTGTCCGGGTCAGGAATCTATCCATCCAGCACATCCTAGTCATCGTTGTGGTTAGGTGTATATCCCTAGAGCATGTGGCTCTCAGGGGCCTCTGTTTAGGTGGAGCATATCCAGCAATACTGGGTTGGACATGGGCCTTGTATGTCAAGCAGAGATCACCTGTGAGTATGCAGTATGCAACCGAGTACAGCTGGAGTTTCTTAGATTGGGCTGCATAGGTCATCTGTTTGAGGTCAGTAATCCTCTTGGTGTGGTACTGTTGTGGTCTTCCAAGCTGTTGCAGTTGTCTTGTAAGGTGTATCCCAAATGGAGTGTTGTATCCTTTAATGGGTCTAATAAGTCATGAGTAGAGAGGCACAATGGCCCCCTTTGATCTGGATGCTAACCCATTAGAGATTAGGGGGGCCATGTAGAAGGATATTCTAACCACCTTGTCATTATGGGTATCAAAGGAGAGATTGCTATCTACTGGGGTTCCCAGATCCCTTATTACCTTTTGTGTATGTAGGGGACTAGCACCTATGTGGTAGTCTGCGGGTAATTAGTTATATCCAAAGGGGATGACTATGCACTTTTTGGTATTTAGCTTGAGGCCATGATATTGACACCAGGTATCCGTCTCAGTGCAACCCTTCCAGAGGGTGTCTGTAACAGCTGGGGAAGCAATTATGTCCCCTAGTTTGCAGTCATCTGCAAATCTTTTCAGCAAAAGCCCTCCTGTGCTTGCCTGTATGTCAGAGAATTATATACCGAACATGAGGGGTTCTAGGACTGAGCCCTAGGGGACGCCACTTGTAACTGGTATACAGTCAGACCTAGGGTATGCAACTCCCACTGTGAGGGTTCTGTCCGTGAGCCACTTTGCAAACCATCACATGACATAGGGGTTAATGTTCAGACGGATGGGTATGTTGATAATACCAGAACCAGGAATGGTGTTGAAAGCCTTTGAGAGATCTAGGTAGGCTGTGTGGACCTCCTTACCCTCATCTAATGCCTTGGTAACTATCTCTAAGAAGTCCACCAGGTTAAGGAGGCATGGTCTGCCCTTAACAAAGCCAAACTGGGAGGGGTCAAAGGTTTGGAGGTACCCAATGTCTCTGTGACTGAGATCCATGATGTGCTCCATAGCCTTGCAGACCAGGCTAGTCAGGCCTATAGGGCAATAATTCCCGTGGTCTGTTGTGGCGCCAACTTTGTGGAGTGGGATAACTGTTGCTGTGCACCATTCAGGGGGCACTAAGCCTGATACAAGGCTATTATTGAACATGGTGCATAGGTGGGGAGCCAGTACGTTCTGAAGTCCATGTAAAACACAGTCTGGGATGTTGTCCAGTCACATGGATGCTGTGATATTGGCTTTAGAGTGTGCAGCTTTGAGAGGGAGGGGGGAAAGGTAGCACTGAATCTATCTGCCAGGATGTTGGCAATATCAGTTGGTTCTGTAATGTTTGTGCCTTTGTGCTCTAACTCAGAGCAGATCTGGGTGTTGACATTGAGATATGTGACATAGCTATAGAATGCTTTGTGGTTGTTGTTGGAGTTAGTGGCGCTTTTGTTTTTGTAGCTAGCTTTGGAGGATCTTATAAGGGATCTCTCCTTCTTACTGAGGCTGACCAGGGAGCTCCTCCATGCATGGGATTGTACTCTTTTTTGCAGCAGTGTCTTCCTCCTGTAGTACAGTTTGTTTATGGCAGGGGACCACCAGATTGGTTTCCTTAATTAGGAGTATAGTATCTTGGTTCTGTTTGGGATAGCACAATCCATGCACTCGTGTAAGCGCTTATAGAGTGCATTGTGTAGGATTCAGCAGTTGTAACAGTATTGTCCATCTGCATGAGTGTCAGGATGTTTACCACGTCTGTCTTAAGAAGCATGAAGTTGGCTTTGTAGAGATATTATACTGTGGTTCCCTTAATGGGGGGTGGGGGCAGGATGTGTATATCAATGGTGTTCAGCTCATGGTCGGATCGGACCAACGAGGAGTTGACTTCAGGTGTGGAGCACAGGTCATTCATGTTGGTAATGCCTAGGTCTAGGATATTGTTGCCCCTGGTGGGTGTGTGGATCCAGGGCATTGGCGTTTATGAATTCCAGCAAGCGTTGAGCTAATGAGTTGGTACACGAGTAGTTTTCTCAGTTAATGGTGGGGTAGATTCAGTGAAACTATGTGATGAGTGTGGTGTGGTGTGAATGTTTACCTTCTCCACATGACTGTCAGGGTCAGGCTTGATTGGAGAGAGCTTTACCTCCAGTTTGGCTAGATAAGTGCATCTCTCACAGGTTGTAGTGTTGGGTGGTAGGCAGACAGGCTTGTCTGAGTGCATGAGGCAATGTGTACATTGCCTCAAGATGTCCAGATTCATCAGATAGACAGGAAAGAACACTAGCAGTTGACTCTTGGACATGTCTGAGTATAGAACTACTTTCCCCTAGATAAGTGAGGAAAGTGAGTACAAGAGCTATTTTACTCTAAGCAAGTGAGAAATGTATGTACTAAATGTTTTTACCTCTAGGTAATGAGGAAGATTGAGTGCTATAGTAATTAGCAGCTTACGTAGTGCTTACAAGTTCTGAACAAGTGCTGAGCATGAATAAGCAATCCAGATAGGGTCTTGGATAACATAAACACACTGCCCCCCCAATAGGTACATAATCATATATCCATGTACACCACAGGGCCCCTGTACCCACAACTATGCAGGTACAAGCTGCACTCAGGCTGCATGGAACCTGTCCACATCACAGGTTGTATCATACACATATGGCAAAACAAGATGCTCTACACATGCACATCATGTAAAACATAGCTCCATGTCAAGCTGTGTACACACTGAATGGTGCACACCAACAGGTATCACAACCCACAAAGGGGGAGACACCACTGATAATGGGAAGTACTGCACTACTACCCTGCTGAGTCTGGTCTGGAAGGCCATGAACGTTGATCAAATAATTGATGTCAGTAGTACAGATGTAGATAACAGTAAGGTTGATTTCACACTGGATATCATAACCTTGCCAGGTCATAGGACATCATCACCCATACTGTGTACCACCTACACTCTGTATACTAGATGTACATTGCTATGTCACAGGAGTGTTTTGCTACGGGACTGCTGGCAGAACTAACACTACAGAAGGTGTCTGAATAATACATGCTCATCACACCAGTGGCAGCTATAGTAAGTCAGGGTTAATGAATTGTATTCCCCCTCATTGTAGTCCATACCTTACAGACAAACAGAAGGCATCTGCCTATTGAAGTATGCAAATGACTATGACCTAGGAGCAATAGCCGACTCAGGAGTGTTGTGGACAACATACAGAAGGGGCTTTGTGGGTGAGGTGTGTGTGACATATGGCCACAATCTGACAGCTACATATTGCATTGTCACCCCTATGTTAATAACCCTGTACCCATGAACTACCACCTAGGCAGCGGTCAACATAATGGACACTTGTGTGTAAGGGATGCAGCTGGGCAGTTGTCTTTCCTGTGATAGCTACGTCACCACACCTGTCAAGTAGTCATATGTGGCAACCCTAATAATGACACGGTGCCATCCATGAATTTAGAGATCATTGTCCAGCCATACACAACACTCAAGTGACCCATATCAGATCACATATTTCATTTAACGGGTATTGGCCATGTACAGATGGCCTACACCAGCCTTCCCATTCCCCATCTCCACTATATAGCATGATGCATACCCTGAATAAATCCATGTCCAATCCAGTGATGTTGGACATGCTACACGTACACATCCTGATCTCAAACACATATTTCATGGACATCCACCTTCCACATGCTAGACAGATCCTTGTCCCATACACTTTACATAGTCCTGCCATACTATGCATTCCTGTCCGTCAATGCTGCACATTGCTCCCCTCTCAGACATGGTGTGATGACCGCATGGTAAATGTATCATTAACCCTGTGGATCAGTAATGTGGCACTGCTCCACCTGGCCCCAGAGACCCGCCTGTTGGTTACTGCCAGGTAACCTTTCATCCTAGATTCATACATGGCCCATGGCATATAGCCTACTAGTTGACTTTGATTGTACATGCCATAGTTGATATCCATCCCTGCAAATACCATCTGGCTAGCCAGTGTCCCATGTGTATCACATGTGCAACACAAGTGATACATGGCAGGATGTTGAATTGCTGTACAGTGCCATGTAGATGTATATGGCAGAACACATACATGTAAAACCTTATGTGAGCAAGACTGCAGGGTCACAGGTCATATCTGTTAAGGCAGTGTAAGTCTTTATATGTGATATATACACAGCATGAAGGTCGACTGCATTAATGTGGACACATCCAGCCATGTGCTGATAGGTAGGAACACCAGTACAGGCAAACAGACATGCCCACATCAAGACAGCATCCACATGGAGTATGAACAATGTAATCGGGTGACACACACACACATATATGGGGATAATATCCACTCACCATTGAGTGTCACATGTGTGTGACACAAACACGTCAGTGCCATGTAGGTTTGCAAATACAACTATTTAAATGTAATAAATGTGATACGCATGTATGTTCAGCTGTAGCTCTGTATGTCTCTGTGAGTTACTGTGACCTGTCTCCATCATTATGTCTTCCAGGTATGCCACGTGCAAGGCTATCCCCTTTTACCAGCTTGGAAGATGAGGCCCTCATCCCATACCTACTTGACAATCATGATATCCTGTTCAGCCATATGCCACAGGATGCACAGCAGCGGGATGCCCTGTGGATGGAACTTTGCAGGAGGGATAATGATGTGGGTGGCCACAACCACACATACCAGCAGGTGCGCAGACACTGTACAGACCTCATTAGATGGGCGAAATAGCTTGCAAATGCAATCACCAGGGAACAAGGTGCAACAGGTGGTGGACCACCAACCCAGCCCCGACTCACATGTACCGAGGAGCTACTGGCCAACCTGGGGACACCTGCAGAACCACATCCACAACCCTTAGCCGATATTGTGGAGGTGGGTGTCTCTCAACCACTGAGCCTGCAGTTGCCTGGTAAGTCAGTACTGCATCTATAACAACTATATTCTATATAGTTGCATGTGTCACTGTACAATATGTAATGTAACATCATATGCAAGGCATGTATACACACATGTTGCATACTATAGTATGCTACTCTGTGTATGCACACATGTGCATACACCATAGTATAGTCTAATGTACTGGTGCATGTGTTAACATGCACATTGCACCCTGTAGCCATCATACAGGCATGCATAATGCTCATACTGCTGTGTTACTCCTATTTAGGTACCTCTGGCGTTCTGCTGCGACAGCAGCCCATTGCAGGTGAGACTGTTATTATTTATCAGGAATCATAATGCACAGATCTATCTGCCATGTGGCCATTTACAAAATGTACACATAATGTATGGTCCTGTCACAATATACAGGTTGGACCTGCAATGCATCACAATGCCTACCCATGTGCAACACTTGCAAACTATGTGAATCATCTCACTGACATGAATCCTCACAAACTGTCATTGCCAGATGTGTGGACAACTGTGCATACAATGGTGGAGGTGCTGTTCACTGTAGGGACATGTACTACAGATCAGAACTACACATGTGGGGAATACAAACAGAACTATACAGTGGGCTGGCATATGGCCAGCCCACAAGATTCACTGGTGTGGATCATAGCCCTGCTATAAATGTCACACAATGTGGTGTGCTATCTTGACATGTCCATGACATCTAGTGGCCTGGCTGCAACACTGCCTACCTAACCTGAAAACATATCCCACATACCACCCTTTGTCTGCATAACCCTGTCATCCAAGGAGCATATGACATCTATGGGTGTATGCCATATGGGACAACACAGGCATGTGAAATAGATGCCCATCACAATAATTTGGCCAACACATGTACACACATGGCCATGGAGGATGGCCAGAGACATGGAGCAACACACACAGTAGACGTGATGTGCTTGTGTGTACACCCTGTCGTACAATGGCTATACATGGTCCAACTATGGCCTTTGTGTAATGGTTATATTGTAGATGTGGAACACTAGACATCCTACAGGCCTGTGCACATCTTGTGTAGGTGTAACATCAATCCACCACATAAGATGTGTTGAACATCTTGAGGGTGTCACAACATAACAGCAGTCACCTATACAGTATCCACATCAGCCCACAGATACAGTACATTCCCCTTGCTGGTGTCTGACATCAATGCCATACTTGCTCCTCATGTGTGTATGGTACACGGATGTCATGTGGGACATGGTGTACCAACGTGTTCACCATGTCTGGCCATAGTTGCCAGGCAGCAGCAATATGGTTGCAGATGTGCAGGGGTGTCATCCGTATACCCTTCAGTGACCCGTGTCACAACTTCCACATCATGGTTTAGTGTGTATGCACCTCAGTGACGTGGGTCACATTCCACAGTATATATGTATTGTATCTGAACACAGTCATGGTTATGAACTGTGTCTGTAACTCACACTATATAGCAATAGAGACGCCTCATGATTCCCTGCAATGGCCATGCACATCAGCTAAATGTGTGGTATATCTGTAGGGTGGACAGACAACACTGCATTGGGATACCATTACCCCACTGCATATTTGACAGGACACCATTGTGTTAAACATGTATACATGCCACTGCACACGTCAGCAGATCACATGTCATACTACATGTGATTGTCAAGGTCATATGCCGCACATCAGGCAGATGTACTGTTAACCTGTGCTGGTCTACATGGTGTAACACAGGGATGTATGCTAACTACTACTATGATTGTGCAATTTGCATGCCATCTGCTATGACACATGCATGCTTTGGTGTGTAACCCAGGGATGTATGATAACTACCACTATTATTGTCTGCACTGCATGCCGTATCACATGCATGTTGCATGCCTTCTGTCATATCACATGTGTGTGTGTGTGTGTGTGTGTGTGTGTGTGTGTGTGTGTGTGTGTGTGTGTGTGTGTGTGTGTCTATTGTATAGATTGTAATGTACAGTTCTTGTCTGCCCTCACAGGTGATGCAGGTGCGTTGCCCTCCTACGGTACATCTGATGTTAGTGCCCCACAGACTCTAGCAGTGATGATGAATGTATGATTGAGGCACAGGCAGAGTTGTCAGGGGCTGAAACTGTGCCATTGGTTGCCATTCCAGCTATATCACCCTCATCCCCACATACAGATTCCATGCCTGCACATACCCCATCACCAGTGGCCATAGAGGAAGGACAGTTGGCACGTGGTAGCTTAGAACAGGAAAGTGAGGGGGCTATGGAAGGTGCGCCTGCACACCATGGTGTCAGCCAACTGACTGGTGGTGCCCCACACAGGCACGTGGCCAGTGCTGCTCGTAGGAGGACTTCTGGCCAACATGCTCCTGCAAGACAGAGCACAGCAGCTGGTGTCACCAGACGCATGTTTCAGGCTGTAATGGAGGCACAGGCACATGCTGAATGGCACAACAGAGAAGATCAGAGCCTTCAGAGGGCTGCTGTCCATTCTTTAAACAACAACATCCAGGCAATGGTAAATGCTCAACAGCAGATTGCTGAAGCTTTGGATAGATGGTTGGGTGACATGGTTAGAGTCCTTGACTGTGGCATGACAATCCGCGAGCATGAGCTGTCTGTGTGGAACATCTCATAGGAGTGAGGCGTCGGGCATGTGGACGTAGGCCTGCTACATCACCTGTTTCAGGTCTATGTGTACGAGCTACCTCACATGTCCACTCCCATAGTGGCGGTAGCAGCAGCCGTGCATCTGGTGCTGTGCTGTCCACACCACAACACAGCAGGCCATGTGCATGTGGCCCAGGATGGTCCCAACAGGGACACGGTTCCAGTGGACAAGTGACATCAGACAGTACCCAATCTGCACCTCTGCCTGGTAGCACCCGTGCAACCCCTGGCAGGCACAGGTCACATGTCCGTGGCTGGACACCATGAACTGTAAAACCTCACCTGCACAGTCTGCAGCTGTCAATAATACCCTGTGTAGGCCAGACACATGGCAGAACTGTGTGCATACATACACATACACACACACACACTGGAAACATATGTAGGGCACCACAACACACACATGCATAACATCCACACACACCCAATTAGATCAAAGGCCCTAACCTACAAACATGATGTCATCCAGTGGTGCCGCCTAGGCCTCTGGCAAACATTATCACCCTGTGCATATGATGATGCCTGTGCCACATCCCTGACATCCACACCATCGGTGTAGGGACATGCTCATATGGTCTGATGCACAATGTGAACAGACTAGGAAGATAAGTGTAGTTTACAGTTGTTGAGTACTGTTGACAGGCAGCAGACATACCATGTACTACAGGTGTACAATGCATTTTGTACTGTTAACAGTATGTGTCTTGTGTAACAACAGTAACTGCATGTTGGTCATGATGTTCTGCTGTCCTCCTTCCGGTCTAATTGCACATGCCGGTGGATGTAAGGGTTTGCAGTTAGTGCCCCATATGTCAATGTGGACTACTCACAGGTATGTATGAATATACCAGCATGCACCATGTAGCTGCCACATACCAGTGAGAATGTCCCACGTTCCAAATACGTCTACTGATCCAAGAGCATGATAGCTATGTATTAAACTACTGTGGCTATGGACATGACATCCATAAAGGGTGACATCACAGGTACGGTTGCATGGAGTGGTGAGGTAAGAGAGTGGTCTAGCTGATTACAAGGGTAGAGGCCAGTGGGAAGTGTGATGCCTCATTAGAAATCAGTAATACACGTTCCCATGACAGGATTACAACACACAACTGAACCCACACACTCAGGTATCGACACACATGTATTCAGTGACACAGTAACACACCCACACACTCACGGATTCACTGGCACAGTAACACACACTCACACACAGTTGCTACTGGTGAGGTGAGAACCCCTGCCTATGTGCAAATCATCATTACAGTACTGTGCACCTACATGATGCGCCACAGAGAATACACATGTACAAGTAGTCAGTATGGCCTAAGATCGGGGACATCAACACGGATAGTAGAATGAATTGCCTGGATGGGAGGAGGGGTCTTATCAGTTCAGTATGGTAACATACATTCTCATTCCAGGGACCAGACAGCTCTACATACACACACACACATACACAAACTGTGGCATTCAGTATTGAATACACCTATGTCACGCACATACAGATACCTCACCTGTGTGAGATACATGCCCCTGCCCATGTCTTGCTTTCTACATTGCAGTTTGTACAGATGTGTACACTAGTCTACAGGAGAGTGAGTAACAATTGAGATGTATTCCCCACCATACGTGACATATATGGACATACACACAACCACACATGCCAGTACTGTGAATCATAGACCTGCCTAGCTCATGATATGTATGACAGACGTACAGCAGTATTTCACGCATTACAAACTGTACTGACACTTCCTGTGGCAACAGTGCTGATATATGCACACGGGACGTCTTAACTGTTAACAGGTGTCAAGTGATTTACCTTCGCTGTCACCCTGACCACTGTCTAGGTTGTGTGTTATGTCCTTCAGTTAATGAAACCATTGCTTAACGGTTACACAGGTTATTGTAGGACCGCTTGTGACACACCTGTGAGCTGTCCACAGCAAACATCCATCTGCAAAGATGCCTCACCACTTAGTTATTTCCACACATCTGTCCATACCTGAGGTACATCATTCTGTACATTCAGCATATCACCATATACAGTTGGAAATGTTGAGGCTGCATTGTAACTGCATGATGTACTAGGATACACATCACCTGCATACATCAGCAACTGGACACGCATGTTATCTGAATGCACAACACTACATGTACAGGTTTGTAGGTCCTACAATCCTGTCATTTGGGCATGTTTGTAGGCATTGCAATTGGTGGACATGTGTAATGACATACATGACACATGAACTGTTGTATGATATGATGGGTGTAATGGGTGACCGGTACAGAGGGAATGTTACCTCTGCCAACACTGATATCACACCTTATGTACTGTTAGCATTCAGCAGCCATGGACCTACATTCCATGTGCATGGGTGCAATGGCTGTAGCCACCTGTTTGCACAAAGGACAACAGCTATGCTGTTTACATGTATTTTGTGTGTGCGTGTCTGTGTGTGTGTGAGTGTGTGTGTGGCATGTACATACCCAGGGCAGCTACATGTATGTCATATCCATACATGCGGGTGTGTACTAGTGTACAGCAACAGTCATCTGCTAATGGTGGAAAGTACCAAGGGCCCCTGGTATGTGTACAGCTGACCTGGTTACAGACAGTGGTATTATTGCATTGCATAACACATGATGCAACTGTGTCAGTACATGGGTACTCTCTACAGTTGATGTAGAGCTTGTTACAGTCCACTGGTCAAGGGTCACATGGTGGTGTACTCTTATATGTCCTACAACATGTATGGATGCATGTTGGTGGTCCGAGGGTATGGTGGTGTCTGAGGATTACATCCTAGAATGCAGCATGTGACACTGTGTCCTGCACATGACTCATCTGTGATGCCTTTCGTGGGGTTACCAGTCAGTACATGTGAGTGGCCTTTATGTATGTGGGGACACCACCACCTGGAACGGTCCGTACCTGTGTTATGACCCACATGTCTGGTTCTGAGGTATATGGTGGTAGTGCTAGGTTCTGAGGTATATGGTGGTAGTGCTATTGTGCATTACAGAGCCATCAGCCAGGTGTTCCTCACTGCACAGATGTCAGTACTTCCCATTGTTGGGATTACAGTGACCAGCTGTGATTATGGACGCTACACATCTAGCACTGGTTTGCAGAAGAAAACAATGCAATTGTCCTGTAGGTGTCAGGGAGTTATCCTGTGTTTAGGACATTTGCCTTGGAATGGCACTGTATGGGTGGATGCGACTTGGGTATTATCTCCACTTCCTTGAATCATGGATGCATGTGATATGTGTCAAAGGCCTGTCTACTGTCAGCCATGTCATCCCAGAATGACAGCAGACGTTGTGTAAAAGACCAGTGTCAAATATATGTAGAGCAGCGTTCCTGCTAACAATGACAACTACTAAAACTAGAGCCCATTACAATGTGTTCTTTATGTCTACCTGTAATAGCATGGCCACTGTGGCCTTCCGTGTTTAGAATCAGAGTGCATCCCAGTCAGCCCTGTGCTACTAAGTGTATGAGCATGCCCAATATAACCTTGTGTAGATGGACACATAGTGCATTCCGAACAGCCCTGTGCTACTAAGTGTGTGAGCATGCCCAGTGACACCTTGTGTCAGTTATGTGCCTCTGTGTATGGACATGGCCATTGTAACCCTGTATAGTGATAGTAGTTGTCCATTCCACAGATGGGCAAACTCCAGGTCAGGATGGATTCCTACTTTAAACACACAGGTTCACAGGTATGTACAGCTTAACTGCCAGCATCCCTGTTGATGTCCGCATTCCTAGAAGGTCATAATGACAGCCTTGAAATGTGTAGTCTGTGTGGTGTGACTCATACGTATGCACTATTGTAATAGTGAACTGTTAATATGCAGGTGTTCCGTTCCCACCACTGGCGTGTGTGTATGTCTGTCCCCATTTGCCAGAGGACTGTAAATTACTTTTAGACTGCTCACACTCCATACAATTCGTATACCCACCTTTGGCAGGGCTGATGATGACACCCACCTACAAATACACCTCTGGGAGTGCTGTGTCCCAGTAATCTCAGTAGCGTGTTCTGTAACTGCGTAAGGCTGTAGTGTAATAAAGTAGTTAGGTTGGTATTGTAATCCCAGACTTGCCGTGTGTGTCCCCATTTGCCTGAGGACTGAGTAATGCTTTTAGACTGCTCGCACTCCATACATTTCTTATACCCACATTTGGCAAGGCTGATGATGTCACCCATCTACAAATACACCTCTGAGAGTGCTGTGGTCCAGTAATCTTGGTAGTGTGTTCTGTAACTGTGTAATACTGTAGTGTAATAAAGTAGTTAGGTTAGTGTTCTAGTCCCACACTTGCTGTGTGTGTCCCTGAGGACTGAGTGATGCTTTTACAATGCTCACACTCCATACATTTCTTATACCCACCTTTTGCAAGGTTGATGATGTCACCCACCTACAAATTTACCTCTGGGAGTGCTGTGGCCCAGTAACCTCGGTAGCTCATTCTGTAACTGCGTAATGTTCTAGTGTAATAAAGTAGTTAGGACAGTGTTCTAATCCCACACTTGCTGTGTGTGTGTCCCCATCTGCCTGAGGACTGAGTAATGATTTTAGACTGCTCACACTCCATGCATTTCTTATACCCACCTTTTGCAAGGCTGATGATGTCACCCACCTACAAATACACCTCTTGGAGTGTTGTGTCCCAGTAATCTCAGTAGCGTGTTCTGTAACTGCATAATGCTGTAGTGTAATAAAGTAGTTAGGTCGATGTTCTAATCTCACACTTGCCATGTGCATGTGTGTGTGTCCCCATCTGTCTGAGGACTGAGTAATGCGTTTAGACTGCTCACACTCCATACATTTTTTATACCACCTTTTGCAAGGCTGATGATGTCACCCACCTACAAATACACCTCTGGGAGTGCTGTGTCCCACTAATCTTGGTAGCGTGTTCTGTAACTTCATAATGCTGTAGTGTAATAAAGAAGTTAGGTCAATGTTCTAATCCCACACTTGCCGTGTGTGTGTCCCCCTGTCTGCCTGAGTAATGCTTTTAGACTGCTCACACTCCATACATTTCTTATACCCACCTTTTGCAAGTCTGTTGATGTCACCCGTACACCTCTGGGAGTGCTGTGTCCTAGTAATCTCGGTAGCGCATTCTGTAACTGCATAATGCTGTAATGTAATAAAGTAGTTAGGTCAGTGCTCTAATCTCGCACTTGCCATGTGTATGTGTGTCCCTGAGGACTGAGTAATGCTTTTAGACTGCTCACACTCCATACATTTTTTATACCCACCTTTTGCAAGGCTGATGATGTCACCCACCTACAAATACACCTCTGGGAGTGCTGTGTCCCACTAATCTCGGTAGCGTGTTCTGTAACTGCGTAATGCTGTAGTGTAATAAAGAAGTTAGGTCAATGTTCTAATCCCACACTTGCCGTGTGTGTGTGTGTGTCCCCGTCTGCCTGAGGACTGAGTAATGCTTTTAGACTGCTCACACTCCATACATTTCTTATACCCACCTTTTGCAAGGCTGATGATGTCACCCTATTACAAATACACCTCTGGGAGTGCTGTGTCCCAGTAATCTCAGTAGCACGTTCTGCAACTGGGTAATGCTGTAGTGTACTAAAGTAGTTAGGTCGGTGTTCTAATGTGCATGTGTGCGTGTGTGTGTGTGTGTGTGTGTGTGTGTGTGTGTGTGTGTGTATGTGTGTGTGTGTGCATTGGGCATGTTTTGTAGTTTTCCTATATGGTATCCATCTTATGACACATTGGCCACCTCATGAGGAGTACAGCTGTCAGTCAGCCACGGGACTGTGTTGGCAAGCCATACCCATACATCTGGCAAAAGGCATGGTGAACAAAGTATGCAGCCCTACTAGTACCCGGTATATGTCCTGCACCCATGAACTTGCCTAGGATATTCCACTATGTTGCTAGTACCATGCACATTGATGACAGATAGTAGACATGGTGTGAATGTAGTGGCCTGCAGAGGACATGACATCCTGTACAGCAGTACAATAGGCACATATGTGTGGGCATTGTACTATCACTATGTTCCACATTGAATGCCTGCAACATATGTGGTGCCATCAAATGTGATCCACAAAGGCCAGACAATGCTGTACACATGTGCCCTGTATGGACCCATGCCACTGACACCACGGAATACCTGTATCATACAATCAATGCAGGTGCAGTGCTGACCTGCTCACTATAAGTAGGTTTTGCCACACCAGGCCAGTATTGGCATATCGGGGTATAACAGGCTATGTACACAACATGTGTCTGCCAAACCAGGTACACCTGTACATGTCACTGTACAGTATTGTGGGACATGCACATCCCAGGCAATGTCCATGTGAAGGACTATCAAACACAGAAATGGCATGCATTGCAAAGCTATGGCCATACACATTGGTAACCAGGATGTCAGGCCAGATAATGCAGTACCCATCTGTGTGGGACATTGCAGACACTACACCCCTGCACTGCACACCATTGTCGGGTGAGATGATGCCAAGGATTACCCCTCACCCAGCCTTGTACAGCCATCTTGAACAGCCAACCACTACACACCCATGAAGCAATGCATACCTGCATGCTGCCAGTACTGGCACCCTGTGTCTGCATGTGGGTTGTGATGCTCCCAACCACAGTCACTCCTAGTATAACCCTTGTTGGCATACCAACAGATGTCAAACACTTTCACATGCCCTAGCCCATAGAACCTCCAGATATCCCCTGTGGTGCATGTGGTCTTGTGAATTACTGCAGTGTGGCAAACTAAGTAGTTACATTGTGTATTTGTGGCCCTGGCAAAGGTGTGAATGCGTGTCCATTAGAGATTGTGGTTGTGGTGACAATGGCATCCATTCACGTGGACAACCATGTGTGCCATACCTAATGTATGTCTACTATATCTGTTGCAGATGTCACTCACCTACACACATATGTTCTTACAGCACAGCAACATGTCGCCTCTGTGGCACATGTAGTAATGTCATGCACATGTAATAGCAATGAGTAGTCAGGGGTTTGACCCCTGTACTGTTCGGCATGTGGCAGATGATGCTTATGGTTAAGTCTCCAAGCCCTTCCCTGGTGTACTTTGCCTGTCCCACCCACACACTGTCTGGTGGATGTGAAGGCGTACACCTGCACAGCAGCAGCATGTGTATTGTAAGTGATGGACATGGTCAGATGGCCTCTGCATCTATTGCAGTCCTTCTCTTGCTGATTGCATGTGGTACAGCTGTGATGGTGTTCCCATAGCTATCCACATGATAAACACAGTACACTATCTAGGGAAACATGTTGTTATCTGGCCATGCCAGTCACTGTGAGTGGTACCTGGATGTGGTGTTCTGACACGGCATCACAGATGATATCTGGATGTACCTCAAACATTTTCCACAGTGGGAAATAGCCTAAAGACAGGAGGGTGATGTGTCGCACATGACTACCACATGTAAGTGTAGCTATGCTGCATTGAGACTACTGCCTGTTTAACATGTGTGTGATAATGGCTATTCTGCATGTTATAATACAGACATGACAGTACTCTGTTCATGAGGGACCCCCATCTGTAGGGCCATCTGTGAAATGGTCAGTGTGTGCAACCATTCGTTTCCTGTGATACACACTAAACACACATCTGTGCACAGCAGAAGCATGGTGTGAGGATTGCAGACAGTACATGATGATAGGGATGTGTTACTGCCATCGCATCCCTGACTGGACATGTGTCACATGAGACAGTGGTATGACAGACACTGTGTGGGGTTCCCAGTGACAAGCCAATAATGGGCAACTGCTCATAGCTGCAGTCACACGTCTACTACACATTGTACAGTTGGCATGCAGTATATATGCATGTGTTGTGCTCCCCCTGCAAATGTATACCATCTGTTGTGTTGGGTTGCTGGTGATATATATGCATACTGTAATAGGTAATCCTGTATGCTGTTGTCTATCACTAAGCCATATGTGGGTTTAAAATGCAACACTGTAGGCTGAATGGGTTGGGAGGTCCCAGCAGAACCTCCTGTCCCACTTCAGCTGATCATGGCACCGGGCACTAGCACATCTGGGGCCCAGCCATAGACATCAACCTCTGTTGGCTCTGCACCACCTTCTGGTGGTGCCACCACTGAGGATGGAGCATGTCCCCCCTGGGAGCGGGACCAGACAGGTACATATCTGCTGTCGTGCGGTCCTGTACGTGTTGCATTGGTGGCTCCCTAAGGGGTTCCAAAGCCAGATATGCCAGTTCAAGGGCAAAGTGTCACATTTACAGGGTGAGGCTGCCCCTCCTGGACAGCCCCCAGCAGTGCCTCCTTTGCAGCTGTATTGGTGTAGTGGCAGTTGCCCATGGCTGGGGACCTCCATCCCACTGTTCCCATGGGCTTGTGAATGCTGAACACCCATCCCCATCTGGGGTGTATCCCCCCACATGTGATATATACCAACCCTGTATGCTGTCTTTTCTGTGATCCTATCTATCCTCCATGGCCATATCTACACTCCTTCCCCAACATCTGACCCTCTCCTACAGACACATAAGGCCAATCGGCTCCTAGGACAACATCTGCCCTATACATAGATGTCCATTACACACACGTGCCACTGGACACATGAAACCCTTGTAATATGCATCACAACATACTCCTGTTATCCTCACCCCTATCCCTCAGGTGCACAATCCTGGTATGCACATCACTCCTACATGGTCCAGGTACACGTGATGAGGACGACCCCATTGTACACACAACACTACTGGTCCCTCTATGGTTACCCCATTTACCTTTATCATGATGATGATGTTGCACACAGCACCTTGCAAGAGTACTTTTCACACATAATGATTGGACAGGTACTGTTGTGTTAATGTACATTACATGCACAGTGTGATGTATACGGCCAATGTACAACTATTGGCACGTGTCTGTCTGAGGGAGTCTTGTGATCACATAGAGCAACACCACTACATAATACAGGCGTCGCTGGTGTTTCCCATTTCATTAGTTTGTAATGCTTTGTTGCCACATGGTATGTTCCTGATACATCTCTATATATGTATGTACTGATATGCTGGGCATAAACACTCACATATTCATCTACATGATGGGATACATTCCTATACTGTTGAATGACTGCACTGTATGATATGTTTGTGGTACTGTCCGTTGTCTGTATATCTGCCATGGCATATTGGTAATACACATTAGCTGTGTGCACAGTGTCCTAGTTCCGACCCTTGCAAAGGACGTTTATTTGGTTGCAGGGCAGAACAAGCCCATTGGATATGGAGGGAGTAAGGCACATTAAAGCAGTTGGGAGAAGGTGTGCATGGTGTTAAGCACTGCTGACCTCTGGTTACAGCCTCTTACACTCGGTTAGCCTCTACATTGCTTTACCAGTGCAATACTCGCATACTGGTAGCCAAACACACTTATACCCGCTCGCTCCTGCACTTGCAAATGCACCAACATTGGTGCTTGCATCCCTCACTCACACCCCTGGGTGGGAGCGAGGACCACAATATTACCTTGTGATGCCTATTACATCGGACTACATGACTACAGTATCGGGATTGGCTGCCCATTAGGCGACGGCATTGCATTCCACTGTACGGAATCAGCGGCCTGTCCAGTGAATCAATTATATTTGTGTGTCCCTCATACAATCTGCTCCCACCTTGTGATGCCATTTACATCAGACTACATAACTACAGTATTGTGAATGGCTGCCTATTAGGCGACGGCATGGCGTTCGACTATTTGGAATTAGCGGCCTGTCTGGTGAATCAATCATATTTGTGTGTTCCTCATACAATCTGCTCCCACCTTGTGATGCCTGTCACATTGGACTACATGACTACAGTCATAGCTGGCCTTAGGTATAGGCCAACTAAGTGGGCACTGCTTTAGTAGGGGCACTTTTCTAGTATTTATTTGGTGTAGGTAGACCAGGATGGGGGCACTGGGTGGTGTGGTGGGGGGTGCCATGTTGCCCTTTTGCCGAAGGGCACCAGTTGACCTAAGGCCACTCCTGACTACAGTATCGGGAATGGCTGCCCATTAGGCGACAGCATGGTGTTCGACTGTACGGAATCAGCGGCCTGTCCAGTGAATTAATCATATTAATTGTGTGTTCCTCATACAATCTGCTCCCACCTTGTGATGCCTATTACATCGGACTACATGACTACAGTATCGGGAATGGTTGCCCATTAGGCGACGGCATGGCGTTCGACTGTACGGAATCAGTGGCATGTCCAGTGAATTAATCATATTAATTGTGTGTTCCTCATACAATCTGCTCCCACCTTGTGATGCCTATTTCATCGGACTACATGACTACAGTATCAGGAATGGTTGCCCATTAGGCGACGGCATGGCGTTCGACTGTACGGAATCAGCGGCATGTCCAGTGAATTAATCATATTAATTGTGTGTTCCTCATACAATCTGCTCCCACCTTGTGATGCCTATTTCATCGGACTACATGACTACAGTATCAGGAATGGCTGCCCATTAGGCAACGGCATGGCATTCGACTGTACAGAATCAGCGGCATGTCCAGTGAATTAATCATATTAATTGTCTGTTCCTCATACAATCTGCTCCCACCTTGTGATGCCTATTACATCAGACTTCATGACTACATTATCGGGAATGGCTGCCCATTAGGCGACGGCATGGCGTTCGACTGTACGGAATCAGCGGCCTGTACAGTGAATTAATTATATTTGTGTGTTCCTCATACAATCTGCTCCCATCTGGCTGAAACATGGGAACCGAGACTCTTCAATACATACATGTAGTTGGGTTGTGGGAGCCACCTCCGTCGGCCGAGTCATGCTACCGCATACCTATTATAGGTTTGCCACATTTTCAATTGGCCAAGGTGGGACTTTAGGGTTACTACCTGTCCCACTTTGTGAGGGACACTGCAAAAATAATCAAGACATAGCAAATGTCCTGATTACAGGACATTATTATGTTCTACATTTCATTAATAGTTGCATAAAACTGTTATTTTATATATGAAACTTCTATATGTTATGTGAAGTAGCATAAGCAATTCAAATGTTACTAGATTAAGCTTTATTTGTGCAAATAAGTATAATTCTGTATTATGCACGGCTGTAGGTATGTTTTGTTCTGGAAAGTCTGACATTTCTACAGAACATGTCCCACTTTGGCCATTTGGAATGGTGGCAACCCTATAGGACCTGTATGTAGAGATGTCA
>NC_056739.1:987762009-987784509 GCF_019279795.1 Protopterus annectens | reverse complement strand
GGTCAGGTGTTTAATCCTGGGTCGTAGGTTCTGCAGGACCGGCTGGAGGCTGAGCAGTCTTGTGGACAGCTACTGCTCATACAACTTGTGTCCAGATGTCTACAGGACTGGACATCGTGTCTTGACACCAAATCTAATTTTTAGAACAGATACTTATCCCATGAAGGATATCCAAAAATTGTGGGGACCGATGACTTTGACTCCTTTGGCTTTACGAAAATAAGGTAGGGTTATACATGCAAGAGATACATAGTTTACAATCCTGAGACTGCCTAGGGTGAGACTGCTTTCTAGATATGAGTAGGGGTCACTATGTGCAGATATGACTGCGCCTATCTAGCAGCCCGAGTATGGGTGGTTTTAGTGGACGTTCAGGAAGTGGGGGGTGTGTGATGTGGAGGGGATGATGGGTATTCAATTATGTATCCAGGTGTGTTGGGGTTGGATGGCTCAGTTCAGGCCAGACCATTATGTGGGTATGTGCTGGTAACGTTTCTGTACATGTGTATTGCACTTTTTATTGTTCATATGTTTGTGGGATTGTATTGCGGATGTGAATATTTGTTCATTGGTTATCTTCCTGATTCACCCACTGCTCCCTCGTACACCTCCAGTTCACCTATTGTGCATCCAACCCAGTCTCCCCTTGGCGAATTATTACATTACCCGTCACCCCCCACCCCCATATTCCACAGACACCATCCATCCCTTCTCTGGTTGATGGCCCATGGCACAGTCAACAGAACACATTGCGTACACTACATATCTCTGGTACCAATATGGTTGTGAGGACTACCCTAGCATTTCTGATCATCCACATACTGTACTTCACGCACATAGGTACAAGCAAATACTTACCTTTCATGACATGGTAGGTAGACCCGGGTAATACCCGTTCATCTTTGGGCCGTCCTGACAAGGATGACTTGGACCGCGAATGGGCAGATATTGGGCAAATGCTCTGACCATTAGTAGGGTTGTCACCTTTTCATATGACCAGGATGGGACATTTTCGGGACACACATCAGAGTTTACAGGCCAACACATACCCATGGTCAATACAAAGGATAGTACTTTAGTTTTATGCCTAAATATAAGCTTTTATTGTTGTAGCGATTTAGTTGCTTATTCTGTTTTGTTTACCTGCTTATTCTATTTCTTGTAACATTTAGGTATTTTATATATGGAAATAAGTATTGTATGGGACTATTACATAAAATATGGGACATAATTATGTCCTACAATCGCAGAACATTTGACATTTATAATGGTTTTGGTATGGACACAACTGCCTAGAGGGGGGCTATCCCTCACAATGTGGGACAGGTGGTAACCCTAACAATTGGGCTAGGCTTAGCAATTGGCAGCGCGCTAACACAATGCGTTTCAGTTCCACTTGGTATAACTATCGACACTACAATGGAATACGGGCATGGGGTTTTAAATATAATTTGTTCGAGGGACGGGGACTCAATATTCAGCTACGTGCCTTTGTGTATATTTTTTATTTTGGTTAACGCAAAACTGTCTTGTATGCTTTGCATACATTTCAGTATCCACGGACACTGACAGGAGTGATTACTATTAGAGGCAGGCTGTAGTAGTCAACATTTTAGGTTGCGTATATGCAGCCGACATGTTCCCGCCTCCGTGCAGCGCTTGGACACACCCCTGCACTCGCGCATGTTTCCTATGCATGTGGCCATTATGGCAGCACGCCTTCATTAATATGCATGTGGTGCTGCTGTGCCATCTCTATGCCACACGGTCGGCGCAAGGCTAATGCCATCCTTGCGCCGAGCTTCATGAATCCCGGGGATAGAGTCAAAATATACACTAAAATAGGTACTTTTCCATTATCAGAGCAACACTTTAAAATGACTGCTTGCAATCTCAGCAGGCACTTGTACTGATCCCACAGCTGCTGCTGAAGTAGGCCACACACACACACACACACACACACACACACTTACTTTCCTGTCACAGATGATTATTACATTTTATCCAGAACAGAAAACTATCCAAAAGACACAACATCACGTCTTGGACTGCTGACTATATAGAGTGAATCTATTCCAGTTATATGGTGGTGACGCTGTTTTCTGGAGTAAAACCTTAATGAACTTCACTGATCTATAGTAAACATCAACCTTCTTTTACTTATGTATTTGCATCGTTCGTTGCTTACAGCTCAAACACTTCCTTTTGGCACAGCCCGTTTTTTTTTTCAAAACCAGAAAAGTGGTTTGTTCACTACACGCAGACCAAGCACCCAAGAAATCTTGGCTTCACCCCATAGCCGTTATCATAAGGTGCAGCATTCCAGTTGTAGCCATTAGTTCACCTCAAAGTTGAAAACATTGATTGCCAAAAGTATTTCAGCAAGGCTACCTTACTTTGCCAGTATTTACCAGCAGCAATCTCATTATGGAGGCTTTTCAAGCTACTGTTTGCAGGTCCAAAACAGTGTCTGAAATGCAGTCCACTCTTTTCTTTCTTAACCGCGATCCAGCTTCAATGGTTGAATTCTATTTCTTCCAACGTGACATACACAAAGGCTATTCACATGGACGCTGACTGGTTTGATTTAGGCTGCTATTTTGCCGCTGTGACGGAATGTATTTAATGAAAGCAAGGATATGAGCAGCGATTTCACCGTGTACTAAATGCCTTTTGGAAAAGAAGGCACTTTTCCGATGTTGGCCCAATAATGGAAAGCACTCATTAGAAGTATTGTCCCATTAACGGAAAAGTACCCTAAAATACAATGTAAGATTAAAAAAATGCATGACTGGGGGATAAGACAAAGATGGTAGTGTGCTGGTGCAGTTTAATAATTATTTAATCAAAGCAAACATAAGGACAAGTTATTAGAGCAGTTAATAAACCTAAACATCAGCCTGCACTTTCTTAATTGAGCTTTCCTACTACTGCTTTTGAGAATCTCCATCTTTGCCTGTATAGGCACTTATAGGTTTCTTTGATTTTTTGGTACTTATGTATTATCACAACCAGATTGGGTACCAGGCATAACTCCTGATGTTATTGTGAAATGAGGGTTTTCTGAAGTGAACAGGGGTGTATGGACTGCAAATCAGTAGTGGTTCAGCCTGTATGTGACACGGGAACAGGAACTGGTATGCAATTTGTCTTCTCCGGACCGTGCATTACCGGTGTGCAGTAATGCAAATGAAATGAACCTGCCAGATGAAAACATGCACCACTTTCTAGATAGATTCTTCCACAGTCAAAAGGAATCAGGATTGGGTTTACTGTTAAGGAATATTCCTGTAGGGAAAAGCAATTAATCTCAACACACAAGTCATTGCAACACATGATAACTCACAGGGATTCTACCCTGTCTTGATCCGAAGCATGTTACACAGGATCGCAGTGCTGTAAAACAGAAAACAGAAATACACACACATTGTACAAATAAGGCATAAAAGCATGGAAAATAAATGGCTTCCATGCCTTATTTCAGCCCTGCATAAAGTCGCAACAAAATGAAACGTTTAAAACGCATTTGTAAAGAAACACATTAATGAAAAGCCTGACTACCCAGTGTTACAGGCAAGCTGGAAGGGTATGCCTTAACCAGTTCTTAGTGTTCATTACAGCAGTAAAGGATGCAATCCAGAAGACGTCCCTGTTGCAGAACCGAGCTGATAGGAAAGTGAACTGGACTTTAATCAAACCTTGCCACAGCAGAATAAATGACTTTTGGCATAAAATTAGGAAGTAGCATGACTTCTAAATCTGGTTGCGATAATACTTAAGTACCGATTTTTTTTCCCTTTTTCATGCCCTGAAGTTTGCTGATAACTAATGAACAAGCAATGTGTACTCTGAGCTAAATATAAGCTTTCACCTATAAGGCCCAAGTTGGTACAGTTATTTATTTAACAGCTTGCATATTGTTTCTTTTTTTAAAAATGTTGTTATTAATTTAAAAGAGTTGCAATATATACACAGAAAGGAAGAAATTCAACATCATATACTGTTATACAATGTTAGGAATACACTGAAACTTCAAGGTAATTTTATACAATTAACATATTAAGAGTCTTGATATTTCAATAGCGACATTTCAAGGCTATCTCTACTACTAAAAGTCTTAGCATTTTATAGATCTTATTCTGATCACTTCTTTTTCAGTTTTACATAGTATTGCTGCTAAGTTTAAAAAAAATCTTTGAATGTAGGAAATGAATTCAATTTCCAATGTTTTTGTAATAACTTTTCTAACTGCTGCCAGGAGACTCCAGAACATTTTTTGTTGTTTGGCTTTTAAAGATGAAAGAAATGGAGTATTTATTAGTTAATTCATTAGTTGGGTATTATTACTGAACAGAGGCAGTAGCATCCACTGTGGGCCCCCTCCCCCATCATTTTTATTTATCTATTTTTTCAGAATGTTGTAATATCTTTCTTCTAAACTACCTTTGTATTTAAACTGCTTAGTAAATCTCCCTTTAAGTTTTCTGGAGAGTTAGCCACCAGCTGTCCACCCTCCGCCACTTGCACAGCCAGGTAATGTGCGGGATGTTGTTTTGTCTCCTTTGATATGTTTTAATGATGTCTTAATGCTGTAAGTAATATACCCACTGACTGTGATTTTTAACTGTGCTCTCTAGCAATATTTGTTCATATCACTAGACTTGAATTTGTTTAAATCCTTGAATATGTTCAGACATTGTTTTATTAATGTTAATGTAATTTTCATCTATGCTTGATTGGCAATATCTGTTCAACTTACCATCCTTAAAATCAATATAGTAGCTTAAGAACAGACTCCACATATACTGTTTTCTTGAACTACTTGTTTTCATGTGTTAATTATGCCTATTTTGAGTTTTTAATACTGTAAATTGTTTTTTCTGCTCCCACCTACAAGCATTGCAACGTTAGTAGCCTGCTTTCTATACTCCTTGAAATTTAGTTTTGTACTGCATAGCATTACATTTTTTACCTGAGGATCAAACACAAATATCACATCATTGCCTATATCTAAAAAGGACTGTCAGTGACAGGCTGACATATGTTGCCTGACTGTATTGCTAAACTGCTTTTTTGCAATTTTTGTAACCAATTGTTACTTTCTGCAAGTTACTACACTGCTTATTGTTTTGTTTATACCTGTTTTGGACTCTGCCACTTTGCTCATTTACTTATTTTTTTCTGTAAATAACTGCTTGGACTAGTAGTGCTATCTTGAACCTCTAACTCAGCAGTTCCCAACCACTGGGCCGTGGAGAATTTATTACCGGGCCGGAAAGACGGGAGCAAAACAAAAAAGTGAATGTGTCTATGTATGTCTGTGAGTGTGTTTATGTTTATGTCTGCTTGAGTAAGTGAATGCATACATGAAAGCAGAATGTATGTGTGTGTGAAAGCAGAAGAGACTGTGTATGTGTATATGAGACTGAACAGTGAGTTCGAGTGAGCCGTAATTTTACACTCACTAAGCAACACTTTTGCTGTTTAGCAAGTGTAAAATGAAAATAAATGAAAGAAAAAAAATGATCACTTGTGTGTGTGTGTGTGTGTCTGTGTGTGTGTGTGTGTGTGTGTGTGTGTGTGTGTGTGTGTGTGTGTGTGTGTGTGTGTGTGTGTGTGTGTGTGTATGTGTGTATGCATGAGAGACAGACAGAGAGATAAAGTGTGAGAGTGATCCCTGGCAGCAGCAGCATGAATTAGGAATTTTGTGTACCTCTCGACCATACCTCTCAACCTCTCACACAATAAATCTGGACAGAACCCATATCTCTCAACCTCTGTGCACAAAAAATCTGAACAAAGCCAAAAATAATAGGGGACAAAGCCCCCAAATAGGGGCAAATTTTAAATATTGCTCTTATAAACTTCGAAAGTTGATAGAATGCAAGCTGAGCAGCCATGTGCTCCAGATCATGCAGAATGCTCCACATTTAACATTGAAATCGCCCACTGTTCCACTGTTCCACATCAAATAGTGGTGGCTCCGCTACACAAGTTTGTATTGGTTCATATAGTGCAATTACAGCCAATCGGCATGATGGTATAAGAACCAATCAACTAACTGCTCCTAAGGGAAAGGGAGCCAATGGCAAGCACCACAATTCATCCAATTGTACACTGGCACTAGTTTTCATGTGAATGCAATATGGTCAAACTGATAAAAGTCTTGAATGGCCGAAAATGTGCTGATGATTGGTGCTGCAAGCAACAATACAAAAATGGTTGTGGAGGATGCACAGCTGCTGCCCCTTCTCATATCTGCTCACTTCGGAGAGGAACCTGGCAGCTCTTCTTCCAGCTCTGACTCTTACCGGGCCAGGTAAGTAAGCTGTAAATGTGGTTGGAAGTTGTTACTGACAGGTATGCCAGCAGACCATTCAAAATTTTTTTTGTGGAAGCTTTTGTTTTATTACTTTTTACATGCCACTCCTTGAAACAACTGGAAATGGGATACTTCAGAACTTGAAACATCAGATAAATTTGTAAATGTGTTATTTCAGTATCATTGTAGGTGCTAGTTGCTAGTGTCCTTTAGATCTAATCCAGGTACCTTTCAACTTCTTAGCACAAGAAATGTGGACAAAGCCAAAACTAATGGGGAAACAAAGGCTCCAAAATGAGGAAAGATTTTAAATATTGTTCTTATAAAGTTAGAGTGGCTAGATTCAGAAAAAGGATTCCATTAGGTTTGTGTACCTCTCGACCATACCTCTCAACCTCTCTCACGGTAAATATGAACAGAGGCACAAACAATGGGGACATATTTTAAATATTGCTCTTATAAGCTTAGAAAGCTGCTAGAATAAGCACTGAAAATGCTGCTTCTATTTCCAACATATTTCTGAAGCGGGGTTTTGTGCAGTGACAGCAGCCAAAATGAAGTTATGGAGTAGAGCGGACATAAGGAACACACTTCAGGTGTCACTGTCTCCCATCACCTCTACAAGGGATCATCTCATTGAAGGGAAACAAGCTCAGAACTCCCACAGGTTGTGTGTTATGGTGACTTGCATTTATTATACACTTTATTATGCTTTATTTGTATGTGAGCATGATGGCTGGTCCGTGGTAAATTATCTTACATGAAACCAGTCCTTGGTGCAAAAAGGGTTGGAGACTGCTGCTCTAACTCACCTGTTGCATATCTAACCTCAGGACATACAAAAATACCTTGCTTGCCCTTTTCTGTGCCCCTCTCTCTTGATCTTAAACAACTTTCCTGCCTTATCAATGTACTATAATTCTAATTTCAATTATCCTTATTAATTCTATCTCTTTCTTTAGCTCTTTCTACATAAATACCATGGCTTCTTGATACTTATACTGTTCTATTTTCCCTCCTTTACTTTTATAGATCTTTCAAAAGTTAACCATAGAATTTTGTTTTATTCCAGATAGTCATGAACTGTCCCCCCCCCCAAGACTGCAGCAGAGTAAATACAACAATACAGCATCCAGCATAGAAAAAGCTTATAGACTAGTCTTTTTACTCAGTGTAAGGGGAAATTACTTGTTCATTCTGTTATCCTAATCATACTCTTTTCAAAATGGTACCAAACTTAATATTTATTCTCTCCCTGGCCAGTACTTAGTAATCTGCTTTTCAGCTGTTTTTCAGAATTAGAATCAAAACTAGCCTCCACTGCCCCTTAATTGTCCCCACCCCTCCCCCTCTAATTAATGACCTACACCCTACTCTTGCTGGCAACCCGCACTGATTGCTCTTTCCAGCTACTGCTTTTCTGAATCTCCATCCTTGACTGTATAAGTAGTTCTATGTTGTTTTACTTTTTCCCTTTTCCATGCCCTGATATTCTACTGATAATTACTTGCTGCATTGCTAATATGTCTTTCTATTCTTATTGCTTTCAGTCTACTCCTTTTAATACTACATAGTCCAAGATTTACTTTTACAATTACACTAGTAAGCACGCTTTGTAACTTTCATGCACACTCTAGCAGTACCAACTCTATTGATTGTTTCTGGCCACACACTGGCCCTAAAGGTCTGGAATCCAATCCATTAGTCCTCCACTAGCTTGGGCTCACTGCACTACCCTACCCTACATCCAATTCCCACTCACCACCACTACAACTCCATTTATATTTCCCTAAACCCACTCACTCCATACCTACAACCAATCATACATGTTACAGCCACCCTAATTGCTCTTCGCTCTTATACATAGCTTCCCTCTTATACATAGCTATACTACATCAAACCACCGTTCCTTTTGTCCTTCCCTCCTCACTTTACCTTTTCTACTCCCTCTACAGTTCCATCCACCCACTTCAATTTTAACTGTAATACCTTAATTTATTCTACTAACCACCCCTTATTAAACTCTTCAAAGCTACTTTTCTCTACTGTAACTACATTATTCTGCCCTTTCACTCACTATCTGTACTAAATCATCACCCTCTCACGCTACTGGACCACCCGGCCTATACTCTATTACAGCCCACACTTTCTTTTATTACAAAATACACCAAAGAAGAATCCACACTACATACACAGAATTTAAAGATAAAAATGAAATATAAAAAAATATTTTACGACACATACCTCTCATCTAAGCTTGCTCTTGATGGCGGTATACATCCTAACCCTGGATCCTCTTTACATACCTGCAACTCTACCACCACAGCTACCCCTAGTACTTCTCTTATTTATTTATTTATTTACATTTGTTTACCGGGAAGGTCCACTGGGCCAATAGGTACCCATTTTCAGTGGAGGCCCAAGGAGAAAAGCTCCACAAAGAACAATACAAACATTACAGTAGTTCAAGCAAGCAGTGAGTCAAACATACATTAGCATAGCAGTACAATGATTTAAACAATACATACATTTAAATAGCAGACACAACATAATAGAATACTAAGAAAAGTTTCACAGTATACAATTTTAGTATAATCAAACAGTACTTATTTTACTGAGGCAATGGAATAGTAGGAGAGAGGAGAAGTCAGGTTATAGCTTGTGAGGAACTTTCACACGAACATAGCAATATGGAGGACAGATGTTGTCTCAAAGATTTTTTGAAGAGGGAAGCATTACTAGTGGAACTGAGCTGGAGAGGGACAGAGTTCCATAATCTAGCAGTGGAAATGGAGTGGAGCATTTGGCCAGTGGAAAGATTAGGTTTTCCTACTTGTAAAAGCATTTGATTTTCAGAGCGGAGAGGTCTGTTAGGGTGGTATAGAGTGAAAAGAGAAGAGAGAGAAGGGCAGGTGGATGGACTGAATATTAGTTTGTGGGCAGTTGTTAGTTGTATTTAAGTAAGATGATGTGGAAGTTCCAGCCAGTTTAATAGTCGAAGAGAGGTACAGCGATGAGAGAGATGTTGCCTATTTGTGATGAACTTGGCAATTTTATTATAGCATGAATTTAGTTTGGATTTAAGATTGGCATGTATGTTGGTAAAGAGGGGAGCACCATAGAAAAGTGAGGGGAGCAGGAAGGAAGAGGCAATGGCTAGCTTTGAGGTGTAATTTAGGAAAGTTTTATGACGGTATAGTGTACCTAGTTTTTGGTGTGTTTTTTGATGTTGCTGTGTATGTGCAAGTTGAAAGTTAGGTGTTGATCCAGAGTGGCACCTAGGAGTTTCGTATGTGTGACTACCTCAATGGTAGTGTTATCTTGGGAGAGAACAGTAAAAGAATCTTTATTTGCAGAGGTAGACTTCTTGGGGTAAATAGCATTAATTTGGTTTTCTTAGGGTTTAAGGCAAGGTGGTTATTAGCCATCCATGTTTCGGTGGAGCTGAGAGCTGATTGGGTTAGTTTCAGGAGTTTGGGTGAGGAATTAGCAGTGCAGATGATAGTGGAGTCATCTGCATATTGGATGATTGTACTGTGGGTTAGAGTAGAGTGGAAGACATTGCTAAAAATGCTGAAGAGCAAAGGCTCTAAGATAGATCCCAGGGGTACTCCAGTTGTGGTGCTGAGGAAAGGAGAGAAAGAATGTAGCCATTTGGTGGCTTGTTGCCTGTCTGTGAGGTAGTTAGTGAACCAGTGGAGGGTGGAGGGAGAGATTCCTAAGTTGGATAGTTTTGTAAGAAGGAGAGAATGGGAGATAGTATCAAAGGCTTTGGAAAGGTCAAGAAATAGAGAAGAGACAAGTTTCCCGGAGTCTCGAACCTGGTTGATAGAGTCACAGAAAGATATGAGAACTGTAGTGGTACTATGTCCAGGTCTAAAACCATGATGACCTGGTGATAGTAGGTTACTGCTGAGTAGAAAGTCTTGGAGTTGGTTGTGAATACATTTTTCTAGTATTTTTGAGATGGGAGAAAGAATGGCGATGGGTCTAAAGGTGGTGATGTCTGTATAGTTACCACCTTTGTGCATTGGAATGATGAATGCATTTTTCCAGATGGAGGGAACATAAGACTCTTTGATTCAGCCTACTCATTAATAGGTCAAAGTATAGGCAACGGAGTTTGCAACTATTTGAAGGTATTCTGGGGGCAGGTTGTCAGGGGTGGTAGTGCAGGGTTTTAGTTTGAGAAGTAGTTTCTTAACTGTGGAAGTACGGATAGCTGCAAGAGAGAAGTTTTAAGAGAGGGGTAGGGAGGCATTTGTCATTGGGGGCTCTACTTGATTAGGCTGGTTGTGAGGGAAATTGGTGGTATGAAATATGTGTTGAAGAGTGTAGCTATTTCAGTTGGGCTTTTTTCAGGATTTCAGCAGCAATTATTTTCCAGAAGCGTTTTGGGTTATTTTTGTTTTGGTTTTATAGGCTATGGTAATAGTCTTTTTGTCCTTAGTAACTAGGTGCTTTACTTGGTTGGAAGGATTTTTATGCTTACGCCAATGTTTTCAAGCTTTGTCTCTACAAGACATGCTTTGTTTAGTTGTTCTTGTAAGCCATGGGGATTGTCTATCTTTTACACGTTTTAACCAGAGGGGAGTGAGGTTGTGTAAGATGTTAAGGAAAATAGAAATGAAAAAATTGGCTGCTTCATCAAGGGGAAGTAGTTTTAAGGGATCCCAGTTAATGCTTTTTAAAGAGATGTTAAAGGTAGTGGGGCAAACATTTGATAAGTCTCTGGTGTTTCTCTATTGATATCTATTTAATGGGGATGTGGTTTATGAATTATATAAGCAAGTAAGGGGTCAGTGATACTGTCTGCGAGGGTACCTGTGGTGGATATTTTATTGGGGTCTGAAACCATGATCCAATCTAGGATTGTCCCACTGCTGCTGTTTCTGTTAGGTCTGGTAATATCAGAGATTAGCTGGCTGTAATTATATAGGTTGATGTTTGTTGGGGAGTGTTGTTGGGAGACATCTAACCAATTAATATTGATGTCTCCAAGAATTATAGTTTCTGCAGTTATGTTGTTTGATGACCAAGCTAGGACTTCCTCAAGTATGGGAATATTGTTGCCGGGGGGAATGTAGAGGACAATGATGCAGAGGTTTTTGTTGTCATTAATTTTAGGAAGGTTCTTAAGATTTCTGCAGTGGAGAAGCTGGGTATGGTTGAGTTGTATGGGACTACAGCCCCAGGATACAACATCTTCAAATCAACCAAGGTAATGTTCTACTTTTGATGAACTTAAATCTTAGAAGCATCTAAAATAAATTACCACAGTTGTATGCCTATATAGCATCATACACCTCTGACATACTAATAGCCACAGACATCTGGCTGAAATCAGGTAGTAAAGACAAGTGAACCCAGCCCCAGGCTACAACATCATTAGAAATGACAGACACAGACCAGGGAACCCAGCCCCAGGCTACAACATCATTAGAAATGACAGACACAGACCAGGGAACCCAGCCCCAGGCTACAACATCATTAGAAATGACAGACACATTCCAGGGAACCCAGCCCCAGACTACAACATCATTAGAAATGACAGACACAGACCAGGGAACCCAGCCCCAGGATACAACATCATTAGAAATGACAGACACAGACCAGGGAACCCAGCCCCAGGCTACAACATCATTAGAAATGACAGACACAGACCAGGGAACCCAGCCCCAGGATACAACATCATTAGAAATGACAGACACAGACCAGGAACCCAGCCCCAGGATACAACATCATTAGAAATGACAGACACAGACCAGGGAACCCAGCCCCAGGATACAACATCATTAGAAATGACAGACACAGACCAGGAACCCAGCCCCAGGATACAACATCATTAGAAATGACAGACACAGACCAGGGAACCCAGCCCCAGGATACAACATCATTAGAAATGACAGACACAGACCAAGGAACCCAGTCCCAGGCTACAACATCATTAGAAATGACAGACACATTCCAGGGAACCCAGCCCCAGGATACAACATCATTAGAAATGACAGACACAGACCAGGAACCCAGCCCCAGGATACAACATCATTAGAAATGACAGACACAGACCAGGGAACCCAGCCCCAGGATACAACATCATTAGAAATGACAGACACAGACCAGGGAACCCAGCCCCAGGCTACAACATCATTAGAAATGACAGACACAGACCAGGAACCCAGCCCCAGGATACAACATCATTAGAAATGACAGACACAGACCAAGGAACCCAGCCCCAGGATACAACATCATTAGAAATGACAGACACAGACCAGGGAACCCAGCCCCAGGCTACAACATCATTAGAAATGACAGACACAGACCAGGGAACCCAGCCCCAGGCTACAACATCATTAGAAATGACAGACACAGACCAGGGAACCCAGCCCCAGGATACAACATCATTAGAAATGACAGACACAGACCAGGGAACCCAGCCCCAGGATACAACATCATTAGAAATGACAGACACACACCAGGGAACTTAGCCCCAGGCTACAACATCATTAGAAATGACAGACACAGACCAGGGAACCCAGCCCCAGGATACAACATCATTAGAAATGACAGACACAGACCAGGAACCCAGCCCCAGGATACAACATCATTAGAAATGACAGACACAGACCAGGGAACCCAGCCCCAGGATACAACATCATTAGAAATGACAGACACAGACCAGGAACCCAGCCCCAGGATACAACATCATTAGAAATGACAGACACAGACCAGGGAACCCAGCCCCAGGCTACAACATCATTAGAAATGACAGACACAGACCAGGGAACCCAGCCCCAGGCTACAACATCATTAGAAATGACAGACACAGACCAGGGAACCCAGCCCCAGGCTACAACATCATTAGAAATGACAGACACAGACCAGGAAACTAAGCCCCAGGCTACAACATCATTAGAAATGACAGACACAGACCAGGGAACCCAGCCCCAGGATACAACATCATTAGAAATGACAGACACAGACCAGGGAACCCAGCCCCAGGATACAACATCATTAGAAATGACAGACACAGACCAGGGAACCCAGCCCCAGGATACAACATCATTAGAAATGACAGACACACACCAGGAACCCAGCCCCAGGATACAACATCATTAGAAATGACAGACACAGACCAGGGAACCCAGCCCCAGGCTACAACATCATTAGAAATGACAGACACAGACCAGGGAACCCAGCCCCAGGATACAACATCATTAGAAATGACAGACACAGACCAGGGAACCCAGCCCCAGGCTACAACATCATTAGAAATGACAGACACAGACCAGGAACCCAGCCCCAGGATACAACATCATTAGAAATGACAGACACAGACCAGGGAACCCAGCCCCAGGCTACAACATCATTAGAAATGACAGACACAGACCAGAGAACCCAGCCCCAGGCTACAACATCATTAGAAATGACAGACACAGACCAGGGAACCCAGCCCCAGGATACAACATCATTAGAAATGACAGACACAGACCAGGAAACCCAGCCCCAGGCTACAACATCATTAGAAATGACAGACACAGACCAGGGAACCCAGCCCCAGGATACAACATCATTAGAAATGACAGACACAGACCAGGGAACCCAGCCCCAGGATACAACATCATTAGAAATGACAGACACAGACCAGGAACCCAGCCCCAGGCTACAACATCATTAGAAATGACAGACACAGACCAGGGAACCCAGCCCCAGGATACAACATCATTAGAAATGACAGACACAGACCAGGGAACCCAGCCCCAGGATACAACATCATTAGAAATGACAGACACAGACCAGGAACCCAGCCCCAGGATACAACATCATTAGAAATGACAGACACAGACCAGGGAACCCAGCCCCAGGATACAACATCATTAGAAATGACAGACACAGACCAGGGAACCCAGCCCCAGGATACAACATCATTAGAAATGACAGACACAGACCAGGGAACCCAGCCCCAGGCTACAACATCATTAGAAATGACAGACACAGACCAGGGAACCCAGCCCCTGGATACAACATCATTAGAAATGACAGACACACACCAAGGAACCCAGCCCCAGGCTACAACATCATTAGAAATGACAGACACAGACCAGGGAACCCAGCCCCAGGATACAACATCATTAGAAATGACAGACACAGACCAGGGAACCCAGCCCCAGGCTACAACATCATTAGAAATGACAGACACAGACCAGGAACCCAGCCCTAGGATACAACATCATTAGAAATGACAGACCAGACCAAGGAACCCAGCCCCAGGATACAACATCATTAGAAATGACAGACACAGACCAGGGAACCCAGCCCCAGGCTACAACATCATTAGAAATGACAGACACAGACCAGGGAACCCAGCCCCAGGATACAACATCATTAGAAATGACAGACACAGACCAGGGAACCCAGCCCCAGGATACAACATCATTAGAAATGACAGACACAGACCAGGGAACCCAGCCCCAGGCTACAACATCATTAGAAATGACAGACACAGACCAGGAAACCTGCCCCAGGCTACAACATCATTAGATATGACAGACACAGACCAGGAACCCAGCCCCAGGATACAACATCATTAGAAATGACAGACACAGACCAGGAACCCAGCACCAGGATACAACATCATTAGAAATGACAGACACAGACGAGGAACCCAGCCCCAGGCTACAACATCATTAGAAATGACAGACACAGACCAGAGAACCCAGCCCCAGGATACAACATCATTAGAAATGACAGACACAGACCAGGGAACCCAGACCCAGGATACAAAATCATTAGAAATGACAGACACAGACCAGGGAAACCAGGCCCAGGCTACAACATCATTAGAAATGACAGGGAACCCAGCCCTAGGATACAACATCATTAGAAATGACAGACACACACCAGGGAACCCAGCCCTAGGATACAACATCATTAGAAATGACAGACACAGACCAGGGAACCCAGCCCCAGGATACAACATCATTAGAAATGACAGACACAGACCAGGGAACCCAGCCCCAGGATACAACATCATTAGAAATGACAGACACAGACCAGGGAACCCAGCCCTAGGCTGCAACATCATTAGAAATGACAGACATAGGCCAGGGAACCCAGCCCCAGGATACAACATCATTAGAAATGACAGACACAGACCATGGAACCCAGCCCCAGGATACAACATCATTAGAAATGACAGACACAGACCAGGGAACCCAGCCCCAGGCTACAACATCATTAGAAATGACAGACACAGACCAAGGAACCCAGCACCAGGATACAACATCATTAGAAATGACAGACACAGACCAGGGAACCCAGCCCCAGGATACAACATCATTAGAAATGACAGACACAGACCAGGGAACCCAGCCCCAGGCTACAACATCATTAGAAATGACAGACACAGACCAGGAACCCAGCCCCAGGATACAACATCATTAGAAATGACAGACACAGACCAGGGAACCCAGCCCCAGGATACAACATCATTAGAAATGACAGACACAGACCAGGAACCCAGCCCCAGGATACAACATCATTAGAAATGACAGACACAGACCAGGGAACCCAGCCCCAGGATACAACATCATTAGAAATGACAGACACAGACCAGGAAATCCAGCCCCAGGATACAACATCATTAGAAATGACAGACACAGACCAGGGAACCCAGCCCCAGGATACAACATCATTAGAAATGACAGACACAGACCAGGGAACCCAGCCCCAGGCTACAACATCATTAGAAATGACAGACACAGACCAGGAACCCAGCCCTAGGATACAACATCATTAGAAATGACAGACACAGACCAGGGAACCCAGCCCCAGGATGCACATCATTAGAAATGACAGACACAAACCAGATAATCCAGCCCCAGGCTACAACATCATTAGAAATGACAGACACAGACCAGGGAACCCAGCCCCAGGATACAACATCATTAGAAATGACAGACACAGACCAGGGAACCCAGACCCAGGATACAACATCATTAGAAATGACAGACACAGACCAGGGAAACCAGGCCCAGGCTACAACATCATTAGAAATGACAGGGAACCCAGCCCTAGGATACAACATCATTAGAAATGACAGACACAGACCAGGGAACCCAGCCCCAGGATACAACATCATTAGAAATGACAGACACAGACCAGAGAACCCAGCCCCAGGTTACAACATCATTAGAAATGATAGACACAGACCAGTGAACCCAGCCCCAGGATAGAACATCATTAGAAATGACAGACACAGACCATGGAACCCAGCCCCAGGATACAACATCATTAGAAATGACAGACACAGACCAGGGAACCCAGCCCCAGGCTACAACATCATTAGAAATGACAGACACACACCAGGGAACCCAGCCCCAGGATACAACATCATTAGAAATGACAGACACAGACCAGGGAACCCAGCCCCAGGATACAACATCATTAGAAATGACAGACACAGACCAGGAAACCCAGCCCCAGGATACAACATCATTAGAAATGACAGACACAGACCAGGGAACCCAGCCCCAGGATACAACATCATTAGAAATGACAGACACAGACCAGGGAACCCAGCCCCAGGCTACAACATCATTAGAAATGACAGACACAGACCAGGGAACCCAGCCCCAGGATACAACATCATTAGAAATGACAGACACACACCAAGGAAGCCAGTCCTAGGATACAACATCCTTAGAAATGACAGACACAGACCAGGAAACCCAGCCCCAGGATACAACATCATTAGAAATGACAGACACACACCAGGAACCCAGCCCCAGGATACAACATCATTAGAAATGACAGACACAGACCAGGGAACCCAGCCCCAGGATACAACATGATTAGAAATGACAGACACGCACCAGAGAACCCAGCCCTAGGATACAACATCCTTAGAAATGACAGACACAGACCAGGACACCGACCCTCAGGATACAACATCATTAGAAATGACAGACTCAGAGCAGGCAAACGAGGCCAAGGCTACAACATCATTAGAAATGACAGACACAGACCAGGGAACCCAGCCCCAGGATACAACATCATTAGAAATGACAGACACACACCAGGGAACCCAGCCCCAGGCTACAACATCATTAGAAATGACAGACACAGACCAGGGAACCCAGCCCCAGGATACAACATCATTAGAAATGACAGACACAGACCAGGAACCCAGCCCTAGGATACAACATCATTAGAAATGACAGACACAGACCAGGAAACCCAGCCCCAGGCTACAACATCATTAGAAATGACAGACACAGACCAGGGAACCCATGCCCAGGATACATCATCCTTAGAAATGACAGACACAGACAAGGGAACCCAGCCCCAGGCTACAACATCATTAAAAATGACAGACAAAGACCATGGAACCCAGCCCCAGGCTACAACATCATTAGAAATGACAGACACAGACCAGGGAACCCAGCCCCAGGATACAACATCATTAGAAATGACAGACACAGACCAGGGAACCCAGCCCCAGGATACAACATCATTAGAAATGACAGACACACACCAGGGAACCCAGCCCTAGGATACAACATCATTAGAAATGACAGACACAGACCAGGGAACCCAGCCCCAGGATACAACATCATTAGAAATGACAGACACAGACCAGGAAACCCAGCCCCAGGCTACAACATCATTAGAAATGACAGACACAGACCAGGGAACCCAGCCCCAGGCTACAACATCATTAGAAATGACAGACACAGACCAGGGAACCCAGCCCCAGGATACAACATCATTAGAAATGACAGACACAGACCAGGGAACCCAGCCCCAGGCTACAACATCATTAGAAATGACAGACACAGACCAAGGAACCCAGCCCCAGGCTACAACATCATTAGAAATGACAGACACAGACCAGGGAACCCAGCCCCAGGCTACAACATCATTAGAAATGACAGACACAGAAAACCCAGCCCCAGGATATAACATCATTAGAAATGACAGACACAGACCAAGGAACCCAGCCCCAGGATACAACATCATTAGAAATGACAGACACAGACCAGGGAACCCAGCCCCAGGATACAACATCATTAGAAATGACAGACACAGACCAGGGAACCCAGCCCCAGGATGCAACATCATTAGAAATGACAGACACAAACCAGAGAATCCAGCCCCAGGCTACAACATCATTAGAAATGACAGACACAGACCAGGGAACCCAGCCCCAGGATACAACATCATTAGAAATGACAGACACAGACCAGGGAACCCAGCCCCAGGATACAACATCATTAGAAATGACAGACACAGACCAGGGAACCCAGCCCCAGGCTACAACATCATTAGAAATGACAGACACAGACCAGTGAACCCAGCCCCAGGATACAACATCATTAGAAATGACAGACACAGACCATGGAACCCAGCCCCAGGATACAACATCATTAGAAATGACAGACACAGACCAGGGAACCCAGCCCCAGGATGCAACATCATTAGAAATGACAGACACACACCAGAGAACCTAGCCCTAGGCTACAACATCATTAGAAATGACAGACACAGACCAAGGAACCCAGCCCCAGGCTACAACATCATTAGAAATGACAGACACAGACCAGGGAACCCAGCCCCAGGCTACAACATCATTAGAAATGACAGACACAGACCAGGGAACCCAGCCCCAGGATACAACATCATTAGAAATGACAGACACAGACCAGGGAACCCAGCCCCAGGCTACAACATCATTAGAAATGACAGACACAGACCAGGGAACCCAGCCCCAGGATACAACATCATTAGAAATGACAGACACAGACCAGGGAACCCAGCCCCAGGATACAACATCATTAGAAATGACAGACACAGACCAGGGAACCCAGCCCCAGGCTACAACATCATTAGAAATGACAGACACAGACCAGGAACCCAGCCCCAGGATACAACATCATTAGAAATGACAGACACAGACCAGGGAACCCAGCCCCAGGATACAACATCATTAGAAATGACAGACACAGACCAGGGAACCCAGCCCCAGGCTACAACATCATTAGAAATGACAGACACAGACCAGGAACCCAGCCCCAGGATACAACATCATTAGAAATGACAGACACAGACCAGGGAACCCAGCCCCAGGCTACAACATCATTAGAAATGACAGACACAGACCAGGGAACCCAGCCCCAGGATACAACATCATTAGAAATGACAGACACAGACCAGGAACCCAGCCCCAGGCTACAACATCATTAGAAATGACAGACACAGACCAGGGAACCCAGCCCCAGGATACAACATCATTAGAAATGACAGACACAGACCAGGGAACCCAGCCCCAGGCTACAACATCATTAGAAATGACAGACACAGACCAGGGAACCCAGCCCCAGGATACAACATCATTAGAAATGACAGACACAGACCAGGGAACCCAGCCCCAGGATACAACATCATTAGAAATGACAGACACAGACCATGGAACCCAGCCCCAGGCTACAACATCATTAGAAATGACAGACACAGACCAGGGAACCCAGCGCCAGGATACATCATCATTAGAAATGACAGACACAGTCCAGGGGAACCCAGCCCCATGAAACAACATCATTAAAAATGACAGACACAGACGAGGGAACCCAGCCCCAGGCTACAACATCATTAGAAATGACAGACACACACCAGGGAACCCAGCCCCAGGATACAACATCATTAGAAATGACAGACAAAGACCAGGGAACCCAGACCCAGGATACAAAATCATTAGAAATGACAGACACAGACCAGGGAAACCAGGCCCAGGATACAACATCATTAGAAATGACAGACACAGACCAGGGAACGCAGCCACTGGCTACAACATCATTAGAAATGACAGACACAGACCAGGGAACCCAGCCCCAGGATACAACACCATTAGAAATGACAGACACAGACCAGGAACCCAGCCCCAGGCTACACCATCATTAGAAATGACAGCCACATACCAGGAACCCAGCCCCAGGATACAACATCATTAGAAATGACAGACACAGACCAGGAACCCAGCCCCAGGATACAACATCATTAGAAATGACAGACACAGACCAGGAACCCAGCCCCAGGATACAACATCATTAGAAATGTCAGACACACATCAGGGAACCCAGCCCTAGGATACAACATCATTAGAAATGACAGACACAGACCATGGAACCCAGCCCCAGGATACAACATCATTAGAAATGACAGACACAGACCAGGGAACCCAGCCCCAGGATACAACATCATTAGAAATGACAGACACAGACCAGAGAACCCAGCCCCAGGATACAACATCATTAGAAATGACAGACACAGACCAGAGAACCCAGCCCCAGGCTACAACATCATTAGAAATGACAGACACAGACCAAGGAACCCAGCCCCAGGCTACAACATCATTAGAAATGACAGACACAGACCAGGGAACCCAGCCCCAGGCTACAACATCATTAGAAATGACAGACACAGACCATGGAACCCAGCCCCAGGATACAACATCATTAGAAATGACAGACACAGACCAGGAACCCAGCCCCAGGATACAACATCATTAGAAATGACAGACACAGACCAGGGAACCCAGCCCCAGGATACAACATCATTAGAAATGACAGACACAGACCAGGGAACCCAGCCCCAGGATACAACATCATTAGAAATGACAGACACAGACCAGGGAACCCAGCCCCAGGATACAACATCATTAGAAATGACAGACACAGACCAGGGAACCCAGCCCCAGGATACAACATCATTAGAAATGACAGACACAGACCAGGGAACCCAGCCCCAGGATACAACATCATTAGAAATGACAGACACAGACCAGGGAACCCAGCCCCAGGATACAACATCATTAGAAATGACAGACACAGACCAGGGAACCCAGCCCTAGGCTGCAACATCATTAGAAATGACAGACACAGACCAGGGAACCCAGCCCCAGGTTACAACATCATTAGAAATGACAGACACACACCAGGAACCCAGCCCTAGGCTGCAACATCATTAGAAATGACAGACATAGGTCAGGGAACCCAGCCCCAGGATACAACATCATTAGAAATGACAGACACACACCAGGGAACCCAGCCCCAGGCTACAACATCATTAGAAATGACAGACACAGACCAGGGAACCCAGCCCCAGGATACAACATCATTAGAAATGACAGACACAGACCATGGAACCCAGCCCCAGGATACAACATCATTAGAAATGACAGACACAGACCAGGGAACCCAGCCCCAGGATACAACATCATTAGAAATGACAGACACAGACCAAGGAACCCAGTCCCAGGCTACAACATCATTAGAAATGACAGACACATTCCAGGGAACCCAGCCCCAGACTACAACATCATTAGAAATGACAGACACAGACCAGGGAACCAATCCTCAGGATACAACATCATTAGAAATGACAGACACACACCAGGAACCCAGCCCCAGGCTACAACATCATTAGAAATGACAGACACAGACCAGGGAACCCAGCCCCAGGATACAACATCATTAGAAATGACAGACACAGACCAGAGAACCCAGCCCCAGGATACAACATCATTAGAAATGACAGACACAGACCAGGGAACCCAGCCCCAGGCTACAACATCATTAGAAATGACAGACACAGACCAGGGAACCCAGCCCCAGGATACAACATCATTAGAAATGACAGACACAGACCAGGGAACCCAGCCCCAGGCTACAACATCATTAGAAATGACAGACACAGACCAGGGAACCCAGCCCCAGGATACAACATCATTAGAAATGACAGACACAGACCAGGGAACACATGCCCAGGATACAACATCATTAGAAATGACAGACACACACCAGGGAACCCAGCCCCAGGTTACAACATCATTAGAAATGACAGACACAGACCAGGGAACCCATACCCAGGATACAACATCATTAGAAATGACAGACACAGACCAGGGAACCCAGCCCCAGGATACAACATCATTAGAAATGACAGACACAGACCAGGGAACCCAGCCCCAGGATACAACATCATTAGAAATGACAGACACAGACCAGGAACCCAGCCCAGGATACAACATCATTAGAAATGACAGACACAGACCAGGGAACCCAGCCCCAGGCTACAACATCATTAGAAATGACAGACACAGACCAAGGAACCCAGCACCA
>NC_056739.1:987598534-987761509 GCF_019279795.1 Protopterus annectens | reverse complement strand
GAACCCAGCCCCAAGATACAACATCATTAGAAATGACAGACACAGTCCAGGGATCCCAGTCCCAGGCAACAACATCATTAGAAATGACAGACACAGACCAGGGAACCCAGCCCCAGGCTACAACATCATTAGAAATGACAGACACAGTCCAGGGATCCCATTCCCAGGCAACAACATCATTAGAAATGACAGACACAGACCAGGAACCCAGCCACAGGATACAACATCATTAGAAATGACAGACACAGACCAGGGAACCCAGCCCCAGGCTACAACATCATTAGAAATGACAGACACAGACCAGGGAACCCAGCCCCAGGATACAACATCATTAGAAATGACAGACACAGACCAGGGAACCCAGCCCCAGGATACAACATCATTAGAAATGACAGACACAGACCAGGGAACCCAGCCCCAGGATACAACATCATTAGAAATGACAGACACACACCAGGGAACCCAGCCCTAGGATACAACATCCTTAGAAATGACAGACACAGACCAGGGAACCCATACCCAGGCTACAACATCATTAGAAATGACAGACACAGACCAGGGAACCCAGCCCCAGGCTACAACATCATTAGAAATGACAGACACAGACCAGGGAACCCAGTCCCAGGATACAACATCATTAGAAATGACAGACACAGACCAGGGAACCCAGCCCCAGGATACAACATCATTAGAAATGACAGACACAGACCAGGGAACCCAGCCCCAGGATACAACATCATTAGAAATGACAGACACAGACCAGGGAACCCAGCCCCAAGATACAACATCATTAGAAATGACAGACACAGTCCAGGGATCCCAGTCCCAGGCAACAACATCATTAGAAATGACAGACACAGACCAGGGAACCCAGCCCCAGGCTACAACATCATTAGAAAGTACAGACACAAACCAGGGAACCCAGCCCCAGGATACAACATCGTTAGAAATGACAGACACAGACCCAGGGAACCCAGCCACAGGATACAACATCATTAGAAATGACAGACACAGACCAGGGAACCCAACCGCAGGATACAACATCATTAGAAATGACAGACAGCATAAGAAATCTGGGTGGTGGCTATGATATATATAAAAAAACCTTGAAATCATTTCCCCTCACTCACCCCAACTTTCCCAGTGCTGAAATAATTCACTCCTAAACACAAGAGCATACAGATCACTGCCATCTATATCCCTCCTGGAAACAACACCCCATCACTAGAAGAAATCCTGTATTGGATCTCTTCTAATATCAACAATAAATCTATCATCATAGGTGATGATAATACAGACTACATATTTATCAGCTCTGACTCTCCCACCCTCTCCATCTATCTCTTTGTTTTTTTCCAGATTATCTCAGGTCTTTGTTCAGCTACAGAAATAAAAGTAACTTGAATGGCTAAATGTCAAACTGGAAACAGGGAAATGGACATTTAGCAAACATCAACAACATAGAAAATAAAGTCATCGAATGGCCATAGTCGGCCAACATCACGAACACAATCAACCAAGGTGGGGCACTGTGCCCCCCACACACCCCCTAACTATATATACCAACTCTGAGATCGCACTACAGCGGTAAATAGGGCAAATGTGAAAGGTTTCCCTTCGCTTTCCTTGTGCATCGCATTACTTCCTGGTTGTTGGCCAGCTATGGCTATTTGATGACTTTTTTTTTTTTTGATGTTGCTGGTGTTCGCTAAATGTCCATTTCACTGTTTCCAATTCGACATTTAGCCATTCAAATTATTTTTATTTCAGTAGCCAAACATAGACCCCATTATCATTACTACTTCAATAAACAAATGTGGTAATAGGGAATTTACATTAGACTGGATCCTCAGTACCACCCCGAACAAAATGAACACTGATGGCTGCCTACCTGACACCATCAATGACTATCTACCAGTCTTTGCAGTGAGAGAATATAATCATACACATAAACACTGAATCTATAACAATGTGTGTACACTCTCCTCCTTCAGTAATGACACCTTAATTAGTTACCTCAAAAATAAGAATGTGATATTCTAAAATACTTACCCCTATGATGTAGTAACTCATTTTAACAACACATTCCTTAACATACTAAATGAACTATCCCCCATCAGATCAAAATGAATCAAATCCAGCCCCATCACATGACTTTCAAAAGAAACCAGGTAACTCATGTTAAACAGAGATATAGCTTGGAAAGCATGGTCTAGAAAGCTTGGGAACCATTCCAAACAAAAAACCAGATCAGATAAAATTAAACAATTTTCCAAGCTCCAGACAACTACCAGCAGATCACTAAGCTTTTCAAGAATACAATCAAAAAACTATTACACCCAGGTCAAACTACTAATTCTTCACCAACTACCAACAACAGCTTATTCCCTATAGCTAACTCATTAAATACACATTTCATACACTCTGTCCACTCACTACTTACCAACAAACCACCCACCAGCCTCACTATCCCAAACAAACTGATCAGCACCAAAACCCTTTCACCCAGCTACTGGTATCTACTTCTTCTATCAAAAAAAACCTCCTTAAACTAAATCATTCCACACCAGCTACTAACAATCTGCCATCAGAATGTCTCAGAATCACTTAACAACAAACAGAAGTATACCAGATGAATAAAGGTTGAGTTAGCACAAGATACAAACCAACAGGTAAAACAAATTTGACCACCACGGCTGACACGTATAAAACTTTAATAGAAAGACAATAAAAAAAAAGTAAAAGGTAAGTGCGTTCATGGCTGGAGGCAGCTTCTTCAGACCATAATACTCCATACAAATCATAGCACTGTTAAAAGTACAAGTTACCCAATCAGAAGTATACTCAGGAAGTGGTAGGGAAAAACCATTCATAAGACCAAATCAATGCCATAATCCATGTGCTTATAAAACTGGTTTGGTAGAAATATGATTATTCACACCAGGGGACAAATCTGCTTTTAATAAAATAATCCACCTAAGTTAAACACATTCAGTAATGTTTCTGGGGTCTATATTACGTGATCATATGTTTAGTTAATCAAATAACTAAACATCAATCACTAAATGGTGAGGACCCAAAACCGTGAATGGCAGTTTCCACTCCGGGAAAAAAGTTGTTTGGCTGTTACATGGATTTTTCACTGTTTCCAATGTGGAGCGATCTCGGAGATGATATATTTATTTAGGGGGTGTGGGGGGCACAGCCCCCCACATCAGGGACTGGAGGCAAAGCTCCCCACTTCATTTGTGTTTATTATTTATTTATTTATTTATTTATTTATTTATTTATTTATTTTTTATGTAGGAGAACAGCATTGTTTCCCTGTGTGGAAACTGCCATTTGCGGTTTTGGGGCTTCAACGTTTAGTGATCGACATTTAGTTATCCGATTAACTAAACATTTGATCATGTAATATAGACCCATGTTTCGGATCTCCCCTCCTCTAATGGTACATTCAATGATCTCTAAAACAGCAAATTTAAAACAATGAGCATAGCCAGAATTAAATACATGTTTAGCTAAAACATTTGTAAATGTTTTTGTTGCAAATGTCCCCAACATTTTCAAGTATTCTGTCTTTCAGCATCCAGTTTGTTTTTCCTACAAAAAAAATGCTGCACGCTTGACATTTTGCATAATAAATCACATTCAGACTCCTGCAGTCAGCATAAAAGTCAAATTATATTTGATAGCACAAAGAGAGATGTCAAATAGATTTTATAGTGAAAGTATGTTTGCATGCTTGAAAAGATCAACATGGTAAAGTACCTGTGCGATCCAACAAGGGGAAATTTTTGCATTTGGTATATTTATTGCACAGTTCTCTTTTTAAAGATTTATTACTGTGAAACGTGAAACTCGGTGTGGTTCCTAGAGCCCTTCTGACTGTTTCATCTGTCATCAGATCTGGCCAGTTCTTTTTTATAATCACACAAATCACGCCTACATTGCTTGCGTATGTAAGTACAACTCGAGGGGGTGACAGTTTGTCTTTCTGACCTATTACGTGCGACTTCATTATATTCCTTAAAATATGGTTGTGCAGTAGTTTACCTTAGGAAATGTACTTCAGTACATTCCGAGTGACATATCTAGGGTGCATGCTAGTTTTATGCAAAAAGTTACTTTTTTTGCAAGATTTCCTAAAAATCTTAGTCTCCATTTTGCCACGTACATCCTTGGATGCAGTAACATCTAAAAATCAAATGATTCACTCGAAAAGTGATAAGTAAATCTTAGAAAGGTAGTTGGGGTATGTAAATAATAAACAAACAATGAAAGAGTATCAGATGTACCTTTCCATACCAAAAAGATGTCATCCACAAAATGTCTACAGTAGCAGATGTTGTCTACAAATGGATTATTCGAATAAATAAATTCATATTCCCATTGGGCTAAGACCAAACTTGCATATGAATTGGCACATGCTGTACCCATTGCCACCCCAATGCACTGTAGATAAAAAGCATCTTCAAAGATAAACACATTATTATCTAGGACTTGTTCAAGAAGCATACATATCAAAGTCACTTTGTAGAAAAGTCACTGTTCCTGAACAAAAAGGCTTTAACATATTCAATGCCAACGTCATTCGGAATGACAGTAAAAAGTGAATTAATCTCAAGGGTAACCAGAAGTAGTAGCTCAGTATTCTCAAGTTCTTTATACCAAGCATAAAAGTCATGCAAAACATTTTTTTTATCTCTAAGGGCAGTGGGGACACCATGGAAAATAGGATTTTTCCACAAAAATGGATAATGCCTCTGTCATCCATCCTCTGCTAGAGACAATTGGTTGCATGGGGGGGGGGTCATTCAAATTCTTGTGCACCTTAGGTAGCCCATACAAAACAGGTATAACTGGATGCTCAGTTGAAAAATAATTATATAAGTTTAGAGAAATCAGGTCAGTCATATGCAAATCAAAAATATAGAACTCAACCTTATTAATAAGACTTTCAGCCTGTTGTTTCAGAAGGGGCATGTAGTTGTTTACATCATCTAAAACTTGACGCATCTTAGTAAGGTAATGCTCTTTGTCCAAAAAAGATATACCTCCACCTTCATCAGCTGGACAAATCTCAAGACAAGGATTTTCAAGTAATGTCTTTAGTGCATTATATTCACCTGGAGATGTGTTGAAAAAGGAGGCTCTGTCATGAAGTGCAGAACCTCTCCGTAAATCATTCTCACAAAGATTAACAAATACATCACTCAATGGATGCATATTTGACATAAAGGAAGTTGGTTTCTTAAAGCAAGTGGAGGCAGAATCTTCTTGTCGAGGAAACATTAAACTTAAATTAGCATTTCTGGTGAATAATTTCAAATCAACAGTGGTATCAGTAGTATTTTATTTCTTGGCTGGTATAAAGGACAGGCTTTTGTTCAATACACTCTTTTGATCACAAGTAAAATCAAAAGATGAAATATTAAAAATTAAGTTTTTTGAGGCTTGTTCCTTGTATTTATCCTGGTTTCTCTGTTGCCCTGGTTCAAGGAGTAAATGCATCCCCTTCTGGGTTGACTTCGGAACCGCCCTCTCCTGTAATCTGTCTCTATAGGTAGAGGTTCTATGACAGAAAAATGGGGGGCTGAAGATGTAGCAGGTACAGTACCTTCAGGTGGTTGAACTGTTAAAGAGCCATTACTACTATAAGTTGCTTCACCAGTATCCTGGGCCTGTGTAATACTGTTATCAGATGTAATAACTTCTTCTTCATGTGCAGAACCAACAGTAGTGTCTGCAGTGTTGGTTCGGTCACAAGGCAAAGAAAAAAATTGCCTTAAATCTCTTGTTTCTTCCTTTTTGTCATTTGCAGTCTTGACTTGATAAGCTAAAACATTGTCAAATAACTCATCCAAGTAAGCTTTGTGTTGATCAGAAGCAAATTTGATCATTATGCCTGTTTGTAGTTTGTTAATCTCACATAAAAGTTCTTCAGGTTTAAAAAAAATTAATAAGGTTCATGTAATCAAAGCTAACATGTAAGTTAATCGATTGCCAGCATTTCAGCAGTTCAGGATAACTTGTACCATAAGTAGGCATCTTGAGAATGCGTAACCCTTGTGGTGCGACCTTATGATGAAGTGCAGCTTCTAAATGTAGGCATTGGCATTGAAGATGCTTAAATTTGAACAGCTTATTCTCTAGCTCCTTTAATACAACCAAAAATCATTCAAATGTATTTGAGTCCATTCGGGAGTCAACAGAAGGAGCATTTGTAGACATATAAAGCAATGGATTAGCTTCAAACGACAACAGTCATTGCAAATGATCCATACCAGAAATGCAAGTCCTATTAGGATTATATCCAAGTTCCAAGTCATGCTCTTCAGCCATATTTTACTGGTAAAACCAAACAACAAGGATGAACAACAGACAGAACTATACTAGATAAATGAAGGTCAAGTTAGCACAAAATGCAATCCAACAGGTAAAAAGTAGCTCGACCACCATGGCTGACATGTATAAAACTTTAATAGAAAAACAATAAAAAAACAAAAAGTAAAAGGTAAGTGCTTTCATGGCTGGAGGCCACTTCTTCAGACCATAACACTCCACACAAACTGTAGCACTGTTAAAAGTGGAAGTTATCCAATCAGAAGGCTACTCAGGAAGTGGTAGGGCAAAACCATTTATAAGACCATTCTAAAAAACTATAAAATCAATGCCTTAAGCCATGTGCTTGTAAAACTGGTTTGATATAAACATTATTATTCAAACCAAGGGGCAAATCTTCTTTTAATAAAATAGTCTACCTAAGTTCAGCACGTTCAGTAATGTTGCTGGTATCCCCTCCTCTAATTATACATTAAATACACTCTAAAACAGCAAATTAAAAACAATGAGCAGAGCCAGAATCAAATGCATGTTTAACTAAAGCATTTGTAGGTTTTCTGTTGAGAATGTCCCCAACATGTTCAAGTATTCTGTCTTTCAGCATCTGGTTTGTTTTTCCTACATAAAAACTGTTGCACACTTGACATTTTGCATAATAAGTCACATTCAAACTCCTGCATTCAGCATAAAGGTCAAGCTGGATTTGATAGCAGAAAGAGAGATGTCCAATAGAGCTTGTAGTCAAAATATGTTTGCATGCTTGACAAGATCGACATGGAAAAGTACCTGTATGATCTGACAAAGGGAAACTGTTGCATTTGGTATAGTTACAGCACAGTTCTTTTTTTAAAGATTTATTATTGTGAAACAAGAAACTCGGTGTGGATCCTAGTACCCTTCTGACTGTTTCAGCTGTCATCAGATCTGGCCAGTTCTTTTTTATAATCACACAAATTACTGCTACATTGCTTGAGTATGTACGTACAACTCAAGGGGTGACAGTTTGTCTTTCTGACCTATTAAGTGCTACTTAATTATATTCCTTAAAATATGGTTGTGCAGTAGTTTACCTAAGGGAATGTACTTTAGATACTGCTTCATCTACTTCCTTACAAGAGTAGCCTCTTGCCAAGAACCATTCAGATATCTCAGTTAGTGCTTCATCTGCACTGTTGTCCATATTGGGAAGCCTTGATGTTCTGAGCAACTGACCCTTCAGCACATTCCGAGTGACACATCTAGGGTGCATGCTGATTTTATGCAAAATGTTGCTCTTTTTGCAAGACTTCCTAAAAATCTTAGTCTCCATTTTGCCACGTACATCCGTGGATACAGTAACATCTAAAAATCAATTGATTCTCTCAAAAAGTGGTAAGTAAATCTTAGAAAGGTAGTTGTGGTATGTAAATAATAAACAAAAGATGAGAGAGTATCAGATGTACCTTTCCATACCAAAAAGATGTCATCCACAAAACATCTACAGTAGCAGATGTTGTCCACAAATGGATTATTCGAATAAATAAATTCATATTCCCATTGGGCTAAGACCAAATTTGCATATGAATTGGCACATGCTGTACCCATTGCCACCCCAATGCACTGTAGATAAAACACATCTTCAAAGATAAACACATTATTCTGTCAAACTTGTTCAAGGAGCATACATATCAAAGTCACTTTGCAGAAAAGTCACTGTTCCTGAACAAAAAGGCTTTAACATATTCAATGCCAACGTGATTCAGAATGACAGTAAAAAGTGAATTAATGTCAAGGGTAACCAACAGTAGTTGCTCAGTATTCTCAATTTCTTTGTACCAGCTATAAAATTCATGCAAAATATTTTTTGAATCTTTAAGGGGAGTGGGTACACCATCTAAAATAGGACACAAGGATTTTTCCACAAAAATTGATAATGCCTCTGTCATACATCCTTTGCTAGAGACAATTGGGAGGGGGTCTTTCAAATTCTTGTGCACCTTAAGTATCCCATACAAAACAGGTATAACTGGATGCTCAGTTGAAAAATAATTATATAAGTTTAAAGAAATCAGGCTAGTTGCAAATCAGAAATATAGAACTCAACCTTATTAATCAGACCTTCAGCCTGTTGTTTCAGAAGGGGCATATAGCTATTTGCATCATCTAAAATTTGACGCATCTTAGTAAGGTAATGCTCTTTGGCACTGAAACATATACCTCCACCTTCATCAGCTAGACAAATCTCAAGACAAGGATTTTCAGGTAATGTCTTTAGTGCATTATATTCACCTGGAGACATGTTGAAAAAAGAGGTTCTATCATGAAATGCAGACCTTCTACCTAAATCATTCTCACAAAGATTAACAAATACATCAGTCAATGGATGCATATTTGACATAAAGGAACTTGGTTTCTTAAAGCAAGTGGAGGCAGACGCTTCTTGACGAGGAAACATTAAACTTAAATTAGCATTTCTGGTGAATAATTTCAAATCAACAGTGGTATTAGTAGTATTTTATTTCTTGGCTGGTATAAAAGACAGGCCTTTGTTCAATAGACTCTTGATCACAAGTCAAATCAAAAGATGAAATATTAAAAATTAAGTTTTTTGAGTCTTGTTCCTTGCATTTATCCTGGTTACTCTGTTGCCCTGCTTCAAGGAGTAAATGCATTCCCTTCTGGGTTGACTTTGGGACAGCCCTCTCCTGTAATCTGTCTCTATAGGTAGAGGTTCTATGACAGAAAAATGGGGGGGGGGGGCTGAAGATGTACCAGGCACAGTTACTTCAGGTGGTTGAACTATTAAAGAGCCATTACTACTATAAGTTGCTTCACCAGTATCCTGGGCCTGTGTAATACTGTTATCAGATGTAATAACTTCTTCTTCATGTGCAGAACCAACAGTAGTGTCTGCAGTGTTGGTTCGGTCACAAGGCAAAGAAAAAATAGTGCCTTTACTAAAATCAAGTAAATCTCTTTGTAGTTTCTTCCTTTTTTTCATTTGCAGTCTTGACTGATAAGCTAAAACCTTGTCAAAAACTCATCCAAGTAAGCTTTGTGTTGTTCAAAAGCAAATTTGCTCATTATGCCTGTTTGTAATTTCTTAATCTCGCATAACAAAAGTTCTTCATGTTTAAAAAAGTTAATAATAAGGTTCATGTAATGATAATCTCACCTGTAAGTTAACTGATTGCCAGCATTTCAGCAGTTCAGGATAACTTGTACCATAAGTAGGCATCTTGAGAATGTGTAACCCTCGTGGTGCGACCTTATGATGAAGTGCAGCTTCTAAATGTAAGCATTGGCATTGAAGATGCTTAAATTTGAACAGCTTATTCTCTAGCTCCTTTAATATAACCAAAAATCATTCAAATGTATTTGAGTCCATTCGGGAGTCAACAGAAGGAGCATTTGTAGACATATAAAGCAATGGATTAGCTTCAAATGACAACAGTCATTGCAAATGATCCATACCAGAAATGCAAGTCCTATTAGAATATATTCAAGTTCCAAGTCATGCTCTTCAGCCATATTTCACTGGTAAAACCAAATAACAAGGATGGACAACAAACAGAACTATACTAGATAAATAAAGGTCACGTTAGCACAAAATGCAATCCAACAGTAAAAAAAAAGCTTGACCACCATATCTGACACGTATAAAACTTAAAAAAAAAACACAATAAAAAACTAAAAGGTAAGTGCTTTCACGGCTGGAGGCCACTTCTTCAGACCATAATACTCCACACAAACTGTAGCACTGTTAAAAGTGAAAGTTACCCAATCAGAAGGCTACTCAGGAAATGGTATGGCAAAACCATTTATAAGACCATTCTAAAAACTATAAATTAAATGCCTTAAGCCATGTGCTTGTAAAACTGGTTTGAGAGAAACATTATTATTCAAACCAGGGGGCAAATCTGCTTTTAATAAAATAGTCTGCATACGTTCAGCAAGTTCAGTAATGTTGCTGATATCCCCTCCTCCAATTGTACATTCAATGCACTCAAAAACAGCAAATTTAAAACAATGAGCAGAGCCAGAATCAAATGCATGTTTAGCTAAATCATTTGTAAGTTTTCTGTTGAGAATGTCCCCAACATGTTCAAGTATTCTGTCTTTCAGCATCTGATTTGTTTTTCCTACATAAAAACTGCTGCACACTTGACATTTTGCATAATAAATCACATTCAAACTCCTGCATTCTGCATAAAGGTAAACTAGATTTGACAGCAGAAAGAGAGATTTCCAATAGAGCTTGTAGTCAAAATATGTTTGTATGCTTGACAAGATCGACATGGAAAAGTACCTGTATGATCTGACAAAGGGAAGCTGTTGCATTTGGTATATTTATAGCACAGTTCTCTTTTTAAAGATTTATTATTGTGAAACAAGAAACTCGGTGTGGATCCTAGTGCCCTTCTGACTGTTTCATTTCTCATCAGATCTGGCCAGTTCTTTTTTTATAATCACACAAATCACTCCTACATTCCTTGAGTATGTCAGTACAACTCGAGGGGTGACAGTTTGTCTTTCTGACCTATTAAGTGCTACTTAATTATATTCCTCAAAATATGGCTGTGCAGTAGTTTACCTTAGGAAATGTACTTCAGATACTGTTTCATCTACTTCCTTACAAGAGTAGCATCTTGCCAAGAACCATTCAGATATCTCAGTTAGTGCTTCATCTGCACTGTTGTCCATATTGTGAAGCCTTGATGTTCTGAGCAACTGACCCTTCCACACATTCTGAGTGACATATCTAGGGTGCATGCTGGTTTTATGCAAACTGTTGTTCTTTTTGCAAGACTTCCTAAAAATCTTAGTCTCCATTTTGCCACGTACATCCTTGGACATAGTAACATCTAAAAATCAATTGATTCACTCAAAAAGTGATAAGTAAATCTTAGAAAGGTAGTTGTGGTATGTAAATAATAAAAGATGAAAGAGTATCAGATGTACCTTTCCATACCAAAAAGATGTCATCCACAAAACGTCTACAGTAGCAGATGCTGTCCACAAATGGATTATTTCAATAAATAAATTTCCATTCCCATTGGGCTAAGACCAAATTTGCGTATGAATTGGCACCCCAATGCACTGTAGATAAAAAGCATCTTCAAAGATAAACACATTATTCTCTAGGACTTGTTCAAGAAGCATACATATCAAAGTCACTTTGTAGAAAAGTTACTGTTCCTGAACAAAAAGGCTTTAACAAATTTAATGCCAACATCATTCGGACTGACAGTAAAAAGTGAATTAATCTCAAGGGTAACCAGAAGTAGTTGCTCAGTATTCTCAATTTCTTTGTACCAGCTATAAAAGTCATGCAAAAATGTTTTGTATCTTTAAGGGCAGTGGGTACACCATCTAAAATAGGACACAAAGATTTTTCTACAAAAATGTTAATGCCTCTGTCATCCATCCCCTGCTAGATACAATTGGTTGCATGGGGGTGGGTCTTTCAAATTCTTGTGCACTTTAAGTATCCCATGCAAAAAAAGGTATAACTGGATGCTCAGTTGAAAAATAATTATATAAGTTTAGAGAAATCAGGCCAGTCATATGCAAATCAAAAATATAGAGCTCATCCCTATTAATCAGACCTTCAGCCTGTTGTTTCCAAAGGGGCATGTAGTTGTTTACGTCATCTAAAAGTTGACGCATTTTAGTAAGGTAATGCTCTTTGTCCATAAAACATATACCTCCACCTTCATCAGCTGGACAAATCTCAAGACAAGGATTTTCAAGTAATGTCTTTAGTGCATTATATTGACCTGGAGACATGTTGAAAAAGGAGGCTCTATCATGAAGTGCAGAACTTCTACCTAAATCATTCTCACAAAGATCAACAAATGCATCAGTCAATGGATGCATGTTTGTCATAAAGGAACTTGGTTTCTTAAAGCAAGTGGAGGCAGACGCTTCTTGTCGAGGAAACATTAAACTTAAATTAGCATTTCTAGTGAATAATTTCAAATCAACAGTGGTATCAGTAGTATTTTATTTCCTGGCTGGTATAAAGGACAGACCTTTGTTCAATAGTCTTTTTTGATCACAAGTCAAATCAAAAGATGAAATATTAAAAATTAAGTTTTTTGAGTCTTGTTCCTTGCATTTATCCTGGTTACTCTGTTGCCCTGGTTCAAGGAGTAAATGCATCCCCTTCTGGGTTGACTCCGGGACCACCCTCCCCTATTATCTGTTTCTATAGGTAGAGGTTCTATGACAGAAAAAATGGGGGGCTGAAGATGTACCAGGTACAGTACCTTCAGGTGGTTGAACTGTTAAAGAACCATTACTACTATTAGTTGCCTCACTAGTATCCTGGGCCTGTGTAATACTGTTATCAGATGTAATAACTTCTTCCTCATGTGAAGAACCATCAGTAGTGTCAGCAGTATTGCTTCTGTCACAAGGCCAAGAAAAAACATTGCCTTTACTAAAATCAAGTAAATATCTTTGTAGTTTCTTCCTTTTTGTCATTTGCAGTCTTGACTGATAAGCTAAAACATTGTCAAATAACTCATCCAAGTAAGCTTTGCGTTGATCAGAATCAAATTTGCTCATTATGCCTGTTTGTAGTTTCTTAATTTCACATAACAAAAGTTCTTCAGGTTTAAAGAAGTTAATAAGAAGGTTCATGTAATCAAAGTTCACCGGCAAGTTAATCGATTACCAGCATTTTAGCAGTTCATCATAACTTGTACCATAAGTAGGCATCTTGAGAATGTGTAACCCTCATGGTGCCACCTTATAATGAAGTGCAGCTTCTAAATGTAGGCATTGGCATTGAAGATGCTTACATTTGAACAGTTTATTCTCTAGCTGTTTTAATACAACTAAAAATATTTTCAACTGTATTTGAGTCCATTCGGGAATCAGGAGAAGGAGCATTTGTAGGCATATAAAGCAATGGATTAGCTTCAAATGACAACAGTGATTTCAAACTATCCATAACAGAAATGCAAGTCCTATTAGAATTATATCCAAGTTCCAAATCATGCTCTTCAGCCATATTTCACTGGTAAAAACAAGCAACAAGGATGAACAACAAACAACTATACTAGATAAATGAAGGTCAGGTTAGCACAAAATGCAATCCAACAGGTAAAAAGAAGCTCGACCACAATGGCTGACACGTAATAAAACTTTATTAGAAAAACAATAAAAAAACAAAAAGTAAAAGGTAAGTGCTTTCACAGCTGGAGGCCACTTCTTCAGACCATAATACTCCACACAAACTGTAGCAATGTTAAAAGTAGAAGTTACCCAATCAGAAGACTACTCAGTAAGTGGTAGGGAAAAAACATTTATAAGACAGTTCTAAAAAACTATAAAATCAATGCCTTAAGCCATGTGCTTGTAAAACTGGTTTGATAGAAACATTATTATTCAAACAAGGGGGTGAATCTGCTTTTAATAAAATAATCTACCTAAGTTCAACTCGTTCAGTAATGTTTCGGATATCCCCTCCTCTAATTGTACATTCAATGCACTCTAAAACAGCAAATTTAAAACAATGAGCAGAGCTAGAATCAAATGCATGTTTAGCTAAAGCATTTGTAAGTTTTTTGTTGAGAATATCCTCAACATGTTCAAGTATTCTGTCTTTCAGCATCTGGTTTGTTTTTCCTAAATAAAAAACTGCTGCATGCTTGACATTCTGCATAATAAATCCCATTCAAACTCTTGCATTCAGCATAAAGGTCAAACTGGATTTGATAGCACAAAGAGAGATGTCCAATAGAGCTTGTAGTCAAAATATGTCTGCATGCTTGACAAGATCAACATGGAAAAGTACCTGTATGATCAGACAAAGGGAAACTGTTGCATTTGGTATATTTATAGCTCAGTTCTCTTTTTAAAGATTTATTATTATGAAACGAGAAACTCGGTGTGGATCCTAGTGCCCTTCTGATTGTTTCATCTCTCATCAGATCTGGCCAGTTCTTTTTTATAATCACACAAATCACTCCTACATTGCTTGAGTATGTAAGTACAACTCGAGGGGTGACAATTTGTCTTTCTGACCTAATAAGTGCTACTTAATTAAATTCCTTAACATATGGCTATGCAGTAGTTTACCTTAGGGAACGTACTTCAGATGCTGCTTCATCTACTTCCTTACAAGAGTAGCCTCTTGCCAAGACCAGTTCAGACATCTCTGTTAGTGCTTCATCTGCACTGTTATCCATATTGTGAAGCCTTGATGTTCTGAGCAACTGACCCTTCAGTACGTTCCGAGTGACATATCTAGGGTGCATGCTGCTTTTATGCAAAATGTTCTTTTTGCAAGACTTCCTAAAAATCCTAGTCTCCGTTTAGCCATGTACATCCTTGGATAAAGTAACATATAAAAATCAAATGATCCACTCAAAAAGTGATAAATAAATCTTAGAAAGGTAGTTGTGGTATGTAAATAATAAACAAAAGATGAAAGAGTATTAGTTGTACCTTACCATACCAAAAAGATGTCATCCACAAAATGTCTACAGTAGCAGATGTTGTCCACAAATGGATTATTCGAATAAATAAATTCATATTCCCATTGGGCTAAGACCAAATCTGCATATGAATTGACACCCCACTGCACTGTAGATAAAAAGCATCTTCAAAGATAAACACATTATTATCTAGGACTTGTTCAAGAAGCATACATATCAAAGTCACTTTGTAGAAAAGTTACTGTTCCTGAACAAAAAGGCTTTAACATATTCAATGCCAACATCATTCGGAATGACAGTAAAAAGTGAATTAATGTCAGGGGTAACCAGTAGTAGATGCTCAGTATTCTCAATTTCTTTGTACCAAACATAAGTCATGCAAACATTTTTTTGTATCTTTAAGGGCAGTGGGTACACCATTTAAAATAGGACACAAGGATTTTTACACAAAAATGGATAATGCCTCTGTCATCCATCCCCTGCTAGAGACAATTGGTCGCATGGGGGGGGGTCTTCCAAGTTCTTGTGCACCTTAAGTATCCCATGCAAAACAGGTATAACTGGATGCTGAATTGAAAAATAATTATATACGTTTAGAGAAATCAGGCCAGTCATATGCAAATCAAAAATATAGAACTCTACCTTATTAATCAGACCTTCAGCCTGTTGTTTCAGAAGGGGCATATAGTTGTTTGCATCATCTAAAATTTGACACATCTTAGTAAGGTAATGCTCTTTGTCCATAAAACATATACCTCCACCTTCATCAGCTGGTCAAATCTCAAAGCAAGGATTTTCAAGTAATGTCTTTAGTGCATTATATTCACCTGGAGACATGTTGAAAAAGGAGGCTCTATCATGAAGTGCAGAACTTCTACCTAAATCATTCTCGCAAAGATTAACAAATACATCAGTCAGTGGATGCATATCTGACATAAAGGAACTTGGTTTCTTAAAGCAAGTGGAGGCAGACACTTCTTGTCGTGGAAACATTAAACTTAAATTAGCATTTCTGGTGAATAATTTCAAATCAACAGTGGTATCAGTACTATTTTATTTATTGGCTTGTATAAAGGACAGGCTTTGTTCAACAGACTCTTGATCACAAGTCAAATCAAAAGATGAAATATTAAAAATTAAGTTTTTTGAGTCTTGTTCCTTGCATTTATCCTGGTTACTCTGTTGCCCTGGTTCAAGGAGTAAATGCGTCCCCTTCTGGGTCGACTTTGGGTCCACCCTCTCCTGTAATCTGTCTCTGTAGGTAGAGGTTCTATGACAGAAAAATGGGGGGCTGAAGATGTACCAGGTACAGTACCTTCAGGTGGTTGAACTGTTAAAGAACCATTACTACTATTAGTTGCCTCACTAGTATCCTGGGCCTGTGTAATACTGTTATCAGATGTAATAACTTCTTCTTCATGTGCAGGACCATCAGTAGTGTCTGCAGTACTGGTTCTGTCACAAGGCAATGAAAAAAACATTGCCTTTACTAAAATCAAGTAAATCTCTTTGTAGTTTCTTCCTTTTTGTCATTTGCAGTCTTGACTCATAAGCTGAAACATTGTCAAATAACTCTTTCAAGTAAGTTTTGTGTTGATCAGAAGCAAATTTGCTCATTATGCCTGTTTGTAATTTCTTAATCTGGCATAACAAAAGTTCTTCGGGTTTAAAAAAGTTAATAAGAAGGTTCATGTAATCAAAGATCAACTGTATGTTAATCGATTGCCAGCATTTCAGCAGTTCAGGATAACTTGTACCATAAGTAGGCATCTTAGCATCTGGTTTGTTTTTCCTACAGAAAAACTGTTGCACACTTGACATTTTGCATAATAAGTCACATTCAAACTCCTGCATTCAGCATAAAGGTCAAACTGGATTTGATAGCTCTAAGAGAGATGTCCAATAGAGCTTGTAGTCAAAATATGTTTGCATGCTTGACAAGATCGACATGGAAAAGTGCCTGTACGATCTGAGAAAAGGAAACTGTTGCATTTGGTATATTTATAGCACAGTTTTCTTTTTTAAATATTTATTTTTTGCGAAATGAGAAGCTCAGTGTGGATCCTAGTGCCCTTCTGACAGTTTCATCTGTCATCAGAACTGGCCAGTTCTTTTTTATAATCACACAAATCACTCGTACATTGCTTGAGTATATAAGTACAACTCGAGGGGTGGCAGTTTGTCTATCTGACTATTAAGTGCTACTTCATTATATTCCTTAAAATATGGCTGTGCAGTAGTCTCCCTTAGGGATCGTATTTCAGATACTTCACAATATGGATAGTGCTGCAGATGTAGCACTAAGAGAGATGTCTGAATGGTTCTTGCAAGAGGCTACTCTTGTAAGGATGTAGATAAAGCAGTATTTGAGGGGATATCAGAAATATTACTGAATGTGCTGAGCTTAGGTGGATTATTTTATTAAAAGCAGATTCACCCCCTGGTTTGAATAATAATGTTTCAATCAAACCAGTTTTACTAGCATGTGACTAACGACATTTGATAGTTTTTTAGAAGGGTCTTATGAATGGTTTTGCCCTACCACTTCCTGAGTAGCCTTCTGATTGGATAACTTGTACTTTTAACAGTGACACAGTTTGTATGGAGTATTATGGTCTGAAGAAGCAGCTGCCAGCCGTGGAATCGATTACCTTTTACTTTTTGGTTTTTTATTGTTTTTCTTTTAAACTTTTATACATGTCAGCCATAGTGGTAGAGCTTGTTTTTACCAGTTCAATGTCTCAGAATCACTGTAGATGCTGTAGCATACCTTGTATCTATAATCATAAACAAAGCAATTACAAAAAACTATGTCCCTGCCATCTGGAGAAAAAATCCTAAATCATACAGCTACATAAAGGGGGAACATCCACCAACCTCTCCAGTTACTGACCTACAGCCATTCTACCTCCACTCTTCAACATATTAGAAAAATGCATTAATTCACAACTCCTTTCTTATCCTAATAATAACAATCTGCTCTCCAAACCTCAACAAGCTTTGCGAGCTCCCCACAGCACCACTGCTACTCTGCTCTGTTTTAGCAAACTCATAAACTCTAATAGAAACACCAGCAACCTAGTATCCTCCCTCTGCTTATACATGTGAGAAGCATTTGACACAGTTTCAAACCAACACCTGCTCCATTAACTATTCTCCCTAGGACTCTCCCATCCACCCTTTAGCTTGTTCCACAGCTGTTTCACCAACAGATTCTAGGCTGGATGATGGAAAGGAGATCTTGCTCCCTTTCTGTCTGTGTCTGTTGGTGTACCTCAGGGATCTTTTTCAGGCCCTTTACTATTCAACATATTCACTAATACTCTATACAAAGCTACAAAGGGACCTCCATAGCACAATACACAGATGATAACATGCTCATATACTCTGCACCAAGTCCACTGCTACTCCACAAGAAACCCCAAGACTCCTTTTCCTCAGTTGAGGCCTGGATAGATGACTACCAACTACTTTTAAAAGCTAAAAACAAATGAATGCTGTTTTTACCGAAATCTTTGTCAGCATTGAAACAATCCTTCAACATAACTTCAGCAAATAACATCTCAATTGAAACAGTTTCCATCATAAAGCTTCTTGGAGTCTTAATTTATAATAACTTAAAATATGATTAACACATCACTCAGTCCATCAGCAAAACTCACCAAAAGAAGGGCTTCCTGTACAGAAACAAATCGTTTCTCACTGACTACTCTAGGAATTCTTTAGCAGCTTTTCATCTTCTCCCTTCACTTCTCTTTGCAGCACTCATCTTGACTAACCTTCACTCCACCTTAAAAAATAAACTAGAAGTCTGCTGCAATAAAATATCTATGTTTGCATCCAATTTATAAACAGTTCACACCACTGCCCAGGACTGAAGTATCTGTACCACCTTTGAACTACTTAATTATGTTACCTACTCCCAACTGCTTAGTGCCCACAAAATAATGCACAAAGCTTATCGATAGAGGCCAGGGGTAACCGGTCAGTAATTAGGAGACTAACAAGTAAAGTGTTCAGGACATGGAGAGATTTGAAAGTTAAAGTACTAGAAAATATGAAATAAAATTGTGTCAGAAATACAAAAGAAGAAACCAGTAATAAAAACTGGTGATGCTTATGTCAGTTGCCAAACTATGCCACTGAATCCAGGAAGTTTAGAATATTTGCTAGAAGGATTTATAGAAATACTTCTACACAATGGTGAAATTACAAAAAAATGCATCCACTGAAAGATCTGACATGTTGGCGTTGTGATACAGGGGCTTAACAGTACATGAGAACATCATTTAGTTCTGTCAGAGACCTGATATATATAAACTGGATTTGCAAGGACTTCTGGGAAATTGTTTTGACAGTGATGATTATTAAGTTGTTAATGCTTTTAGACTATAACACCCTAAAGGATTTAACAGATCAGCAAACAAGATACAAAAGCTCTGTAGAGAAAAAAAAGTGTTGAATTAAAAAGTATTATGCTACTGTTAACTAATAACTAGGGTTGCCACCTTTCATCGTGGCTAAAACCAGAGTAAATCATGCCACAATAAAAGAAAGTTTTCTGCTTGCCTTTAACCTGGTGCTGGCTCATTTTGTGTGTTTGACTTAATTTGGATTGAGCCGTGCACTGGATCCACCGTGCGTGATTTTGGTTTGCTCTAAAACCGGAGTAAAGCCACACCCTCGCATCATCAGTAACCCCATCCACCCACCCCCTCCCCACCTACATTCCACCCATTTTTGTGATGTCACAATGACATCACTCGGTGAGGAACGCCCTCTTTTTCCGTTCCTGTTGCCTGCTTTCGGCTGATTTACTATGCTTCTCTGTAAAAAAAAGCATAGTAAATCAGCCGATTTATAAACTCCGACAGTCTGTTTCCTTTTAAAACAGAATAGCGGAGTTTGTACAATGTTTTCCAGACTACTGGAGAATCAGTTTGATTTCCGGATAGTCCGGAAAAAAAACGGAGGGGTGGCAACCCTACTAATAACACCTATTTTTTTATTATGATTTTGTTTTTTTTTTTGTTTTTCCACAAATCTTTGGTGTTTTGTTTGTTGGTTTGGTGTTTGGTTTACACCATCATCGGGAAACTAGATTTGTATTTGTTCTTTCTGGTTTTAATGTCTTTAACAAAACCTGAGCAGACATAAGTAAATCTGATAATAACAGTTGTGAAAAAAATGGAAAGTAGAAGTCTAAAAACTGAACTAAGATTTACTGAGATAGATATTGTGGATGAGATAGAGAAAAATAAAAATAGAATTGCAAAGATATATTCTTGCCATAAATTTGCATTAAGGCAACTATTTTCTTAGTAAAACTTTTAGATGGGTGGAAGATGTTTTACTTGATGTTAAGTCAGACTTGAGATGCTAATGGATAAAAATCAAGGAATCTTATTTGGATGCTAGAGCATGTATGTGTGTGTGTGTGTATGTGTGTGTGTGTGTGTGTGTGTGTGTGTGTGTGTGTGTGTGTGTGTGTGTGTGTGTGTGTGTGTGTGTTATTCAGGGTGTACTTAAAATTTGTAAATATGCTGTCTCTTATTTTATGGAATGTAATCAGCATGACAGTGTGTGTGTGTGTGTGTGTGTGTGTGTGTGTGTGTGTGTGTGTGTGTGTGTGTGTGTGTGTGTGTGTGTGTGTGTGTATTTGTGCACGGGTGTGAGCATGTTTTTGAGGTATACCAGCCTTAGTGGTTTTATTACAGAGGAAGGTACAGTGGATAAAATTAAAGGTTTGGATAGGGTTTGTCCCCTGCAGAAAGAATGCAATTGTAATTCTACTTAAAATTCTGTTATATGGCTGAGTGAAATTTAAACCGAGGTTGCCTGCGCTCATATAAAAGAATGAGTTTCAGGAGGTTTGCTGAAATTTACATTTTTCACTGCTCTGTAATTTATAGTGGGCTTTGAGATTGATTCTAATGTTATTCTTCTTCTTTTGGCTTTTCCCGGTTATGGGTCGCCACAGAAGAACAATGATCCACAGAACGATTGGCAGTGGGGTTTTACAGTGTTGAGTTGCCAGCCCGGCACCCACACATGCACACACTCATACCTAGGGTCAATTTAGAGTGTCCAACCCACCTACAGCACATCTTTGGGATGTGGGAGGAAACCTGGAGCACCATCAATTCTAATGTTGTTATATGATGTAAGTACTATGAAGTCACAGAGACTATGAGAATTTTGCAGCAAATTGTGGTTGGAGAGGCATATTATGGCTTTCAGTGCAGATGAAGCATTCTATTTGAATACTAATGCCATATCAGGAGGTGTGGCAATGTGTTCTCAGAGAAACAGAAAAATAATCAACAACAACAGCATCTGCAAGAGAACAGAGAAGGAATTTTGTTGCACAAGAGTCATGAGGACTGGTGGTTAGTGCAGGAGATGAAGACTATCAGCTGTAAATGATCTGTTTTCTGTAGTTCAGGGTTTTATTCCCCAACTTGCATTTGCATACTGTGTGATTCTGAGCAAGTCATTTCAGCAGAGAGTGCTCTGTGTCGATTGTGAAAATGGAAGTGCCTAGGACTGCATGTCTAAATATGAACCCATGAGGAAGTACAAAAAGGCTGAAAAAACTTTGGAAGTTTAGCCAAATAAATAATTCTAAAGGCTGGTTGGATGAAAGAAATGACTATCAGCTGGAATCCAGGACTGTGTGGTATAGCATTTGGAGATAACCAGGTTACATAGTCTGTTAAAATAATGTTGGTACTTACGTATTATTGCAACCAGATTTTGAAGTCGCCCTAATTCCTAATGTTATAGTGAAATTACTTTATCCTGCACTGGAAAGGAGTGTGTAAACTCCAAATTCGTTTTCTATCACTTTGTTTCTGCAACAGGGACAGGAATAATGGCCTAATTTCCTCCTTCTGGGTAGCGCCCTTTACTGCTGTAACTGAATGCAAGAATTGGTTAAGGCATACTGTAGCAGCTTGCCAGTAACAGCATGTATTCAGGCTTCTGATGAATGTGGCTATTTACATGTGCATTTTTAACCATAGTGAAAAGTCTGTTGGATCAGAGATATACTGTATGCATCATTTTAAATTTTGCACCCTTGCTGCAATGTTTTGCCTTTGTTACATGACATCACTGACCTAATTCTATCTTCTTCTTCTTTCGGCTTTTCCCAGTTAGGGGTCGCCACAGCGGATCATCTGTCTGCTCATGATTGCCAGTGGAGTTTTACGGTGTCAAGTTGCCAGCCCGGTGCCCAACCTTCCACAGAAGGCACACACATGCACACACTCACATCTAGGCCCAATTTAGAGTGTCCAATCCACCTACTGCATGTCTTTGGGATGTGGGAAGAAACCGGAACACCCGGAGGAAACCCATGCGACCACAGGGAGGACTTGCAGACTCCACACAGAAGGCACCCAGGCCGAGAATTGAACCGGAGAACCTCTTGCTGTGATGCGGCAACGCTAACCGCTGCACCACCTTGGCCGCCCTACTGACCTAATTCTATGTGGAGATCAAACACAAGGTCTCTTGATGAAGGTCAGTTATCATTTTGCCTTACTTGCATTTCCTTTTTTTTCTGTATCACAACAGCGAACTCAAAGCGATGTTTTGTTTGTGTTGAGTTTGGCTGACTGCAAAATGTGTAGAGTATAATAAAGAATATTATCAAATCCAAGCTGGACAATGCAACATAAAATGAATACGGTTTAAATAGAGCAGTCCACTTCATCATGCTGCTGCTAAAGGAAATGGACAACTTTATTCAAACAAAACTAAAAAGTAGCATATTGCATTAACATGGCAGTGGCAGCTACTGAGAAGGGTGGCCATCTGTTTGCTGTGCAGGTAATATTCTTACTTCTGAGAGAAATTTTGGTACTTTACAATACACTCATTTTTGCGATAACTTCAGGAATTATGCGGGGTTACAAATCTTGTTGTGATAATATGTAAGTACCATAATTTCTTAGTGGAACTCCAGTAATGTCAATGATGTTTAATCAATATTCCTGAGGAAAAATACCTCTTCAGAAATTGCTGATATAAGTTGCACATGTGCCAGATGTGGAAATCATGAGCACTGACTGGGTGAAGGACTGACACATTGCATATTATGCTCTGTGCATTGCAGACCACCTGCCAGTTAATAGAATGTAATAAATTACAGTTAATTTACTGTTGCCCCTTGTCCTAGGTGGGGCCTTGATGGCAATGCTGGTGCAGGTGATGGCACCATGTACCGTTGGTGAAACAGGCTATTTCACAGAATGCCCACAAGTGCTGTTTCACCCTTCTGTGGAAGTACAATTTACACATGCTTTTCTGTATGCTGCAGTGTGGCATCAATAAATGGGTGCAGAATTCATGAAGCAGTTGCCCGTGATACACCAAACATGTCCCCTACTGATTGATGGAAGGTCTCTGTAGTAAGAACTGTCAATGCTATGCATACTTTGGTATCAACAGGAATCAGTATTCCATGAATCCCATGAGTCTGCATGTCAGGGCAGTACGTGTATAAAAGCTCTTGTATGGTAAATCTAGTGACATGGTAACAGTCCAATATTTCCATGTCAAGCAGGTGATGAAATCTTAGATGCAAGTAGATCCTTCAGTGGCACAGAAGGCAGTAACACACACCTTAGCAGCTAGTCTCTGAGAGGATGACCACCAATGTTTACATTTCAGCTATTCTTGCTGCTAACCATGATTCATAACATAGTCTTGATCTCCTTTCACCATGTACAGTTACATAGGTGGTTGTGGCTCATTTTACAGTTTTCATACATTTCTGAATTGCTCTGCCATAGTATTTACCCTGATTTGCATTCAGCAGTGACCTTATTATCATAATATTACCCATTCACATATCATTATACAATAATTTCCATAACATTTTGGCTGCGGTGTTTTATAGTCTTAAGCTATGTCTCCGAATCTCAGCACTGTGCACGGCTGCATGTCACAAAGTTTTGCCTTATGCATCATGGTATTTGTTTCTGAGTCATAACCATACTTTCACACATCTGAAAATAATTTCAATGTTAACCTAAATATCTGTATGTGGGAGCCCAAATTACACTTCAAGAAAATCTGAAGGGAAATTGGATCAATATGGATCGATATGAAAATTTCAAGTATGACTTCTTCAAATACATACACAGCACTTAAAATAACTGTATAGCTATGAGCAGCAGTCTGTTGTAAAAAAAAGCACCCTAATGCATTCAGTTCTAGAGTCTGTTCCCTGTGCAGGGGATACTAGGCTTCCCTTACACTGACTTCTGAAACGTCTTCCATAACTCCAGCAACTTCATACAATGCAAGTTGTCCTAGTCCTCAACTTTTAACTGCAATGCAATCAAGGGTTATGGGAAACCTTAAAGATATATTAGTCAGTGATATGCATAGCACACAGGTCACCTCTGAATGGAAATCAGTTATATCAAAGTGTTTTCAGTATCAATAAAGCTATGTTTCTATGATTATCTGTTTACATAAGCAAAGAGCAGGCCTTTCTGCCTGGACATAAATCCTTCCTTTCTTCGTGGAAGCAGTTCCAACTTTGCCTAGGTCATGCAGTTTCTTGTATATTCCTTTCACAATTTTCCTGTGAAACAACAAGTTTTAATAATAATTTCCAAGCTAAATTTCGCAATTATTTTTCACAGGAGTACTGCAACTGTAACATATTCTGTATGTCTATTCATTCAAAATTCTAATGCTGGAGACATTTTTAAATTAACTGATTCCCATTCCTTTTGCAAGTTAATGAACTCTTAATAAAAATACTTTATCTTTAACTGTAATTGTCATATCTTTAACTGTAATTGTCATCTTAAACATCATTCAGTAATGAGAAAAAAATAATGTTTCAAAGAATCTCATTTAGATCAATAATATACCTCATAGCGGTAACCGATAAACAATTTGAATACGTTTTATTTCTTTTGAATCATTATTCAGTCTTCCACCTACTAAAAGCCATCATTCCAGAACAGATATTTGATCTATACAACAGCATGCCTTTCTAATCTGAATTTGAGGGGTGATGATTAAATTTTAGGCAACAACCTATATGCCACAAACCAGTAATATTGTATTATACTATACTACCATCTTTGTTATTTTTAGTCTCTAGGCTCTACCTCATTAGTATAGTAGTGCTTTCCCAAGTACTTGCCCCCTAATGTTGTAGAAGCTTTGATTTCAGTGTTTTCATCTTCATGGCTTTCCCCCTGGATCTGATCAGCACAAAGTGACCTTTGAGCAGTATGATTACATCAAAACATTTAGTTCTGCATAACATGTTCTTTTTATCTACTGTACAATTGCTGCACACATATATTAAAGAGAGAGCGAAGGAGAGAGACAGTGAATGATATACCCCTTGTATAAGTAAAGGTATACTACAGGGATATGTAAAGGATGGATTCTATAAAACAAAGGTGCTAGAGCCATATCACAGACTCCTCATGACCCTAGAAAAAGGAAAACTACATATGTATGCCATCAACCTTAGTGAGCAGCTTCCACTGTTCCTGTGTTTGATTACCTCAGTCTCCATTTGACTATTGTGTGATTCTGAGCAATTTGCTTAACCAGAGAGTGTTCCTGTATTGCCCTCAAAAAGTGACACTTGTGTCCAATGGGTTTGACTTGTTAAGAAACAGATAAAAAAAATCCTTGACCAGAAGAAAAAGCTGTTTGTTTGAGCTCACCTTAATGAGTATGTTGGTTCAGTATCTAGGACATTCCATACTGATCTGACTTAACAAGTGCCCAGTTGATGAAAACAAATGCATTTATCTCGAAAGCATAAGCTGTTACTATCTGAGTTTCTCAAGGTTTTCTTCTAAGACCTCTGTTGTTTTACAGAAGAAATTTCCAGTCAATATAAACACATTTGCAAAGAAATAGCCCAAACAACAACATGTTATACATAAAAGATATCATGACTAGGAGTGAAAAAGTTAATGTTCTTCTTTGGAGTTTTATTTTAAGTTTAAGTGGTACTATGGTAGGAAAAGATCATAAAATGTATTGTTCTTGAAGTAATCCAAAGAAGATGTGATATATTGAGAGACATAAGCTGGTAAACTTAGTGAGGTAGAATTCCTTGTTAGGCCTAAGGAAAAGAGAGAGATAATTAGAAACTTTAAAAGACAAATCTACATAAATGTTAAGTTTTCCTACCAGGATTTGTTTGTATTTATTAATCCAGTTTCCTAGAAGACATAAGGAATGGGAGGGGTTATACGATTTAGAAAATGAAAGAACTCCATATAAACGTGAAATTTTAATTATTTCTTTAATCCAAACTCAGGTATGGCGCATATAATTATAATGTGACTGAAATATATTTACTATTTTTTTCTTTCTCTCTGTTATTCTGATTTTTGTTTGTTTTGTTTTGTTTTTTCTGTACACTCCTTTTTTTGTCTTTAGAACCACACACCTTTTCCTTGAGGTATTTCTTACATTTTATGGTGTGTCATGCAAACACTGACAGTGAAAAGGTAAAGGAAAATGTAACCACATCTAATTTAGTGATACCTTTAACAAAACAAATTAAATAGGACTATCAATGAAAATCTGTTAAGCAGATTACAACTTGACAAAGAATTTCTGAGAGCACACTGCTAAATTTTAAGTCTGAATTATCAGTCACAGATGATTAGAAACTCAAATAATTTAATGAAGCCATTAGGCAGAAAATTCAAAACTGATACCTGGACATGGTTGTGTTTTACAAAACTCAAAGAAAGTTTTCCAGTTTTAGGATAGAGTTGCTCAGTAAAACATTTAAACAGTTAAGATGATAGGCAAGAAAACTCATTTTCTTCTTTTTTTTTTTGCAACTCATTCAATGGTGGGGCCTTGGAATTGTATGAAAACATATATTGATCTCAGAAATGCACCCTGGAGAGTTTATTAAATAAATTGACAAAAAGAGAACATTTGGGGCTAGGTAGAAATAACTTGCAGGAAAAATTAACATTTTTGACACTCACATCTCTTATGTAAATAGGTGCAAGGAGCAGCATAATGCAGGCCATTTATTTGTTATTTTAGTAAACATTAAATATCAGGAATATTGCTTAGTGTTTGCATGCAGAAAACTTCACTGTGGTATCTTTCAATGTAAAATAGTTGATCAGCAAATAAAAAGTATTAAACTACTTGCTGTTCTCAGTCCAGCAATTTCACAATTTTTATAACAGCAAATTTTGTATGAGCCAGGCTCAGGCATTAATTCGGGAGCAATATACATTATAGTGTGTAAAACATTGTTGTACAATTTAGTAATAGAATGCAATAGATGTTGTAATATTATTTACTTATGTGTACAGGAGCAGAAAGGTAATAAAAGGTGAAGCTACATGATTTTCATTCAGTTAATAATCCATACCATATATACCTCTCAACTGTCCAGATTTTCTCAGAATGTCCAGATCTTTTGGTATGTTCCTCATATAATTTGGGGTGTTCTGCTAAATCATTGAGGGTTGAAGTCACTAAATAATGACATGTATTTGGGTTTTTGACTTCATATCCTTCAGAAAATACATGCTAACACAAATCCTGTTATTCTAGTAGCTTTATACGTTTCTAAGGCAATATTTAAAATCTGTCCCTATTTTTGGGCCTTGGTCCATCCATTATTTTAGCCTTTGTCCAGATTTCTTGTGCTAAAAGGTTGAAAGGTATGATACGCTAATGTTAAATTTAATGTACTAATATAGTTTGCCTTTTGGTAAGTATATTTAAAAAGATATCCTCATGAAAGCTGTTTAAAATGCTTTTCATGTGTATACTCAGATTAGGATGCCATTAAGTAAGCACAGGAATATTTAGCTGTAACAAACAACAACATATTAGCTAAAGTTTTTTTTTCAGCTTATGAGATGCATAATGAGGTTTCTCAAATGTCTGATATAAAACAGTACCAAAACTGAAATAAAAATACTGTTTTGTGAGCTGCAAATATTTTTTATTGACTCTTCCCTCAACCTAATATTTTATTTTTCTCACCTGTGCTAGACAGACTAGTGTTACTTCCATTATTATTCAAATCTTTTCAGAAAGACTCAGATTTTTACTCTGAAAATTTAAAAGGAAGCATTATAATTTGTCACACATGTTTTACCATCTCCCACTTGAATGGTTCCACAAAAAACATTCCTAAGGTTTATCTTGCAGCATTTTTTGTCAGAGAATTCAAGAAATGTATCTACTAATCAATTTTAATTAACTTTCTGATACATTATAGCAAGTATTACAGCAAATTTGTAAACTCTGCTAATCAATAAAAGAACAGTTCTCTTTTAAATGTTTTGTTAGGATGAGGAATATCTCAAAAGCCAGAAGCACTTAACAGTGAAATATGTCTATCTTGGGAAGCACCTAGCATTCTCAAGGGAGGCACAGATGTTGTAAGAAATTTTAAGTTGCCTGGACGTTAATTGCACTGCATTTCTAATTACAGACTCTGAGTATCACACTTAACATGCAGAACTGGCAACCACAAAGATATTATGTCTTTTATCAGTGTAAACCATGCAATATGTGAGAACGTGTATTGACTGAGAATGCTTGTAGATATGTCTCAGCCAGTAATAATTATGTCAGTTTAAGAAAATGCACCCATTTGAAATACCATATGTAGCATCTGTATTTCATAATCCCACAATTTAGGTAGTGCAAAATATGAAAAATGACAATTAAAGTTATAAGACCAGAAATAAAAAACAACAGAGAATGGTAAACAAGATATGATGGTGCCATCGTGACCCCCGTACCCACACTTGTTCATATCATGGGCATATAAACTGTAAATGTCAAGGGAAAAGAGTGGAAACAACTGCTTCATTCAAGCATGAAAGACAAAGAGTTGATCCATCAGGAAGTACAAATCGTCAAATATCTGTAATTAATCTGTTCCTGAAATGATTACATTACTTCTACAGATGGCATAACTAAGTATTTCTTTGAATTCTCACAACAACCTAACATAGTCCTTGTGTTACATTTTGGTATTTATGAGAGAATTTTTCATCAGATGCATGGATCTCTGAAGGTCCAATGCTTGATAAGAATTTAACCACTGAAATACACACACTATAACATTAGTTCTGACACTTAAGTTTTGATACTAAGAAATATTTTTATATTTGATCTTTCGGACTCACAAGCACAGTCTAGCTAACATGTTTTCTTCATATAGCACATTCTTATTACAAATAATCCCTTAATATACTTGCACCTTCATTTTATTTATGTCAGACTCACAATGCCTCCTGCCCCAACATGTGCCTTTTGCTTAATCCATTTTATTCTAGCCCCATCATTAGCCAATTGATTTACTTTAATGGTCATGAAAAAATGCATTCACTACTCAAATTACATCACTCTTTCAGATCTGCAGTCCGTCCTAAAGGAAACTCAACTCTGCAATTCCAAAAATGTGTTTTTCTTATCATATTTTGTTATTCTATGTTATACCGATGCATCAAAATCACCATAACTGTTTAATATTATATTTAACTGTCTCTTAATCCTAAATGGCTGTCATGTCACCTGCCATACTGGTGTGATTTTGTTTTTCATATATTTTGTCTTTCTCCTACACTACAGTCTGTCTCCCTTCTAAATGACTCCTCTTAGACATCAAGAAGTTTTCTTCTCCATTAAAATACAGTGACAGTGCTATGAATCAGTAGGGAATAAATGTCACATGTATGGTAATATTCTATGGAAGAGAAGCTTTTACACCACCCAAGAATTTTCAGCTTCCTTTGTCAGGGAAAAATGAAGCAAAGACACTGAATGATTTCTGGCTATTAGGTTAGGTAACATCTGGGTGATATTATAGGGAGAAAAATAACCTTGAGATGACATTAACCACAGTGAAGGTTTTTTCTTTAGGTGCTTCTTTGGTGTAGAAGGTTAACATACACAAAGTCCTGGTGCCCCAAACAGGTAGCATATGTCATCCAAAATGGCAATGACAGAACCCTAAAACTGCCCATGTGCTAAAAACATTTCACTTTCCTTCCTCTTGCTTCTGCCATTAAAAGAGTCAGATTCCTATTTCCCTTGTAACTTTCCACAACAATTGAACTTAAGAAACTAACAATTTCTTCTGTATATTTGCTCTTTCTGACTTTCTACCTAGACTGCTGCAAGGAAGAATGTACACACACTGCTTCATATAATGAAACTCAGCACCGTACCAACACCTTTGTATGCTACAGTCTCAGGACGCTTTTATGATTATTCATCATTTCATTATCATTAACACTTTTCTCTTTCTTTTAGAAAGTAGTTTTACTCATTCCAGGCTCCAACAAGTAGATAAGCCTATTCAGAGGAACTACAACCTTATCTCTGCCCTCCAGTCCCTTGTAGCACATCACGTCAATGAACCCACAACCCAGGATGATAAAACAGGCTTAGTGCAGCATGGTTTCTGAGCCTACCCCAACATTAACACAGCTCTCCTGTTGCTGTCTGCACCTACCCCATACCTTTGTTATTGCACATCTCATAGAGTGATTTAAGCTCACCTCAGAGATGTCATGTAATGCTCCCCCTGATGAGTTGTTGCAGACTAATGGCTATTTTTGTCAACTGAACCTCCTGTTACTCAGTATGTTCAAGTAGCTGGTGCTCAATCCTGCACCCTGGTTCTAATGACAAATGGACAAATGTACCCAAGGTTCCATTCCTGAACTGACATGATTTCTATTTTGTTGCATTATTTAAAGCCTTCAGCAAGTCCAAACCCAGAATGCTAAAGAGTACATAGACAATAAAGTGAATCATCATTTCATAGTTATCTAAGACACTGACCAAATTATTTGTACAGAACTTCAGCTGTCCTGAGCAGAAGCTCATCTTCAGAAGATCCACTGCGTCACAGTATTAATCATCAGAACATCCCTTGTTCACTTATGCACTTAACAGCATTTCTGACTATCTGTAAGTAGAAAGGCATCAGTTTTAACTGAATTCCATGTCAAAGCCCTACTGCCTAGCTATAGAAACTAGACATTATATGCACTGTTTTGCTACAATCATTTCCCATAACTCTTCCTCCTATGCTGTACCTCATTCTTGCCAGCTGCCTGCTTATGTATGATGCTACCATGGACACACACACTTCAGTCAGCTCAGCACCCCACTCGATGTGGCTAATAATATTAATTCATAGCTCTTTCATCATGCATTTAATGTCTTTTCTTCACCAAGTCTATTGTGCTCAGCAATATGTAATGGTTGAAGGACTACATGGATAGCCTACTAGTCATCATTGAACATGTGGCTGTGTGTCTCTACTTCAATGATTTTAAGTTACTGTGAGTTTCACTACTGTGTATTGTATTATGCAAGCCAGTGGGGTGCTTGGGGCACTTGACCCCTGAATTTTTTTTTTTGATATTTACAGGTTTTTCAGATCACCATTTTAAAAGTTAAATTTTCTGCAAAGGGTGAGCCTTAAAAGGGATCATTGATGGCTACTAGGTAAATCCTACCGCACTTAAATGCCTAGTAAGATAATTACCCTAGATGTCCCATATCAGCATTCTCTCAGAGGTATAAAACACAAAAATTCCACCAGCAGACAAACCACACTAGTAACCAGATATCAAAACTAAGTGCAGAGAAAAGCACCAGTGTGGAAACACAGCCGTCACAGTTCAAAATATCCACAGGTAAAATAGGCAGCAAACAGCAGGCAGCAGGTAAAATAAATCCAAGTATGGAAGCACAGCTGACACAATTTAAAATGTCCAAAGGTAAAGTAGGCAGCAAACCACAGGCAGCAAGCAAAATAAATCCACGTTTAATGCATATACAAACTGGTAAGCTCTTTCACTATGGAAACATAACTACCAGAGAACAAGTCTCTGTCATTATAGACCTGTCCCAGCAACATGGAGGACCATGTAGTACTAATTCATAATATGTTATCCCAACCACAACCCAGTTAATAAAGTCATTTTGACTACCAGGCTTCCTTGCCTGAATACTATTGGTAATGCTCATATCTTGTCACTTGTGCAATGCCCATAAGTCTGAGAGTTGCAGATTTATAAAACAAAGCACACTGCAACACCCTTAAAGGATTTCTGAACTCCAGTGCCTCCAGCATGTGGCTTGAGCAATGGGAAGCACTTTGGCTTTTAGCATTAAGAAGAAAATAAGTGGTTGCTAACTAGTTGTGAAAGATTTTGTTAAAATATAAAGTAAGAAATTAACCATAAGACACCCTCCATCTCTGTAAACCCAAACTCTCTGATTGCTCCCTAACCCTAAGTCTCACCTAACATTCCCTAAACCTAAACTCCCCAACTGAGCCTTAATCCTTGGTCTCTCCACCTAAAATCCTTCCCTCTAAACCTAACTTTCCTTCACACTCCTAACCCCAGATGAAAATTCCTATTTAGCTGTTAACTAATAACAAGCTTATCCAGTCTAACACAGTTTGGCCACCAACAAAGCAGTGTTTGAAATAATACAGTTTGGCAAAGTGCTGCAAAACTTACCTTCAATAAAATCTGCTTTGAAGAAATGACAAGAAACATATGTATGGGAAGCATTACATAGGTCGATTTCTGATTTAATCAACAGCTGTTTTGTTGACACAATTTGGTCAGCAGAACAACAATTGAGCAAGACTGCTATAATACTGGGGTTGTGGAATATGCCCTTTCCCTGGAGTTGGAGTATATAAGTAGCAGAGGGTGTAAGGGTGCAGCCTCCTAGATGAGGCAAGGGAGCTTGCCCCTTAAAAAAATGCTTTCTGGTTATCTCAGAGCATGGCCTGTTTACTGTCAAAGTTTTTTTATTTTATTTTTTATTGTTTGTGGTTATCATTAATGGAGTGAACACTGATGCATTTCCATGAAAGCCAGTTAATCCATACACACACATATATAAAATATGCACACACACACACACACACACACACACACACACACACACACACACACACACACACACACACACACACACACACACACACACACACACACAGAGTAGTTATTTTATCACTACTTCATGTTGGTATGTAAGTAATCCAGGATTTATGCATGGCTAGTACGACTTTAGCATGAATATAAAGCCAGAATTATCAAACAAAGCCTTTCACATGTAAATCTTGTCTAACCAATACCCAGTATTATAAAATGACACTGGAGTTATCCACAGACATTTGTAATTCCATGAAACAGTGCTAAGTATCAATGATGTAGTAATGTGATATGGCTCAATGCTGCTTAGGTATGTCATAGACATGACATAGTGCTAACATTCTGTGGAAAAGACTGCAAAGTAAATTATAGTAGCTATGTTACTGGCAGCAACTGCATTATTGATTAGTAGTGATGTAGCCACAATATGAGCAGTGACATGTCTGATGCGACAAGAACAGAAAGTTGGTCTGTCCAGGGCTATGAATGTTCACACGTGCAACAAAGCACCTTGTAGTTTTAGAGGCCCTGCACAGAGGAGTGCCAGCTCAATTCATTATATAAATGGGGGGAAGAGGGAGAAATAAAAGGAGGAACAGCAGGGAAAGGAACATACAGAAGGGAAACCAGAAGGAAAGATAGGCTGGGAAGAAAATATGGGCATTTTCTGAGACAGGTGCCCATTTCATATTTGATAAAAAAGGGTAGAAGGGGAAGATAACAAAAACCCTATAAGGGAAGGACGGAGGGAATAGGCAAGGTTACAGAGGAAGACAAACAAAAACATAAAACATAGGTAGACAGACCAAAGCTGTATAGACAGAAAAAATCTGGACAGCAGTGGAGAGATGCAGGTATAAAGTGGAAAGACAATCAGTGATCAGGATATTTGGACCATAAGTAGTGTATGAGAAATGTAAGCAGTGTATGAGAAATGACACATAAAGGAAGGGTACACCGGCATGTGGTAAAGGACAAGGTACAATGGATTCTCCTCTAGGCTATTCACATGACTCTGTCAGCAATACCACGAGGTGCTCTGTGGTTTCAATGTGATAGTACAACTGCTGATATATCTTAGATGTGATCAGCAAATGGATCTGATGCCAGATGATCAAGAGGAATATCTCTAAAGCACTCTTAGAAGAGGACCTTCCACTTCTTCTGTAAAGAGGCCACAGAGAAAACCACTGAGCCCTCCAAATCACCTTCAGCATGGTAAACTTTGTCCATCTACTGAGATGTAGGCCTGGTGACCTCTGCTGACCCAGCACTGGGTACATTACTTAGTGGAGATCTAAACTTCCATTGCCACTCCACATCCTATACTATATTTGGACATGTAGAAGGATAGAAAAAAATAGTAAACAAACATAACTGCACAGTATAGCCATGAGCATACTATACAGTGGTGGATGTACTATGAAACTAATGAAGCTTAAGCTTCAGGACCCCTAATTCTGGAGGGCCCCTGAAGCAACTTTTTTTTATTGAGTGAATTTTTTCAACAAAATCAGTGGAGTTTTTTTAAGTGTCTGTTATTAAAATAAGGCTATTTTAGTGATAGAATCATAAGCCAATGGGTTTAAGTGCTTAATATTGACCTTAGAAATTTTAAGTTAGAATATGCTCTAATACTCATGTTATATGGCCTTAAAGTGCCCCTGTAATTGGTCAAATTTCAAAATTTTCTTGGGGGCTTGCAGTGTCCGAACCCCCAGCTGTATGGGCTCATTGAACTCACCAGAATCTACATTTTGGAGGTTAGAGCCTCGAATCCTTTATTGATGCACGGCTATATAGTTCTACAGCTCAGCCCTTTGGCAAGAACCAATCAGAACCACAAAAAGACATCTGACTTCTCAATTAAGGCTGCACTCATTTTGCTTGTTTAAAAATCAGATTTTCACCTCTTTATCCTAACGAGCCCCCTCTAATGACCTTCTTCTGACTTCCTCTTTAGTAGAGAATAAACCAATACTTTTTTCCATGCATTGATGTTGGGTGGTGTTATTCTCTTCCCTTCAATTTTTCTTTTTCTACGTTTTTGATAAGTTTTCGATTATATCTTTGTTAGTGTTTAGTGTTAAAGATGTACAGGTCAAGGTGTGCTGATAAGCTTAGTCCATAGTTAGCATGCAAGTATGATATTTTTATGTGTATATTTCTGCTGTTTCATTAGCCAGCAACTAGTGCTCCATTTCCCATATTTACTGAGATATTTATGTTTTCTAGCATGAGATTTTTATGTTTTTCTTATTCAGTTGAGTTTTTTGGAAGTGGCAGACCTGGCCTACTTCTCATTTACTATATTTCTAGTGGTAGAATTCTTTGTAGACAGTTCAACATAAGTATTCATGTGGGTCATGTCAAGGGTAATGCCTTTATAACAGTTTATCCGAGTCATTTTTCTTTGTGGAGTCTTCGGTCCTCCCCCCGCGCCATCTACTGAGTTTTTATTTAACTATTGTTTCACTTCTAAAACATTTTTTTCTATTCAGTATTCATTTTGCTGAATCTGATTGGTTTTGAGCAGTTTTGGGGATGGTACTGTTTGAATAAAATATATATTCAGTAAGGAATAAAGCACAATGAACTAATAACTTTACACTGTAATTGTATTCTTTGTATGTATTAGTTAATGCTTTGGCGTTTGGGTATATTTTATATTTCATTGATCAAGCATTGCAATAATATTGTATATCTATGTGTGTTTGCATGTATATTATTACCATATTATTATTTTTATTACTGTTATTATTATTTTTATTTTTACTGTATGTACAGTATGTTATTGTTAATTGCAATAGTAATTTATTTTTAACACTGTCCCCCGCTGTTCTCCGCCATTTGGGCCTCAAGGTCCTTGCAAGGGCAACAAGGCCCTTTGGTCCTTTCTGGATTTTTCCCTATGTTGCTGGTTGCAAAGGGGCTCCATAATAGTTCAGGCTTCAGGGTCCCACAAATGTAGGTTCGCCACTGATAATATATGTACCACACCACCCATACAGTTTCTCAGACATCCAAGGACAAGCTTCCCTGTTAAATTTTCTCTCATCTGCTATTCCAAAAGAAATTATGGACAATCAATACCCTGTCACCCTGTCAATGAAGGAAAGGAAAAAACAGTCAATATCAAAAAAAAAAATAAAAATTAGACAATTCAATACACTCTCCCTAATCAGTGGCACTCATCTAGCTTCATTCCAGGATACCTCACCAGCATGGCTGTTCTGGTGCCCAAACTTTCATACCATCTTTAACCTCTGTTGGCCATCAGAGTGGCACAACTACCATTGTCAGTCGTTGGGGTCATGAACACCATCAATCTGTTGACTTCCAACATAGGAAGCCACATCAAGGTTCCTGTACATGCTCCAAACGTGTAATGCTATCTCTCATACCCAGAACACATCCACCTCTGAAACTGTCCAAGTTCAGCAAAAAGAAGGTGGCTATCATATCCACCTCCCATGATGACCCTGCTCAGGTGATAGCATTGCTGTCACCAGTCAGTTTTCCCATCCCATCTCTACAGCTGATGACAACTGTGTCCTGTCCATTCATCTGGCCTTTGTGAACCAGGTTATATATGATGCACAGCATGATCAGTCAATGCACTGTGCATAACCAGAGGATGTTAATGCATGAATATTTTTATTCTCGCTGTCATTATCATGGCGCATAGCTGCTGAACCAGATGTTACTGCCTTGCCAGTGCCTCAACAAACAGAGCCTGCCTTTTCCCTACAGTCGCTTCCTCTGAAGACTCAGCCCCAACTCCACACCTGTTGCTTTCAGGCAGTATTAGGATGTTCTCAAGCTCTAGCTGTTTCCGTACTACCATACTCTGTAGGATGTCATACTGCATGAATAAGTGACTGCAAGTTTCAGGTATGTACTGCAGTGTACCACCAGATATATTCAAGGAGCAAAAGTGTTTCTCCTGGTGTTTTGTGCCTGCAAATGCATGATGCTTGCTCTGAGCCATCTCATTTATTGTCTGGCAGTTTCAGATGGTTTCATCATCGATGATAAAAAGACATATCTAGAACCACATGCATCATACAACAGTGGATACCATTATTTACATCCTGCTTATTATTTAAATGGGAAATGCATATCCTGGCCAATGTATCTGGCCTTATATGCACCTGTCAACTACATATTCCCTGTAAGAACTAACCCTACATGAAATTCTCATAGAAGCTGCACGTGCCAGATGTGGGAATCATGGAAATTGTCTCCATGGCACACAGACAGAATATATACAATACCCTGTGCAATGGCACATAGCTGCTGAACCAGATGTTACTGCCTTGCCAGTGCCTCAACAAACAGAGCCGCCTGCCTTTTCCCTACAGTTGCTTCCTCTAAAGACTCAACCCCAACTCCACACCTGCTGCTGTCAGGCAGTATTAGGATGTCCCACTCACTAGGCTGGACAAAGAGAAGGTTACTGTTAGCTGCCTGTCAGGAGCCAGAATCTGCCACATAACACAAGCACTCAGGTCACTCCAAAACAAGTACAAATATGACTCTGTCATTGTTCATGTTATGTTCATGTTCACCAAATACTAGGTATCTCCCTGGACTACATGAAAAGAGACATGGCAGAGCTCTCTGATCATGTAGCCCAGGTGGGTATGACCTTGACCCTGAGTAGCATCCTGCCCTCACCAAGAATGATACCACAGTATAAAGAAAAAATGATCAATTTCAACAACTGGCTAAGCTTCTGGTGTCATTCAAAGGGGATCCAGTGTCTGTCAGCCTGGGACGACATGCTCGACAAGCCTCATTGCTTCGCAAGTGACGGCTTGCACCTGCCACCCCTAGGCTTTCGAATACTGGCCAAGGCTCTTTTTCTTAGGCAAGGCTCAAAAGTCAAACCCACCTCCGTAAACAGCACAAATAAAAAAATAAGGGTTATGCTACTCAATGCCAGGAGTTTAAATATCAAAATGCATATGCTTGAAGCACTCCTCAGTATGGAGAACATCAACATCTGTGTAGTAACTGAAACCTGGTTCAAGGCTCCATAGAGCACCCCAGCACTACCGGGTTACAACTCATACCACAAATTTCAGCCACAGAACATGGACCAAAACACAAAAGGAAGGGGTGTATCCATATTCATCAAGGATACCTACACATCCAGGTTAGTGGCACAGCATGATACCTCCGAGATCATCCATGTGCAACTAACATCAGGCAAATCTGCAATGCAAATTGTGGCCTGCTACAGATCATCCGCCATGACCCAGGACCAACACTCCACCTTTCTGGAGACATTGGAAAACATGAAGGTCCTACTAAACACCCTGATACTGGTCAATTTCAATTACCCTACCATTAACTGGGAAAACTACTCAAGTACAAACTCCCAGGTCCAGTGCTTCCTGGAATTTATCAATTCAAATGCCCTGGATCAGCTGGTAAACTCCCCTACCAGAGATGAAAACATATTGGACCTGGTCATCACCAACATGGTTGACAGGTGTTCCACACTGGAGGTCAACCTGTCATTGGTTAGATCAGACCATAAACTAATCACTCTGGATGTCCACACCAAACCACCACCTCCAACCAAGGAAACCACAGTGAAAAACTTTTCTATAGCAACTTCACCTTACTTAAGACAGAGGTGGTAAGTTTCACAGCCCCCACGCTAATGGATAACAGTGTCCAAGATGCAGGAACCTTTACCAATGCACTCTATGAGCACCTACAAGGAAGCATGGATCGTGCCATCCCTAGCAAAACCAAGACTCACTCCCCTAAGAGAAGGAAACCAGTCTGGTGGACCCTTGCCATAAACAGGCTATACAATAGAAGGAGGAAACTAGTTCAGAAAAAATGCAAATCTCAAGAAGGAAAGACATCCCTGATCAGTATCAGTAAGAAACTAAGGTCCCTCATAAAATCCTCCAAGGTTAACTTCAAAAGAAAAATAGCCAAGGATTCGAAAGATAACCACAAAGCCTTCTTGAGCTATGTGAAGTATCTAACTGGCAACTCACAGATATGCTCTGAGCTAGTGCAAAATAGCACAAAATATATTGAACCCACTGATATTGCCAGCATCCTGGCAGATAGATTCAGTGCAAACCTCACCCCCCCTCTCACCCCCAAAAGGGCCCACAACAATACCGGAAAAGTGTAGTGTCATGGAAATCACAGACGCACAGGTGAAAACAGCCCTTTCAAAAGCCAAAAGCACAGCATCAATGGGGCCAGATGGTGTCCCAGGCTGCGTCTTGCACGAGCTACAGAACGAACTAACCCCCCCACCTAAACATGCTGTTCAACCTCAGCCTCTCCACAGGCTATGTGCCCATAGAATGGCACACAGCAATGGTTATTCTGCTCCACAAAGGAGGGGCCACAACTGACACTGGTAAATATTGCCCCATAAGCCTGACTAGCCTGGTCTGCAAGGCTATGGAGCGCATCATCATGGAACTCATTAACAAAGATATTGTGAACCTCCAAACACTTGACCCGACCCAGTTCAACTTTGTAAAGGGTAGATTATGCCTACTAAACCTGGTTGACTTTTTTGAGACAGTCACCAAGGCCATAGATGAGGGGAAGGTAGTTCACACAGCCTACCTTGACCTCACCAAGGCTTTTGACACCATTCCCCACTCAGGAATTATAGAAAAACTCACCAGCCTGAACATAAACCCCTACATCATGAGATGGGTTGCCAACTGGCTTACAGACAGAACTCACACAGTAAGAATAGCAGGCTCCAGGTCCGACTCTAAACCAGTCACAAGTGGTGTCCCACAAGGCTTGGTCCTGGGACCCCTACTGTTCAGCATATACTTCTCAGAAGTACAGGCAAACACAGGAGGACTATGGCTAACCAAGTTCGCCGATGACTGCAAACTGGGAGCCATAATTGACTCTCTGGCTGACACGGACATTCTCCATTCTCCAAAAAGGCCTTACTGAGACGGACACCTGGTGTCAAAGTCATGGTCTCAAGCTAAATGCCAAAAAATGCATAGTCATCCCATTTGGGAAAAACAAAACACCCATGAATTACAACATAGGTGGCAGCCCCTTAATACAGAAGAGGTAATAAGATATCTGGGGACCCAGGTAGATAGTAATCTCTCTTTTAACAATCATATTGCCAAAGTAGTTAGGAAATCCTTCTGTGTAGCTCATCTAATTACTAAAGGGTTCGCATCTAGAAATAAAGAGGTTATAGTGCCCCTCTACTCGTCACTCATCAGACCCATCATAGAGTACAATGCCCCATTTGGGATGTACCTCACAAGACACTTCCAACATCTGGAAAGACCACAAAAGTACCTCACCAAGAGGATTACTGGCCATAAACATATGTCCTATGCAGCCCGACTGGAAAAATTCCAGCTGTACTCAGAGGCATATCGCTTACTCAAGGTGATCTCTGCCTGACTTACAAAGCCATGTCCAACTCATAATTGATGGATATGCTCCACCTAAAGAAATCCAAGTCACTGCGAACCACTGGCTCTAGTGAGCTAAACCTCACCACAACAATAAATAGAGCATGTTGGAGGGATAGATTCCTGTCACAGAGACTCCGCATGCTTTGGAACAAAATTCCTAACTACATTAGGCAGAGCCCCTCACTAACACTCTTCAAGAGAAACCTTGACGAGCAGATGGGTAACAGAAAATACACCCTGGGTTCACTTCATTGGCTCTCCTTGACAGAGGCTCAGTTAATTAATCAATGGGGTGGCAAAAGCTGACACGCTCTGGCTAGGCTTATAAATGCACTCGGGCAGATAGACTAGTACCTACCTATGAACCTATGCACACCATCTGTCAACTAAAAAAGTAGAAACCTTTCTGCTTGATACACCAGATGCCATGAGGAGGAGGTGGGGTCTTGATGGCAATGTGGGTGCAATCAATGTCTCCCAGCAACTCAGGGAAATGAGCTATGTTGTAAAATCCCTATATAGTGGTGTTTCTCTCTTCTGCTGTCCATGAAAATCAGATATGCTCCACCAGTTTCCGCAACATCAAGTCATGGAAATGTTGCAGGATCTATGAATCTGATAATTGTCAAACTCCTAATATGTCCCCAGTTGGACTCTGAAAATTCCCTATAGGAAGGATGGCTACTGCAACACATATGCACCCCCCCCCTTAATTTTATGTGCAATTAGCATATCTAATAACTCCCCTGCAGGTAGCAGATGAAAATGCCCTGATTATGGAGGTGAAGGAGACCCATCTGTGATCCAGTAGAAGACAGCATGCAGCATCATGTAAAACTGATGTCAGTGTGGCCACTAACACTTGCTGTTCAGCTAAGGCTGCTGTTCTTTCTAGCATAATTGTCTGAGTGAAGCTGCTGTAGACCAAGAAACCTTGGCATCCAGAACAGATAAGCCCCGTGGCTCTTAGTGCTGATTTATATACCTGTGAATCACTTCTCTGTGCTCAGCCTCATCATTTTCATACACAGTGAGTCTCATTATCATGATGGTACCCATTTGTATTGTCATTACACATTCACTTACATACTACCAGAATTGTGACATTTATCATAGTGCAATTGTGCTACACATCTCTGAATATTGCCTCCCTGAATGTTACTTCTCACCCCCCTGTTTCATGTAATATATACTATGTGTAAATGTTTTATCCCTGGTTATTAAAAAAATCTTTAACTTTTTTAGCTAATGTCATTACAGAAAGGCACATTTTTTTGTGTGTTCCATCTAGTCTTGCATCTGGTGGTGTAAAAGTAGCCGACTCCAAATCCAGCTCCAGACAAGTGACAAGTAGAGCACCACAGGGTTCAGTCCTGGGACCACTCTTGCTTGGCATCTACTTCTTTGAAGTATAGGCCAACACTAAGGGACTCTGGCTAACAAAGTTTGCAGATGACTGCAAACTGAGAGCCATTATTGAATCCCTAAATGATGTGGATATTCTACAAAAGGGCCTTACAGAAACAGATGCTTGGTGCCAGAGCCATGGGCTCAAGCTTAATGCCAATAAATTTATAGTTATCCCCTTTGGAAAAAAACATGTACCCATGAATTACCACATAGGTGTCAGTACACTAAACACTGAAAGTTTGATGAGAGACTTAGGGACACAGGTAGACAGTGGTCTCACCTTCGATAACCACATCGCCACAACAGTCAGGAAATCCTTCTATGTGGCACACCTCATCACTAAGGGCTTGTCATCCAGAAAAAAGGAGGTCATTGTCCCACTGTACTCATCCCTCATTAGACCCATTATAGAGTACAATGCCCCATTTGGTATGTACCTCACAAGATATCTGCAACAGCTGGAAAGGCCACAGAAATACCTCACTAAAGGAATCACAGGCCTAAAATAGATGCCCTATATTGTCCGTCTAAAAAAACTCCAGCGATACTCTGTGGCATATCGTCTACTCAGACGCGATATCTGCTTAACATACAAGGCCATGTCAAACCCTGAGCTATTGGACATGCTCCACTTAAAGAAATCCCAATCCCTCAGAGCCACATGCTCCAGAGATCTAAACCATGTCATGACAATGAACAAAACATGCTGGTGGAATAGGTTCCTGACCCAAAGACTCCTCATACTCTGGAATAGACTGCCCATACATGTCAAGCTGAGCGTCTCCTTGGCCCTCTTCAAAAGGAACCTTGACAATTGGATGGGAGATACGAAATTCATCCTGGGGATCATGTCAGTCGCCCTGCTAGACAGGGGTCCAGGGAAGCAAATATTGTGGGAAGAAATATCTAGGGAATTGTTATGGCTAGGCTTGTATAGGCCCTAGGGCTGATAGCCTAGTACCAACCTATAAACCTATGACTTTGCACTATGCTGCATGAGTAAGTCATGTATGTGTCGGTGCTAACGCAGTATGCTGATTTAATGTACATTCTGCCACTTTTTATTCTTCGTAAGGGAGTCATGAGTCTGCATACAACCAGTTGTCAATGACAGGATGCTTGCTCACTCCTGACACCCTGTGTTTAACTGGGAAAAGCCAAAAGAAGAAGAAGAAGATTATCCTCTGAGGATCAGAACTGTAGCATGTGGGAAAACTTTTATATTTTGAGGTATAGCAACAGTGATTTTTGTTGTTGTTGCTATTGCTTTAATTTTCTTTTTAAGCTGGACACCTCATCTTATAGCTGATTCACAAATAGTTAATATCATTAAGTTTTATGAATACAGAGGTTTGACTTTTGTCATGGAGATTAAAAGTCAGACTGCAAGAATTTAAGTTAGATTTGCCACTATATCAAATCAGACTTCTGAAAATTAATTCATTTGCATTTCAATAACATTCTCATATAGCTGTATGCACTGAGCATGTAGTCATGTATGCATACAAATTATATAAAATATACATATTTATATGTATCTATATATATATATATATATATATATATATATATATATATACACACACACACACACACACACACACACACACACACACACACACACACACACACACACACACACACACACACACACCTCTCAACCGTACCAAATTCCTTGGAATTTACCGGTTTTGAGGGCAAAATAATGAGGTGCTACGAATTTCTAAGTGGCCCTTTCAATTCACAATTTCTTTCTTTGTATTTATTTACAATTTTAAAGAATGGCTGACATCATCATGTGCAGGGGGTGTGCGTGATAACATCAGCTTTGTGTCGGAGTTACATTCTGAAAAGCAGGAGATTTAAAAAAAAACTTCAGTTGTTTACAGCTGCACTGCAACCCACCCACCCATGTAGTAATCCATTATCCAGATCTGAAGTCTTTGCAGTGGAAAAGTGTATGAAAAATGTAGAAGGTAACACTATGGAAATTAAGAAGCAGCACCTTTAATTAACACTGGTTGTATTGCTTCGCATTTTAGGTGGCACTCTGGTCTGTAGTAAATTGGAGACATACATTAGTCTGCAGTGTTGGGGTGTTTTGGAACTCATCTCGATGACTTAGTTTCAGTTTTCGCCCCCATCCTCTGCCAGTGGGTGAGTCCAGCAGTCCAGTCTGATTAGGAAAGGTGTGCTCAAGCTAATGGGAGTGCCACTAGGGTCTCGCACATGGACTGCTTTGGTTTGCCGTAATGAAACAAACCACACAGAAACCGGTAAACAAACAAAACCTCCATCTCTAGCAATGACCTGGCATTGGTTGTCTGTACTTATTCATTGAATGGTACTTGCTTTCCCTCATTTGGTTAATGGAGACCAGTGACCACTCAGGTTAAGAACAACGACTGTGTGGTCGCCTTTAGGGAAACAGTATAATAAAGAACTCGACAGAAGGAATAACAGATTTTATTCTGGAGGTTTAGGCACAAGTCGCACAACTGAGTGAAGAAAGGAGTCTACTTACAGTAACTGTTGAGGGAAAGTAGCCAGACTTGCTGTCAAACATTAATGCCAGAAATACTTAATCTATGAGCAACACTGTATAGAGGTGCCATCATGAGGAAGTCTTCTTTTGCAGCTGAGTTATTTACTGGTTATGTACTTCAAGAAAATGACAAAAGACCTATAAATACATGGATGATCGTGCACATCCTGTAGACACCTATATGAATGAGGATTAATGCATTTGTTTATATATGCCCTTTTTACCCAACCATAGCTTAGAATTCTTGTTGCCTTTTTCTTCTTTTTTAATGGATATAAAGCAGAAGTATTGTTGCTTAACTCGGAGCTCAGTTCAGTGAGTGATTGAGGTGATCTCCCACCTACAGTTGACATTAATTACTGGAAGTTCTGTTTCCACGCCTCACCCTCTCTTTCTGTGGCTACATATGTGTTTGCCTTTTCCCATTCCACAAGCAGCATTAGCAGATTATGAACATGGAAAGAAAATGATTTTCACTTAAAAACTCCAGAGTAGTCATCTAGTGCAAACTTAGGCTGGAAAAGCAGCTTGTAGTTATTGGCACACTCCATGTTGCTCCCACTACAGATATATTATGATACATGCTAATATAAGTTCAAATTGTTGTAATCAAAAGAGGTTATAATTTTGTAAATATTTACTGATCAGTTGAATGTCACAGTTGTATCAGAAAAGATATGGTTTGATACATAGTAAAGACTACATGAAACAAATAGTTTGGTAAACTGTTGACGGTACCCACAAGAAGGGAAATGTTCCAGCATATTGCAGTCCAAGCCTAAATGTTTAGATTGCTATCACTGGGGGAGACTCCGATCATTTATTTTCACATCTCTCTTGAAACACCAAGGATGGAACTGTGGGAGCTGGTCTTAATCTTAATGGCTTGCAGTAGCAAAACCAGACCCAAAAGAAGTGGGGATGGATGACTATTTTATTTATTTTCTTATGATTTTTTTCTTTTATTTTCTCAGGTATATGAATCCTGATATTTTTTGTTTATATCTGTAGTGATTTAGAGTTTTGAGGACAAGGCACTCAGTTTGCTTCCTGTTATTGTTTTAAGTGAGTTTATTGAGACGTTCCCTCCAGTCGGTGATCTTTACTGCCATTTCTACATGTTATTGTATTGTACCTCAGGTATAGCAAAGAAAGGAAAACAAGTTATTTATTCATCTCTTGTCTAAAAGAATAATAGCTGGTGTAACAGTGATTATCAGTGATTTGCTCAGAAAGTGTGTATGTAATAATGATGATTTTGAAGGATGAATATAAAAGTACACAGTTGAAGAAGACTAGCTTTTTGATACTCATTTTCAGTGTTTTTCTTTGTAGGGTTTGGATTTGTGTTATTTAACTTAATTTTGAAGTTTTAAAGGAATTAGAATTAGGAAGTAGAATTTTTTTTAATGATACGCAAATTGCTTTCATTTTACACCTTTATTGTATCAGCTTTTTATTTGCATTTTGGGTCAAAGTAATTATTTAAGTAACAGCATTCAATATTATTCTCAAATTTCCATTTTAAACATTTCCCTTCTGATGGTACCAAAGTTTGGCTACTTACAGGTCTGTGTCTCTGATATGTGGCCACTGAGCATACCTCTCAACTTTCTAACAGAAGAAATCTGGATAAAACCTTAAATAATGAGGGGGAAAGACCCAAAAATAGGGACAGATTTAAAATATTGCTCTTATAAACTCAGAATGTTGTTAGAATGATTACTAGCAGTTAATTTTATTTTTATAAAAGAAAATGGCATATAGTTTTATACAAGTTCAAAGTTTATTACAAGCTCAAATGTTAATATAAATAAAACACTATTGTTCTGGTTATATTTTGTGTCTAATATTTTGTCTTTTCTTCAATTTATGTTTGAATGTTGGTATCCCAGAACTCTGCTGGGTGAGCAGGGTTACATAATTATGTAGGCAAATTTTATAATAATCAGTGTCCAGATTTCTTGCCAGTTGTGTATACTTTTGATGGGGCTTTGTCCAGATTTTTGATGTTTCCAAGTTGAGAGGTATGGGTTTGCACTATGCACACTGACATTAAGACAATACATCTGAGGTCTATTTTTGATGTCTGGGTCCCATCTACTACCTGGATGGTCCACTTCTATAGTTTCTGCACTGCCGCTATGGGCGCAAACCAGCTGTGCATAGCTGATGCTGATTATGCTATGTGCAGGAACACTCAGCAACACGCAAACAGTGACCAAAATATTAAGATAAAAACAAGTGATAACAGGCAGCATATGAAATCAATGTATCACACAGACTACTAGACTATGAATCTATACAGGAAATATCCCTACATAGTTTTAAAATCCAGTTCACCATCTGATGCACATGCCAAACACAGGATGGGTGCCTTAACCCTGTGTTTGAAATACCCACCTTTGCAGCAAGCAGCAACAGGCATCCAGCACCATACTCCTCAACATCTTAGAGCAAGGAATCTGGACAAAGGCACAAATAATGGGGGGCAAAGGCATAAAATAGGGGCACTCTTTAAATATTGCTCTTACATACTTATATACAAGAAGTGGATAGAATAACAGGTTATGCATCAGCATGAACTTTCTGAAGAATATGAAGTCTGAAACTCAAATGTATGCCATTACTTCCTGACTTCATTCCTCAATGACTTGCCAGTGATGTTAGAGAAAACAAAAAATTGTATGAGAAACAGCCCAAATATATGAATCCAACATCTGGACATTCTGCAAATATCTGTACAGTTGGGAGGGATGTTCAGCAAGGAACCAAATCTCCAATAAACTATAGAACGAAAGCAACCACAGCTTGAAGGAAACAACCTGCTTTATTGAACAGAAGTAAACCACGTTGAGCGCTTCCTTCCCCCAAATCACAGGGACTTCATCAGAACACATTTCAAAAACCAAACCCAGCCTTATATAATAACACACTAATACCAAAATGGTTGTTTAATAGGTTAATTGATAATTACTCTAAATTAATTATACAAACAATTAACCTTTTGAATACAAATATAATTAATATTAAATAAGAACATAGAATAAATACATAACCTTTAGTTAAAAAACATACTTATTAGAACCTGATGTTCAGCACACAATCAAACTGAAAATAATGTACGGTTGTAATAAAAATATTATGTTACCTGTACATCTATTGAAATCTTTCACTTTTCCAGTACTGCACTTACTGATTAAGCACCCCATTATGATGTTAGCTTGCAAATATACAGCAATATTTTACATGTGTGTGTTTCTTGGTCATTCATCAGTTATCTGTCCAGTAGTCTGCGACATACAGTGTGTACACCATTCAATATAATTGCATTTACAATGTCAAAGGATATTAACCGGGAATAATATGATATGCGGCTGCCAACTAAGGAAAGACAGGTTGGATGTCACAAGCAAGCACTGACTGTTCTTTTTGGGTGAGCGAGCAAAGATGTGTGTCTGCTATGGCACTAACAAGACTGTGTTGGTCTGGTTACCTACATGTCTGGCATCCTGCCTGTTGGATGATTTAGTTATGGTTTATAACTGTTATCTCTAACACATCCCTAATGGAGATGTATAGTGATCTCAGAGGATGGTTTTATATTTATTTATTATTTATTGCCATTTGTTGACCGGGAAAGTCCACTGGGCTAAAGATCCATTTTCAGTGGAGGCCCGGGGAGAAAAGCTGCACAAAACAATTACAATCGAAATATAAAATACATAATGTAGAAATGTTAAGCAGAAGAATACAGATGTATAGTACTGATAATTAAAACAATCAAAGAATACATACAATCTCATGAATAAACTATAACAGTAGTAACATAGTGGTTAACAAAACATAGTTAACAGTTACCAAACTAATAAAAGGAAAATAAGAAGAATGTAGGTTTGGGAATAGGCGTATTGTGGTTTAGTTATGTGATTGCAGGAGCATATATGGCTATTAAGAAAGTGGTTTTTCAGAGCTATTTTGAATGTTCTAACAGAGTCTAATTGGGTTATAGGTGGAGAAAGAGCATTCAATAATTTGGCAATGGCTTGTGAATGCAGGCATTGTCCAGCTCTTTTGTTGGGTTTGGTTTGTTTATTTGAAGACCTTAGAGTCTGAGTTTAGGTATGTATTTGTATTATAGTTTGAAGAGAAGGGCAGTAATTTGGGTTGTTAAGTAATTTATGGGTAAGGGTTAGTTGGTTGCATTGTAGGTAATGAGGGAATTCAAACCAATTTAAAGGTTAATGGCCAGGCAGTGATGCATATGAGTTGGCATATTGGACACAAGTTTTGACATTTTATAATAACAAGATTGTGATTTATTTAAGAGATGTGAGTGTAGGTTGGTGAAAATGGGACTAGTGTAGAGGAGGGGAAGTGAGAAGAAGACTGTTTGCTAGTTTTAACTTGGTAGACATGTCCAGATAAAGTTTCTGTCTATACAGCTTACCTAGTTAAAATGGGTCTGTTTGATTGTGCCAAGTATGTGGTTTTCAAATGAGAGTTTGTCATCAATTGCAATGCCAGGAAGTTTAGATATTTTAACTATTTTTATTTGAGTATTATTTTGAGAGACTATTTTAAAGTCTAGAGTTAGAGGATTGGGTGTGAATAGTAATATTTTTGACTTTTTGGGATTAAGTGACAATTGGGCTTCAGTAAGGCAGGATTCTATGGATGTAAAAGCTTTTTGTGTTATTTCTAGGATATCTGATAAATTGTTAGAAGAGGTAATAATTGTCAAATTGTCTGCATACTGAATGATTGTACTTTGCTGGGAGGCCTTATGGAGATTATTGATAAATATGGTAAAGAGCAAGGGCCTAAGAATAGACCCTTGAGGAAGTCCTGTATTGTTGATAAGGTAATCGGATTGTCTATCTTGCCATCTAATGGATTGTTTTCTGTTGTAGAGATAGTTTTGGAACCAGGTTAGAGTATGTGGGAAGCAGTATATGGATTTGAGTTGTGATAGTAGCTTTGGGTGTGACACTCTATCGAAAGCTTTTGACAGATCTAGTAGTATGACTGAAGTTAGTAGACCATTGTCAATAGCTCTGCATACAGTGTTAGTAAAGGACAATAAGGCTGTAGTAGTGCTGTGAGACGGCCAAAAATTGTGTTGGGCAGGTGCTAGTAAGTTATTGTCAGTGAGATGTTTGAGCAGTTGTGAATGGATACATTTTTCTAGGATTTTAGATAGAGGTGGAAGTATTGAGAGGGACCAATAGTTGGAGAGGTCACTGGTATTGCCACTGGTACTGATATTTTAGCCTCCTAGGTGTTAAGTCAGTATGCCATGGCTTATCTCATAGCCAGTGCAAGGGCTTACTGAGCATGGCTATGTCTTCCCACAGCCACACCTGCTGCTAGTTCCTCCTATGAGTCATCATTGGCCTGTGGTTGTGGTGACTTTGGCATTGTCGGTAGGATGTGTTCCCTGTCTCCTTGATGATCCTGCTGCAGCTGTTTTCACTATGATAACTTGGGTAGCATAGAATACTATGAGCATTGAAGGATGTGTCTGTGGATTGTAATGGTGCCCTTGGCCAGCGGTATATAGGCACTGGCACTGTATGTGCAGTAGCTGAAAAACATGCTCTGGACAATACTGTTGTACTTTGTGCCTTATTACAGTCTGTGTGTGTGTGTGTGTGTGTGTGTGTGTGTGTGTGTGTGTGTGTGTGTGTGTGTGTGTGTGTGTGTGTGTGTGTGTGTGTGTGTGTGTGTGTGTGTGTGTGCGCATCTCCAGTGGGTGTACTCAGACTTGACTCCAGTGCATAGCATGCATCTACACCTAAGTGAGCCTTGGCGATATCCCCCATAGCACACATCTGGAGCAGTTGGTGAATGTGGCACATATGCAAGTCATGCGAACTGCAAGGGCTGCCAGCAAACATTCTACATGATTCCCGTTACATTACATGTGACGTGGCAGTTGCTCGAGTGGTAGACCTTATAGTTAATGTAGACCCTACCCTGTTCCCCGTCTTGTTCTCTTGTGTACATGACTGCAATGTATGGCACACATTACTGCAGAGTAGAGTGATATATGTTACAGCTGTAGCATACTTGTGATCCTGTCCTCAGAACTTATGTTAACATATAGATGCTCTCTGCCATGCTGTAGCATAGCATGCAGGAATATTTGGAGGATACTGGATGCTGATGCCAATGAAACACCAAGCATGTTCCCTGGTAGTCTGTTAATGGTACCTGTGCCTAACATACTAACTTCAACACATACCTTACATTCCACTGGGATGAGTTCCCTGCCTTTGGCTCTGTATGTATATGAAAGATTGTAAACAGAAATATTAGAACTTACAAAATGTTCACCAGCTGTTAACATTTCCTGGCTTGGCTTCTCCCCCTGCCATGAGTAAAATAACTGTTGTTCCTGCTTGTTTTTTTACCTAGCAAAAGAGCAGACATTACAAAAACATTAACCGAATTAAAACTTTACACGAGAAAACTAAATCTAAGGTATATTATGAAAGATGTTCAGATAAAAAAGACTTTGTACAAGCCATCTATGTTTAATCCTATGTTGTTACATACAATTAAGACCTTTGATTTATGTTGTGAAAATGACATTAGAAAATGTTTAAAGAGTAAGAATGAACACGGTTATTACAACTTGAATTCTGTGGAAAGGAAGGCCTTAACTGAACTCAGGAGTAGAAAAGACCTGACATTTATGAAGGCAGATAAAGGGGGAGGGATAGTCAACATGAATGTAAGTCATTACAACACTGCTATTGAAAACATGTTGAAAAATGATGAAGAATATTTGTATCTAGGCAGGATGTGTCCAGAAATTATGTGTATATTCGCAATATTTTGTACGATCTTTTTATGAGTGGTGAGATTGACCAAGAAATGCATGACTTTTTACATGTTGAACATCCTAAAGTTCGGGTATTATTTGAAATTCCAAAACTCCACAAAAGTATTACCAACCCCACTTTTAGAGCTATTGTTTCTGCACCAGGTAGTAGTACCAAATGTATTTCTTTATTTTTGGATTACATTTTTAATACCTTGGTTCAATCTTTGCCACCTTATATCTCAGATTCATGGGATTTTCTGAATGAGTTAAGGCTATTTTCATTGGATTTGAGCAGTATGGCAGAGAATTTTTTCATGTTCACAGTCGACTCTGTCTCCTTGTTCACTAATATTCCACAAGATGAGAGGTTAGAATGTAGTAGGAGTTATTTAACTAAATATTCCACCATTGAATCTAGGAATATTGATACATGTTTAGGTTTGTTGGAATTGTTATTAGAAAATATTTTTTTCATTTTTAACAGCAAGTTTTATAAATAAACAGTTAAAAGGGGTAGCCATGGGGCCACTGTTGGCCCAGTGTATGCAAGTTTAGTTTTAGGATGGTGTGAATGAGAAATTTTAATGGGGCTTACCTTTTATGATAAGATCATTTTGCATTGGCGGTTTGTAGATGATTTATTTTTCATAGTCAAGGACAATGGTTTTAACCATATAGATTTTATTGAAACCTTAACTAAGAGCACTAGGTTTTTGAAGTATGTTTTAGGTGAACGAGGAAACAGGGTGTGTTTCTTAGATGTGGATCTAAGATGGAGCAGCACTCAACAAAGTTTTGTCAGTTGTATATGCCATAAGGACACTGGTAAGCCCTCTGGTTATCCCTGGATATGTTGTTGTGTAAAGTCTTAGCAAGGTTGCTCTGTGTGGGTTCTTGAGTGTCTTATTTGCATGTTTATTCTGAGGAGAGAAATGCCTTCCACCCCTGGTTTCTCAGTGTTGTATTTGTAATCAGCAGCTTGTTTCACTTACTGTATAATGTAGTTATGACAAACATATACCAGTATGGTTTGTATTTTCTGGAGGATCTTTGTTTGAGCCTATCAGGCATGGCTGTGTGAATACATTTGTGTAGATGTGTAGACAGGGCATCAGGAAGTATGGTACTATAGCTATCAATGACTTTTGTGGCAACAGCGTCTTGGAAGTATTTTAGACCATCTTTAGGAGTGTGCAGTTACCTTAGATGGTGATTGTGAGCCTGACTCCTCCTTTGGTGAGTTCAGTAGTTATATCTACTTCAAAACATAGCATCTTATGGTTGTATTAACAGTGCAGGCATTACACATGTGCCATTATATTATTCACTCATACTGCTGAGATACAGGTCTGGAATATGAGATAACCTTGTGGGGTGTCACACTCTTTCTACCATAGTATTTCAGAGTTTGATTCCCCCTAATTATCCTGATCAATGAATGTATACTTTCACTCACCCCTGCCTGGATTGTTTTGCTCTACTTTAATTGTTCCATGTAGTAATATGTAGCCTGTGTAGCTTTCTGTATTTATGAATGGTGACCTGTCAATAGCAATAACAGGAAGGGGTTTCCTATCCACAGTAGATTGGACATAGAATAACTCCATATAGTTATCTTCTCTAAACAGTCTTGAGGCATACTAATCTTCAATTTAAATAGATACATCTACTGTGGTACACACAACTTCCGTTTGCTGTGTGGATGTTTGGGAGGCATTGTAGCCTTGCAAGAGCAAAGTATGCACAGCTGCCTTGAACCAAGTTTTGGTGACTGCACAGACATCAACATCTTCACTGCAAAGAGTGCTTACAGAGAGTGAGGTTTAAGATGTGAACTCCTAGGGTTTAGCAGCATGGCCCTCACTTTGTTGAAGTTGTACATGTTCACATTGATTATTCTGCTTTGGTGACCTTTCCTAATAAAAGGATTATGATGCAGTCAAGTGGCTTATGTCTGGTAAAACAGTGTGCTCTATCCACCATGTTATCCCATACTGACAGGTACTATATCATGTACTATGACACCAGAAACATAAGCAAGTTTAGTGAATCTGTTGTTCTTTGTATAGTGGTATCATCCTAGGAGAGGGTATAATACTGCTCAAACATATGGACATACCTGGTGGGGACCCATTTTTAGATAGCTCAATCATGTCTGTATTCATATATTTCATATAGTCACATCTCAAATTGTGCATACCAAGATGAAGTATGCTGGAATAAGAGTGGGACTTGTTGAGTGAGTTGATTGCTTGTGTGCTGTGATGACTACCTCTGCCACACAGCAGACATTAAACATATCCTTGTTTAAGCTGTTGAGTGGGCCACCTGTGCTATACAGACAACTGTTACAAAAACATTTGGGATACATGCCCATTGCCTTGAGCATTCTATGGTGAGATAGTGGTAATGATATGTCTGATGTGTATTGTCTGATTGTAACCTGATTGTGTTTAGGATGTGTCTGCTGTTTAGGCTAGTTTGTGGGGAATACCTCTGCACATGATAGTTTGTGTTGGCTGCATATTATGAGTAGAAGTCAAGGTGTGTGAGCAGACAACCTTTCTAGTGTTACCCATCTGGAAGCTAGAGAGCACTGATTCCAGATCTCTACTAAACATGGATCTCTTGAAATTTGTAATTCAGTGATATAGGGGATACAGGCTATTCTGTGCACATGAAGCATTATCTGCACTGAGTCAGGAACTCATGTCAGTTATGCTAGCAGGGGAAACAGAATGGAAATGATAGTTGATAATGGGAGGTTTGAACCTGGTATCAGTATAGAGAATGCAAACATGAGGGAAATATGTGATCTGACTTCGATTTTCAAGTCACTAATCTATCAGGTGTACCTTATGCTGTCCTTCATAAGGTGGACCTATACATCTGTTATTAATAGGTAAGTGGGTAAATTGCTGCTTATCATGCAATAGAGGTTCTGGCAACTAGATCTGCTCTGCTACATTGCAGTAGCCGACTGTATTTGAAAGCAAGTGTATTGATGTTTCTGCATGTATGAGGTCAAAGTGTTACAGCCTCTACACACAATCCAGAGCAGGTAATACAAAGACACACTGTTAAAGCCCAAATTGAGTCCAGACACAGTAACCATCAATTAAATACTCCTACTGTACACTCATGCCACAAGTGTACAGATGGGGTTTTTACAAATAGAGATGTCATCTTCTTCTACCTATTCTTTTGGGCAGTACGATTAGGGATTGCCACAGCAGATGTTCTGCTTCAGTTTCTAACCATCCTCTGCATCTTGGTCTGTCACACCAACCACCTGCATGTCCTCTGTCACCATATCCATGCACCTTATCTTAGGCCTTCAAATTTTCCTCTTACCTGGCAGCTCCATCCTTAGCATCCTTCTCCCAATATACCCAGCATCACTCCTCTGCACATGTCAAAACCAACACAATCCCACCACTTTGTCTTCATCTACAAACCATACAATCTGAGCTGACACTGTAATATATGCTTAATACTTCTGTCCACCCTCGGCCCACACAATGTAAACCATAATATCTGGTACTCTGTCAGCACCTGTTATGACTCCTGTCTTTCTGTCAGTAGCACCATCTGGGACCCATATGACATAGCTGGTCTCACTACCATCTTGTAGACCCTCCATGTCAGTGTTATTGGTACCTGTCTGTCAAAGATTACTCCTGACACTCTTCTCCACACGTTCCATCATGCATGCTCTCTCTTCTTCATCTCTTTTCCACACTCACCCTTACTCTGAACTGTTGGTCCAAAGTATTTCACATCATATGCCTTTAGCAGTTGTAATCCCTGCATTCTAACCATTCCTCCATCCTTCTTCTCATTCACACACATATATTCTGTCTTAGTTCTGCTGACCTGAATTCTTCTCCTCTGTATAGCATATCTCTATCTCTCCAGGGTCTCTACACCTGTACCCTACTCTCAGTACAGACTACAATATCATCCACAAAAAAAACAAAGTCCATATACACTTTTATGTGATCTAATGTGTCAACCTGTCTATCACCATTGCAAATAGATGTCATGATGGTTGTACATGCAATAACAGTAATGTCACTGTTGTCTGTCTTATATAGGATGAAGTGACATCTACCTCTGTCAGGCCAGTGTATGACCATGGGTTGTTGTGACATATACATATCCAATAATCTGATATAGCTGATGTAAAGTGCTGTGTAATATTCAACAGCTCACACACATACAAACAAATCTGGCTGCAATGAGAATAGAACCCATACTTATGTAAGTTTATGAACTACAGCTCAAAGTACTTAACACATGCACCACAGCACAAGTCTGAGTTTAACATGACTGCAGATGATCTTATGGTAGATGACATCATCAGGCCATGTGGTCGGACAGGAGGTTTCAGGCTTGTCTCAACTGGGTGTTTGTGCAAGCAGCAGAACAGTGCAAAACCATGAAGTGGGATTGGGATACACTCTTTTGTTTATACACACACACATACACAGTTGACTGCAGTGAGATTAGAACCCTTACCTATCTAAGTTTACAGACTACAGATCAGAGCACTTAATGCACATGCCACAGCACAAGCCTGATTTTAACAGGACTGTTATTGATCTTATGGTAGATGACATAACCGAGCCATGTGTTCAACATCAGCTTGGGAGACCTACATTGTCACATTGCCTCATAGTGTCATCTGAGGCTAGTAGCCTAGCAGACAAATACTGTTTAGTAGCCTAGTTGTGTAACAACAACACCTTTATTGAGTCTATTTGTCTATTTGCATTTGGATGAGCAAGCCTGTGAGCACCATCAATTGGCTTTGTCCATGACAGAGAACACAACATCATGCATTACACCTTCTACAGGGTTGATATATAGGTTCATAGGTGTGCACTAGGCTAATGGCCTTGGAGCCTTTACAAGCCTAGTCCATAGGATTACCCTGGCATCATGCCACCTGACCTTAGTTTCCAGTGCCTCTGTTGAGTAGAGCCACTGGAGTGATCCCCAGGGTGAACTTTCTATTTCCCATCCACGCATCAAGATTTCTCTTGAAGAGGGCCAGTGAGGTGCTCTGTTTGACATGTAAGGGAAGTCTATTCCATAGCATGGGCAGTCTCTGGGTTATGAACCTGTCCATCCAGCACATTCTGTTGATTGTGGTAATGAGGTTGAGGTCTCCGGAGCATGTGGGACTGGGATTTCTTTAGATGTAGCATTTCTAACAGACCTGGGTCAGACATGGTTTTGTAAGTCGAGCAGAGATAACCTCTAAGTAGGTGATATGAGACAGAGATAGAGAATAGTTGGATTTTGTTGAGTCTGTCCATATAAGACAAGTGTTTAAGGCCTGGGATCCTCTTTGTGAGGTACTTTTGCAGCCTCTCCAGTTGTTGCAGGTGTCTAGTGAGGTACATGCCAAATGGGGCATTATACTCAATAATTGGCCTAATGAGGGAAGAGTAGAGGGAGACAATGACCTCTTTCTTCCTGGATGCAAAACCCTTAGTAATGAGATGTGCCACATAAAAGGACTTTCTGACCACAGTGGCAGTGAGGCGGTCAAAAGAGAGGTTGCTGTCAACCTGTGTTCCCAGATCTCTTATAACACCATCTGTGTTCAGTGGACTACCATCGATGTAGTAGCTCATGGGAATTGGGTTTTTCCCAAAGGGGATGACAAATCATTTTTTGGCGTTGAGCTTAAGGCTATGATTCTGACACCAGTCGGTCTCAGTGAGGCCTTTCTGTAGGATGTCAACATCACTTGGGAAGTTAATAATGGCTCCCAAGTTGCAATCATCTGTGAACTTTGTCAGCCAGAGTCCCTTTGTGTTGGCCTGGACTTCTGAGAAGTAGATACCAAACAGGAGAGGGCCCAAAACTGATCCCTGTCAAATTCCACTCATGACTGGTTGGCAGGCTGACTTGGAGTCAGCTACTTTCACACTGTAGGTTCTATCTGTGAGCCAGTTTGCAACCCACCTAGTGATATAGGGGTTGATGCCTAGCTTAGTGAGTTTTTCTATGATTCCTAAGTGGGGAATGGTATCAAAGGCCTTGGCCAGATCAAGGTAGGCTGTATGAACCACCTTGCCTTCATCCACAGCTTTGGTGCCTGACTCAAAGAAGTCAACCAAGTTGAGCAGGCATGATCTACCCTTCACAAAACCAAACTGTGTGGGATCCAGGGTTTAAACATTCCCTATATCCTTGTTTATTAGGTCCATGATAATGCATTCCATAGCTTTGCATATCAGACTTGTCAGGCTAATGGGGCGATAGTTCCCAGGGTTTGTAGTCGCTCCTCCTTTGGCGAGAGGGTTGACTATAGCTGTGCGCCATTTGGTAGGAACAAAGCCTGATGTCAGGCTGTGACTTGAACTGGGCACAGAGGTGAGTAACCAGTTCACTCTGGAGTTAATGTAGAACTCAGCCAGGGATGTTGTCAGGTCCCATAAAAGCTGTGTTCTTGGCCTTGGACAGTGCTGTTTTAACCTTTGCAGCAGTAATACTGGGTGATTGGCAATCTACTGGTATTGTGATTGGTCCTTTGGGGGGGGTAAAGTTGGCACTGAATCTGTCGGCCAGTATATTGGCAATATCTGTTGGCTCACTATAGGAGGTACCATTGTGCAGTAGCTCAGAGCAAATCTCGGTATTGCTGTGGAGGTTCTTTACATAACTATAGAAGGCCTTGTGGTTGTCTTTACTCTCTGCTGCAATTCTGTTTTCATAGCTAGCTTTAGAGGATTTGTTGAGGGATCTCAACTTTTTGTTGAGGCTGATAAGGGAGTTTTTCCAGTCTTGGGACTTTACCTTATTCCGCATGAGTTTCCTCCTTCTGTTGTAGAGTTTGTTTATGGCAGGTGACCACCAGAATGGCTTCCATTTTTTGGAGGAGAGCATCTTGGTTCTATTGGGTATGGTAAGAGCCATGCATTTGAGTATATGTTCATACACTGCATGGGTGTATGATTCAGTGGTCATGCAACTATTCTCCATTTGCATGGGCGCCATGAAGTTAGCCACCTCTGTTCTTAGGATCCCAAAGTTACCTTTGGAGATGTTTTTCATGATGGTTACCTTTGCACGGGGGTGGGATGTGGATTTCCAAGGTGATTAGTTTGTGGTCATATCTAACCAGGGAGGAGTTGACTATTGGTGTAGAGCAACTGTCGCCCATGTTAGTAATGACCAGGTCAAGGATGTTGCTACCACTAGTGGGGGGTAAAAGCAAGCTGGTCCAGGGCATGTGCTATGCTTTGTCTCTTAGCCAAAGCAAGGGCATACTGAGTACACCTATATCTGCCTACAGGGGACACCAGCTGGGAGTTCCTCCTTGAAGTCCTCCTGTGACTGTGGTGACCTAGGCATTGGTGGGGGGATGTGTGCCCTTCCCCTTACTGATCCTGCTGCAGCTGTTTCTGCAGGATCAGACTGTGCAACATAGCACATGCTGTAAAAATTTGTGTACATATGCATGAAGTATACTGCAAGCCTCCACCAGATATATCTAGGCACTGGAACCATGACTTCAGAAACCCAAACACATGCTCTATGATGTACCTAGTTTGTGCATGTGCCTCATTATGGCATTCTTCCGTGGGTGTGTATGCATTTCTGACTGGTGTCATCATCCACAGTTCCAGGGCATAGCCAGCATCCCCCAGTAATGTTGATGCCTGTGACACTCCCATCATGTTCCCAGTTGGTCTTTGAAAAGTACCTGTAGTTATTTATCTTAAGGGCTACACATACCTTATTTTCCACTGGGATGGGATCCCCTTGGTTGGCTCTGGCTCTGACTAGAGGGTGGCAGAGCTCACAGAGTTCTTGTAATATGTCCCTGTCCACCCTGTAGTGCTCTACAATCTCCATCTTATGTAGCACCTGGAAGGTTACCCTGGGCCTGAACACTCTTCCCCTTCTTGGCCTAGGCCTATTGTCAGCAGCACCAGCACCAGCACCATTGACTTCAGCCTCTAGGACATGCAGATGTAGAATAGCTGCAGCATCCACAGTGTATACATTGTCCATTATATGTGTGTTGTTACCTTTTCATGGGCATTTTGTCCATATTTCTGGACTTTTACATGCCCTTGCTTCCATGTAGACTCCTGTACTTGGAAAATTTCTATGTACACTACCAACATGGACATGGAGTCTACACAGTTGTGTTAAAGAGTGTTGGATCACTCCACTGTTTTGTTTCACTTCATTAACATAAGTTTCAGCTACTTATGCTGAAATTTGTTTTCTACGAAAGTTTCCATTATTGTGCATAAATGCACAATTGTGCACTGCTACACAGAGTTTACTGCATCTAAAATTCACTGCACCCATGTTTGCCTCGCACCATAACACACACATGGAAAAAATGACCACGTAAGCTTAATTGAATTTGCACCAAGGTTTTTTTCTCGGTTTTAATGTGCATTCAGTGGGGTGTAGTAGAGGGTGGGAGTGTTGGCAATAGTGTTCTACTCATATATATAATTTCTTTCTAATGTCAAAAGTCAGGTCAACATTTAGTTAGCAATCTGATCCGCTTTCTTATTTTTAACTAATATGTAACTAAAAGTAATTCTATAACCACACAGTAAAAATGAAAAATCTGGAGACAAACACAGCATCTTTAAGCAAATAGAATTTTAATACACTTTTCTTCAAAAGGACTTCATCAGAAATAATTATGGTAGCAAGCATCAAGTATTTAAACAAATTACAACCAATAAAAAAACTTAATTAATTAATTAATCAGTCAAATACATTAAATTACATTAATTAAAAACTTATCCTAAAAAATTTCTACAAGGGCATAGAAAATCTTTATTAAATACGTAAAATAAATTATAATACACCTAGAAAACTACAGTGTATTTAAACGTATTAAAGTGTGGAATATGCAATGTTTGTAGACATATTCACAAAGGTCCATATATCATGTTACCACATGTAAATAAGACGGTGTATGCTGATAGTAGATACAGTTGTAATTCTAAAGAGGTAATATATATCAGTACATGCTTGAGTATAATGCCTTTTATATTGGGATGAAACAATGCTTTATATGAGCATTCTATTTTATGTGATAAACATAAAAAGTTCATGTTCCACATGCTAAAACAATTACAAGAAGGCCTTTGTGGTGGTGACTATAAGAATATATTGGGTAAAAAGGAAACAAAGTGGCAAATTTTTCTTAAGGCAAATTAATTTCCAGGTTTCAACAAGACTGTTATTATCACGTTTCCTAAAAGATATGCATCATTTAGGGTATAGAACTATTTTTGATTAGATGATACCACTTAACACAGTTTATCTCATGTTTTAGTTTTAATATGCAACTAATGAGACAACATCTAGCTATCACTTATCTCCAATGTTTTGTAAAAGTTTCTGTTATATTTTCTGTAGTGTCTTTTGTCATAAATTCTTGCACTTAAAGAATTACTGCAAATACCATACGGGAGGAAGAGTTCACAACAAAGAGTAGTGTTTTACTTCTATTTATTTCTTTTTGATATATTAGAGAATAAAAGCATAGAAGCAATCGGAAATTAATGTTTAACAATTATATAAGAAGCCAGTTGAATAAAATTAAAACTGGAAGTAGAGAGGAAAAAACCCCAGGTTTATCTTAAGAGGACCCCTGTAAGTATAACTGGAGAGTATTGGCTTGATTCTACAATTACGCTATTATATGTATTCAAAGGCTTTCTATATAGTCACTGAGTAGACCTAGAACATTACAAAACATTGTTGGCATCCAATTACAGCAACGAAGTGGTGAACAGTAACACCATTCCCTTCAATCTTTTTTTTTTCTTTTTTGCAACTTGTTATAATTTTTCAAAATTTTCTTTGAGGATTTCAAGGTTAAAAGTCATAGCTTAACAAATTCTTTATTAGCACCAGTAGCAAAAGCTAACAAATAAATAATTCAGCATTACTCAGTATAAGCATATTTCAAATATTCAGAAATCTTGCTCAATGTACTTTCAAAAATACACGTGAAATTAATTATATAAATATTTTAACTTAGTGCAAGATCAGAATTAAAATCCATGCCATCTACCTGTTTGTGTTGTGGAATCAGATAAAAAAGCACATGTACACACATACACACATGCAGGGTGTTATGCCTTCTTAACCACCCCACCCAAGCTCAATAACTACAACAACTCTTTGTTGATGTATCCCTAAGAAATGTTCATTTTCTCACATCTAATGATTTTGGAGAAATCATGGTGTTTCATGCACAAAAGGATTTTATTATCAGATGTTATGAACATAAATCGCTGTACTGTTTCAAACTATTTGTACAGCTAGCATTGTAAGTGATTCTATATGCATTGGCCTATAATGTACATACCGGTCCTTTTTCTCAGGAATTTGTTTAGATTGTTTATCACAGAGGCTGCATACACTGTTGACCATTTTCTGCATGAGCACAGATGTAGTTTAATACATTCAATGTGCAGCTATTCCATTTTGTTTATTCTCTGTTTGCATCCTCAGTCCACTAAAGAGGTTGCAGGGGAGACTGAGAATATCCTGGCATTCACTGAAGCATGGAGTGGGTTCCAACCCTTCACAAGATGCATACACACACACACACACACACACACACACACACACACACACACACACACACACACACACACAGAGCGAGTTTACAGGCTTACCAATTCACATGCACCATGTCAGTGGGATTTGGGAGGAAAATAGAGCAGCTGGCAAAATCCAGCAAAGACAAAGGGGAGAAGTGTATACACCAAACAAAATGCACCCCTGGTGAGAACTGAAATGGAGAACCAAGATATGTGAACCAATAATATTAATCACTGTGCCACCAGCAATGAATATTCTTTCACAATTTGCATGGAATTGCTACTAACTTGTACAAGCAGCATACCATCAGTGCTGACTTTAAATTTACTTTCTATAATCCATGTGCATGTAGTTGTCCTCTAAAGTAGAAGAAACTGGTACAGACTTGATGTTCTCTCAGCATTATTGTGTGTACGCTTATAAAATTTATGTTGTTATAATCACACATATTGTTGTTGACAATATATAATAACAACACACCTAGTTACATCTTTGTAACCAGTTTGCTGGCTTCAAAGTCAGTATCAGGCAAATTTTAACATCTGGTAAATGACTATAAATGTCCTTGGTGTTAACATGCATTATCTATTCCACTGGAGGGCAATTCTTATTAGTTTATTTCATACTGAATGTTACTATTTTTAAGTTTCTCTAATGTAGGTCACTGTAGTTGACAAAAAATTGCAATTTTATCACCTGTCTTCTCAGAATTTAAATTAGTTTTTTACAAACATTCCTGACATACTAGCTGCTGCAGTAATTGATGTCTCAAAATGAATTTCATGCTTAATGCCACTTGTCTGTAATAGTTGCAAATTTTCGTCTCTATTCAAATAGAAAGTCCTGCAGTTTCAGTTATGCATCATAAAGTTATTGACAGTTTAAAAATCAACAGTTTTCTATCAGTATGAGATTAAACTCTTTTTTATACCACTTTCTTTGCATGATAAGACATAAATATTGTCTAATTATAACATATTGGTGTTCAAGATTTATTTTTGTATCTTCTTGAAATACAGAGAAAGCAGGAAGATAAAGAGTGAGAGTGTGTGCACGTGTGTGCATGTGTGTGTGTGTGTGTGTGTGTGTGTGTGTGTGTGTGTGTGTGTGTGTGTGTGTGTGTGTACGTGCACTCTCATTTACACATATGTTCATATGTGTGTGTGGTTAGATAAATAGAATGGTATGATGCCCCATCATTGGACCAGTAATCAAGGAACCTCAGTCCTCACCACTGGCAGCAGTGGGGGACATACACTGGGAGGATGACAAGGTACACACACAGTATTACCAGATGCAGCTCTCTGCATTAAGTGAAATTTCCCTTAGGATCACACAGAGACCACAGTCATTCCGGGGATGGTTTCTCCCTCTTTCTCCAGATCCCCAGTAAGACTGACACAGATATAGAGTTGAGATCTCAGCTGAGTGGCCAAGCCAAGATCTCCAGCACCTTGCCCAAGTATCTGACACACACACTCTTTGAGGTTTGATTTACACACATACACACACACACACACACACACACACACACACACACACACACACCTGGGAAAGGCTGGTGCAAGTTTGCTAGCTATGCCCCCTTTTGCCCAGACTATAAGGTAGTTATCACTGCCACCAGCCAGCAGCTTATCAGCTACTTTAAGGCCCTTAACAAAGGTTGTCCAATCTTACTGTGTAATGTTACTATTAGTGCAAAGTGTTGTTTGACGAAGAGCAAGGCTATTAGGAATGGTCCACAGTGTCACTAAATAAATATGCAAGTACTCTCAGAACTTAAATAGCTCTACAAAGATCAGCCACAATGAAAGGTTTAAATATATTTCATAATAAATAAAAGAACAAGAAAATACTCAGTATATATTTACACTGACATCAGTGTTCAAAATCACAGGAAATATTTAAAACAACTTTGCAGGACAGTCTCAAATAAATAAAGAAAAACATCTAAATTAAGCTTTGCTATATTCCTGACTGTATCTAAGAGAATTACTATACATTCATAACTTACTACTAGAGCAAGGTAGATGTGTAGTGAATGGATCTTGTAGTTGTTGCCAGGTCTAAGACAGAATACAGAATGTTGTATCTATCTGAGGGTGATTTCATATTAATATCTCAAATATTACTGCTGGGCTAGCTTGCAGAATGACATAATTTCTTGTCATCTGACTCCTAGTTCCAAGGTCACAAAACAACCATTGATGGCAGCTGGTAACATTTAGCTTCTACCTGTAAAAATACATAGAAAAGGGCTTTTCCTAAGATCTTTCACAAGTTCATAAAACAATGAAACACTTCCAAGACAATACAGAAAACTTCTCAGCACAGACATTGTGTCTCCTTGCTGCCATAAAGTCATTTAATTTCAGATATTTTTCTAAAATTTACTAGACTGAGGTTAACTTCCTGTATCCCATTTTCTACTGTTAAAATACATAAATCTAAATAGTTACAATAGTGCATGTACATTTCTGTTATTTTCCAGTAGGGTACACTGTGGATACATTTCAAGCACTTAGCAAAAACCTTTTCAACACATACTTCTGTACCAGCAGTTTGATATGCACATAATATACAGTTCTAACACATTTGTAACACAAGCATCTTATATAAATTATGTTGATATTCACAAATTACATAATTATTTACAAAATTCCAGATAACTGGGCTGGCAGTATCTCCCTTTGCCACAAATGGCATAAACATTATTATACTCCCTTACCTAAGTATAATATAAATATTCATGTAACAATGAATGTCCAATTTTTAAAAGCACAGTATTGCCATGGAAGTCAGGCAGCAATAACTCTGGCAAGCTGTTGTCACTATTCAACTATACCTGCAAAATTCTTGATTCTACTTCATATTACTGAGCCCCAATTAACTTATCTTATTATACAGTTTGTGCCAATGGGTCATTCTGTTGCAAAATTTAGACCCAAGACTGGACAGAGGATATGGCAGAAGAGCCAAGAGGAGAGGAGGTAACAAAGAAGTACCTCAAACAACTTTAAGGAATAGCACATTAATTCTTATAAAATAAGCCCCCACACTGTTTTGTTTTGTTTTTTTCTTGTGGCTATGTGGGAAATTGTCCTTAGTTTGCATTATTATTTTACTTGTCACCAGTTAAACTAAGTTAACTAAGTTGTCTTTGTCATTAGATTGAACTAACATCTAATTTACTAGCTATGCCATTAAATATTCAGTCAGATACTATAAATCTGTTGCTCATTTAATCTGTGTAACATTTTTTTTAGTTAAACATTTACTTCTTGCTGTCAAACGGTCTGTTTCCCACATTCTAACTGAAAATGAGTTGTGTCTCAGTCAACTACCGTAAATCAAGTGTTGTGATCTGAGTAAATGAATGTAGCTGAAATTGCATTTCATCCAGTCTTGTTGTAAACCTAAAAAACAAAGGTTAGACAATTTAAAAATCCATCATACTTGGTCATTCATTGAAGTGTTTTGTCTAATCTGTTTAACACTAACAGATATATATATATATATATATATATATATATATATATATATATATATATATATATATATATATATTCATAAGCCAACTTCTCAGTACTGTTAATGGCCTCATTCCTGTTCAAACTCTATTTCAGTTAAATTTTTCAGATAACTGGTTTTTGTTAGGAGAGTTTTTAAAGTTTATTAGATAGATAGGCAAGTAATATCTTTGTAACTGTTAAACTAAGTCTAATACAAACTCATTTTCTTACTTACAGATGTTTTTATTTATATTCACTTAACTTCTGCATTTACAGTGCTGCTTGTAACTTATTTGCAACTATGCCTCCTTGAATTCAATTAGATTTTTATCATTAAGTTAGCTAATCAGTCTATTGGTCTGCTAGCTGGTTAAGTAATACTGTATCAGGTATTCAACATTACAGACCAGGTACTGCAGGTCAATTAAAACATTTATATTTAATAATAGTAATACAGAGATTCTGGCCTGGATGAAGTACTATGACAATACTTTGGTCCCTAAAAGATTACATCCTGCAAAACACTGATAAAAGCCTTCTTACAGGGACCTTAGTTAGACCATTTTCTCCTCCTAAACAAAATAATTGAAACTGGTATCTACCCAGACAACACTCCCTGTTTTAAAAAGTTCCCACTGACAGATACTTCAGAGTTAAACTAGGAATGGCCCAAGGTATACTACAAGGATCCATTCTTGTCACTTCCTCTCTTCCATATTCATTAAGCATCTTTCTTGTGACTTCTCTACCTCCATCTCATCCACTACACAGGTAGCACAGTCAATTACTGATCCATTCAGTCTCACACTAACATTCAGTCCCATCTCCATTCAGACTTACATCAGCTCTACCAATGGCTCACAAAGTACTTCACAACCCTTCCAAGACCAAAACTACAGTTTTTGAAACTCCACAGAAAACTCACAAAGCTGACTCTATAACTACCTTTGACTTATGTAACCATGCATTAGAAACAACGTCCACCTTCAAATATTCAGATTGTGGTTTCATCAGTCTCTAAACTTCCATTTCCACATAGACAAAGTGAAAGCAAACTCCCTCCTGTTCTGAGCCAAAAAAATCTCCCCACTTCTATCTCAACCAGTCAAAGCAGCCATTGGCAAAGGAGTTCTCATTTCTCAAATAGAATATGGACTACCCATATTTGCATTTGCATCCAAGAAAAATGCCACCATATTCCTGACAATGTTCAAAAGCTTCCACTAAACTCATCTATCCATGAACATCGCTAAAAAAAAAAAACAAATGTCAGCCCATTGAACAAAGATTTAAACTAATGTTAGGACCCCCCAGCTCTACAAATGAATCCAACTCGCATTCCTATTCATGCTCAGGCCCAGATTGAATGATGCTGAAGGTTGTGTGTTATTTCAGTATCAGTAATCCCAGAAATGATATTGGCAGACAACATTACATTTCATTTCCCTCCTATGAAGAAAAAAAACAATCTTCTGTAAACCACAGACATGATTTTATGCATGAAGAAATATTGTCTACACAGTCTACTGTTACATAACCAACCAGGAGCCGATCCCTTCAAAATGACATAGGATGGCCTACCCTCAGTTTCAGCAGTACTGCACCCTGTGCTTGTGAGTGTCCATTTAGGCAGTGATGTGTCCCAGTAGTAAAAACCTAAAAATAAAAGCTGTCAAGGACTTATCTTCTTTATAAAGGAATAAAAACTATATCATTCTGTTGTATATCCTCCTGGCTCTTCTTCTATGGATACTTTCATAGCCTACTTTTTTTACTATCCACTTATCAATGATATGCATGTAGGGTATTTCCTGCAATAGTAATTCTCCTCGCAGATCTACTTTTGTGGTGAGCATCCATAATTTCCGTATCTCATATTTGGAGAGAACAAGCTGCACAAACAATTAGGGCAGAGTTTGTCTTTAGGAGATTTCATTTGGAATTGTTACCCACTATTCATGGCCCCAAAGGGGCTATCTTGTCAACATGAAATACTTCACGGGAAAGTGCTGTACAAATATCATCCAAAGAAAAGTTACAGAAAAAAAGGCAATGAATGCAGAGGTCATTTTGGTAGAATATGCTTCAGGAAAGTTTGCAATATTTTCTTAATAAAATACAAATCAATTAGAAAGCCATTTCACAAGGTAAGGTGTGGTAACTATTTATCTTGCATTCCTTGGTAAAGGAAACAAAAAACTGATAATGCACTTTGTACTTTCCATTTAGAACCTCAGCAGCCTGCAAAATCAGTTCAGTGACAAATATACTCGGTTTGGCCAGAGTACTGAGAAGTGAGAAGAAAAACAGTAAATGAACTGATTAATTTAAGTTAGCCTCTATAGGTACTTTAAAATGATGGAGTGACTGGTGTGCAACAAAACTCTTTTTAAATGAAATATCAAGTAAGGTAGGCTTATGGATAAGGCTTGTAATTCAGTAATTTACCTAGTAGAGATAACAACCACACAAACCCCAGTTTTCCAACAACAATGTTCATTAATTCTGCTGAAACAGTGGCTGAAATGGAGAAAGAGTAAGTTTCTATAGTGCAAGTAAATATCTCAAATGACTGGATCCCTAACTGAAGGATAAGGAAAAAGTACCGCCAAAGAAGGTCTTATAGATTTTAAGGAATGCTAAAGGGTGGGAGTCTAAGCCTGTATATAACTTAGAAACAAAAGCCAAAATGAATTTTGATGGTGAAAAAACTAAGGCAAGCAATGAATAGCTAGAGCTATTGGTATGGAAATGTGGTCCATACCTATGACAGGCTCCAAAAAAAATTGTTTTCTCGTTTGTCCTTATAAGCATTTTATGTGAAATAACATTTGGAAAAAAATAATGTTAACCACTCAAACCAAAAAATTATTCACATCTAGCTACTAGTGAAACTGGAGTAGCCAGGTTATCAGTCTGTGTTCCAAATGATCTGGATAAATTCATCTAGCAGCCAGGCTAACAGCTTGAGTGCAAGAACATATAAATATACTCTTATAGAATGATGAGTCTACAATGTATGTTAAACAGATGTTAATATGCTGGGACTAGAAGAACTGCTGAACTGTGAGGAAACCAAACGTGTCAGGGTCAGTAAAAGGCTATCAGTATTACTATCACATCAGAATATCTGGGCAGGAGAATAAACTTCATTATCAGTGAAAATGCAGAGACAGCACAGAGTACATCTTTAGACTGTAGCTATTCTAGAGCATCTAAGCTTTGTCAGTGGCAGGAGAGATACATAAGGAAGAAATACTCATGATATATGGTGCACATGGACAACACTTAGAGACAACAGATTAGATGACCCCACATCTGAAATATTATTTTGAACAACAACAGGCTCAAAGAACCCTCCTAGGGAATCATTATATGCAACATAAGTCTAAGTCAAATTCCCCATCAGAGTGGACTGCAGACAGGAATGTGTTGCTCTTGAAGGCTCCTATTTTCACAGCCAGCATCACGGGCAATAGGAATGAGTTCTTCCTCCTTGTTGATGTACCACCATACTGGTCTGGTGACTAACTAAAGGCAGATGGTGTCTGTCAGAATCCTGTCATTTAGGGAAAGAATATAGATAAGGACTGTTTGGATGTCCAGGATAGTAATATGGGTTTTTCACTTTTTAATGGGGCAATCTCTTTATGATATATGTATTGGATAATGCCCTTTACATCCTATGAATGAAGCATCAAAAAGATAGCATGGCCAATGTAGGAAATTGGGGAAAAGGCTTTCCTGTCAAACTGGAAGGTAGAACATCAAACATGACTCCACACTGTGCAACAACTTAATTCCAGCACTTCTAGTGTGAAAAAAGAAACTGAAGAATAAGGGCTAGTAACTCAGACAGTTTTAGTAAATTCAGTTATTGGCCAGTAAGTCAATTGCCTCAATGCCAGCAAAGAAGAAGCTTAGAGAGCCTGAAAGAAAATCAGCTAGAAAAGGTGAAGAAAAACACTGACTGGGAAGAATCCTGTAGTTGTTCAGCAAAAAAGCAGTTCAAGATCCAGCTTTGGTGTAAGACATGGCTTACAGTAATCTAGATGAAAATAATTCAAATGTGCTCAGAGCTGATTAAAATAAATGAAATATTGAAGAACTATATCAACTCAAATAACAGCAGGCTGGAGAAAAATGGAATAAGCTTTAATCAGCGATTCAGATGACATGATAAAACTGCAAAAATCAAAAGTCAAAATGAAGAAAAGGCTGGTTGAGTATAAGTGCTCAAGCCAAAGTTTCAAAAAATTTTTGAGATAGAGGACAGAGCATGCAAGGAAAACCTGAGATTTACTGCTGTATCAGAGAATTCTGTATCAGAAGCAGACTGTATTAATTTTATGTAGGCACAAATAAGCAACAGGACTACTATTGCACAGCATGATTTGTTAATTGAAAGGGAGCATCATGTGTATGTTACAAACCTGGCCATGAGAAAGCAGCCAAGATTGCTATTAGTAAGATGCAATTATATGAGCAGAAAGAGTTGATCCTGGCCAAACTGTGGCAAAAGGGAAAGTATTAAAAGCTGGAAACAGTAAAGTGTTTGTGGAAAACAATTATTCACTTTACACCAGGCAGAAGAGAAATAAATTTATCCAAGCAATAAGTAAATGTCAAGAGGCAGGTGTGAGATTCAAGCTGCTATATCCAGTTGTCTTCAGAATATTTTTTCTGGAAGATCAGATTCATTTTTGATGCAGAGCAGACTAAGGAGGAAAAAAATATCCAACAAAAGTGAGCTAACAAACAGAAGAAAACTTTACTTCTTGTTCTGATAATAAAAATTATAGAGAGACTTTGCCAGTGAAACCTTTTACAGCATTCCAAAGGAAAATGCTTGAGATACAAAAAAATCACAGGAGTTGACTAGAATAATCAGGAGTACTTTGAAGTTGAACTGGAGTCTGTGGTTGAGAAATGGAGATGAACTGGAAAAAGACTAGCAAGACTGAAATTTTTGAATAAATGTGAAATTATAAACTATCAATCACATATATGAAATATGGCTTTACAAGAAAGAATGTAACAATTAAATTTTGTTGACTTTGCTAAACTTATGTGAAATGAAAAGTGTATACCCTACTTCATGCTATTAATGTTTGGAAGGACACTAAAACAAGGGGGGAGTAACTGTCAGTAAAAATTTGTTCTTAACAGTATCTGTATAAAACATTTCATGATTTAAATTGCATGTTCTATAGTAAAGCATTTTCAGTTATTGTTTGTAATAAAAATAGTAAAGTAAACAAGTGTTTTTTTTCTTCTTTTTAGTTTTAAGAAAAGTAGGCATTACAACTTAAAAAGAGAAGAAAGGCTGGACAAAATCATATTTAATATCCTGTAATCTTGTTTTTTTTTTTTTTTTTTTTTTTTTTTTTTGAGGTGGGGCAGGTTTTAAAAGTTTACAGATGATATTATATGCAGAGGTGATATGTTTCCTCTTACTTTTACAGAGGTGAATCTGGATTAATGCCCAAAACTTAATCTAATAACATTTTTTGTGTGTAAGCAAGAGAACACTGAATATAATGAAAAGTTCTCTTTTAGCAAATAAATGTCCAGTGTGAGTTGAAAATTCTGCTGCTGAGGACAGCTGTACATTTTGTTCTTATGTTTCCATGAAGACAAACTGACCACATAGGTAGACAATAAAAGTCAGAACACTTCTTTAAGGCTAAATATTAATGTTTTCTGAAACCATCTGGGAGGGAAACAAAGATAAGACAAGAAAACTCAGCAAGGAGTGTAACGAGTATGCGTAGGGCTGTAACATGTATCATGAATAATATCATCTAACCTTCTTTTTTAGGTTTACGGTATATAGCATAGGTTAGGAAAGGGTTAAACTTTGAAGATTTATTTTGTTTTGTGTTTTTTGTTGTTTGTTTGTTTTACTATTAACTATTTTTAAGGGTTTTTTTTAAACCAAAAAAAAAAAAACAAAAACCAAAAAAAAATGAAATAAAGATATAAAGAAAAGATGACAAGAAATAAAAAGAAAAAACTGTCAAACATAAAACATTAGTAGAAAAAGTGTAAAAAAAAATAAGAAATAAATATTTCATATATATGTCATATATAATAACTTTTTAATACTACACAATAATACATATTATTTTGTATCATTAATGGCCTCACAAGTACAAACAAAAAGGAAAGAGTATTTAACTATATTAAGAAATGCAGAGTGCAAATAGCAATGCTGCAGGAAACACATTTGGAAAGAAGTGAACATGTAAATTTGATAAAGAAAGGATTTCAGGAAGGGATATTCAGCTGTGTATTGAGGACAAAGGAAAACTGGAGTACTTACACTGAGGAAAAAAGAAAATAATAGTAGATTTGTCATAGGAAGGAAAGGAATTTAAGGAATGGGTAGTGGAAATAATTCAAGAGTTATTGGGGAAGATAGAAATGTTTTTGTAAGTTATAGCTAGTGAGTGAGATAAAATGAAAGTGGAGTTTAAAAATAGGATAAAAATAAAAGAAAAAGAAATATGGTTAAGAAGTAACTGAAATTATTTAGCGAGGCTGACAAAGATTAATGTATTGCAGATTAAGGAGAATCTCACAGAACAAGAAGAGGTGCAACTTCAGAGTGTAAAGAGAAAATCAGGGAGTATTTGTTTTTTTTTAATAATAACTCCAGAGCACAAAAACCTTCTGCATAATGACTTAGGCAACAGAAAGTAGAAAGGGTTGTTGTAAAGCTTATGAAGCCTATAACAAGAAAAGGTAACCAGAGATCTTGCAGATATATTAGAGATATTTTATAATGTTATGAAAATTTGTTTAAAACAGAGAAATGTGAAAATCAAGAAAGAGGGCAAATAGAAATAGTTATGGAAGACTAAGTATGCCAAGGTTAGAGGTACCTAATGCTGAACTATTAAGAGTTAAGTTGGGAGGAGATGAGGTTAAAAATTGTGATGTACAATCAATCTGCAAGAAAGTGTCCAGGAATACATGATATTCCTATGGAAATTTGGAAGCTAGGAGGGAAGAAAGTGGCAAAGATCTGGAAACTTTTGTTTTACATTATTTTAAAAGGAGAGGAAGGACAAGCATCCTGGAAAAATGCGGTGGTGGCTGTAATACCTAAAGATAGTAAGGGTCCATCAGACCAGCTTCATATATGTCCATTTCACTTTAAAACCATGATTAAATAGTGTTTATGTCTATAATAGCTAAACGAATAGCAAAGGTGTTTCCAAGATTGAGAGATATGGATCAATGTGGTTTTGTAGAGGGGAGCCAAGCATTTGACAACATTAATAGAACAATGATGATCTATAGGGAATCAGTGTGTGTAAGAAAATACCACTGTCATTGGTAGGTCTTAATTCAGAGGAATCATTCAACAGAATAAGCTAGTATTTTTATAAGTAGGGTAATGGAAGCATTTGCATTCCTTGATACAATAATAAGATTAATTATGAGGCTATATGAGGGATCAGAGGTAAAAATTAAAGTGGGAGGATTCCTTTCTGACAAATTATGACTGAACAGAGGAACCAGAGAAGAGTCTTCTAATTTCCCTTCATTATTTGCTTTTTTAGAGTCACTGGCAAAGAAAATATGGAACTTAGAAATTCAATGATATAATTGGTATGGTAGTCAGGAAAAGTTTGCATTATTTGCAGATGATATTATTATGCACCTGATAAAATTGGAAAAGAACATCTCAGAATTGCTGAACATCGTGACAGTGCTTCAAGTTTTTCAAGATATAAAATTAATGCAGATAAAACAAAGGCTGTAACTGCAAACTCTGTACCCACACATGAATTGGTCCAGCAATACCCAAATTTATGGGGACATGACAAAATGGAGTATTTAGGAGTATGGATTAAAAGGATTTTGTTTTGGCAGCTAAGGATATGTGGGAATAGTCTAAAAGGATAATACAAAAACTGAGAAACTGAAAGTTCTTGTTTATGGATGGCAAGTGATCAAGTTTTTAGTCCTTTTAGTTTTATATACAGTTCAGGCATATTTTTATCATCCAGAGGAGAAGTTGTGGACAATAATTAAGAAAGAGTTGAATGAATTTATCTGAGAGGGGAAGAGGTCAAGTAAGATAAGTTGACCTTCAAACAGAGCAAGTTGGTTTAGAAATACCTGATTTGAGGGAATATTTTAGACTTACACAGTTAAGGCTCATATGCATAACACAAGCAGAAAGCTATAATTCATAGTGGAAAAGGGATGATGATTAAATTGGGGGGGGGTTCAAGAAATAAGGAAAAGGATTGGGATTTTGGATGTAGATCCCTAAGCAGAGTAACAACAGCCATACAGAATATTATATTTATTCATAAAGTATCAGAAAATGTTCTAAGAACTAAGCAACATGAGAATGGGAAAGGAGATTTTTGCCAATATGGATGACTGCAATTAAGGGTACACAGAAGAGGCACTGGAATTTATTGCAAAAAACTGGAAAAACAAAGTAATGTGATCAAATAACTTGAGAAGAAAAAGTAGCAGAATGGGAAGAAGCCAATAAGTCATTTGGACTGCAGGCTAGAGACTGCCCTCCCTATCAGGAGTTGAAATCAGAGTACGGTCAAAGAGAACATGAGAGGAAAATTCTAAGTGAAACGCCTGCTCTGGTAGATATTTAATTGACTCTAGAATAGAAGCTGCTGTTTAATAGAGATAATTAATAGGGCATATAAAATATTGCATGATAAGTATAGGAATCAACCACAGAAGATTAGAAAATATTGGGAAGAGAGATTAGCTAAGCATTTCAGAAGGAAACAATGGGAGGGCATATGTATGTCTCCCAAGTTTGTAACAAAGTCTGGAAGATTTACATTTTTTGCTTGGAAGTGTTTACATAGGTATTGTTATACCCCAAGAGCACTCCAAAGAATTTTTTATCAGGTAGATGGCAAATGTTTGAGGTGTGATGGGGAACATATGTTTTAGGAGTGTAATGAGTTAGTAGACTTCAGAAATTCCCTGCAGATCACTGTCTGAGAAATATTTGGTGAGCAAGTGGAAGTAACTATGGAAATTATTTTTAGCTAGTATACAAGATCTGAATTATCTATAAATAGTAAAGCCTTGTCAAGTTTAATTCTGGTGTCTGCCAAAAAATAAATTACCAGAAAATGGGAATCAAAGTGTAGAGATAAAATGTGCCCAACAAGAGGTATCTAGGTAACAACATACAATGGTTAAGCATTGTGCACAGAATAATTTCAGATTTCTTGGTTTGTTTTGGATTGTGTACAGAAGTAAGGTTTAACTTGGCAAAGTTCACAGACATCCTCAAAGATGGAAACATTTCAAGCTAAGAATCCCTTCACTGAATAGATACCCCCCACCAGTGGCCATCAAAAACAATCATGTAAACAGTCTTGCCACTTTTAGATGTTTATGGGCAACTACTAGAGACATGCGCCTTGTGAACCCCCATGGACTGAAACAAGGCAAATAAAACAGTCAGAAACTTATAATTACTAGCTGTTATCCTAAAATATTGGAATCTTATTTACTGCTTCCTCAAGCAAAAACAAAAATAGCCAAAAAAAAGAAGAAGAAGAAGAAAGATAAGCACACTCTCCTGTGTGAGAATAGAAGGAAGGGAAGGAATGTTCATCACCACCAAGGACTGTTTTTGGATGAAGGTGTTAAGTTTATTCAGGTCTAAAATGGACGTTAGAGCCAACAATGATATTTACGTTCTCAAGGGTATTGCAAGACCTGAGGGATATTTTTGTCAAAGGGCTTCTATACCTCCTTCATTGCTTGGATCTATTCCCTGGGGGAATGTCTTTGAAAGAAAGAAACGGTGGAAGGATTAAAAAAGCATGTAATGTCATAGACATTTACTTGCTCATATTTTGATAGTGATGGCCAAGACATGGAAGAAATTTTTTTTCTCCATCCACCTCCTTGCAATGGTGGTTTGAAATCCAATTTTACCATACAAATTATTTTTGCAAATATTGTAACTGATGTATTGTTTCATTACCAATTTCTACTGTCCCCTACTTCTCTGTCTTGTGCATATTAACTGTTTTTTGCCATTAGGCCTGTGTCATGACTGAAAAGGATCTGATGACCATTCCACTCACCCATTTATCAAACTGAAATAAAAATAATAATAAACAATAATGGTGGCTGAATAGGAATTTGGGTTGATGTTGACTGGCCTGAGCCTTCCATGAACACCTTGCAAACACCAAGGACTTCAACCTTTGGTACAGTGTTCCTCTTGAACACCAGAAATAAAAGCTTGCAGTAGCCCAGAGAAGTCTTGCTGTTGGGGACTATCAGTTTCTGCAAACATGGTAAAGGGACACTGTGGAAAATGACACTTTATAACAACCATGATATGGGTATGCTGATGCTTTCAATAGCCTTAAGGCAGTCATCTATCCAAGGTTCAAATAGCAAATGTTTTTAAACACTCTCAATGTGAATGCATAATGGATGCATTAGCATCCTCAGCAAATGGGATTAGGGGAAGCCAGGAGTGAAACTTTAACTGACCCAACACAATCATTTGCTATATTATATACAAAATGGGTTATAAATGTGTGAGCTATAAATTCCGCTGAGGTCTGAACCTTATGAGTGTCTTTTAAGCATATTCAGACATCGTTTCACTGAATACTATATTTCATCTGTCACATTCTACCAGAAATACAGCATTTGTCTGACATAATTCAGTGTTTTTTAGAGCTTGTGGATGATGTAAACGCATGCTTTACAAGTCTATTTGGGAGATAGATGGCAAGTGATTGAGGAATGGGGTTCCCCTCTAAGACTACAATGAGACACTAACAACTAATTTGTGGTAACTGACAAGTAGAGTTCCTCCGTATGATTGTAGCTGAGACAGTTACATATAGTTTGGGAGACTTTTCCCAAACAGAACACACTAACAGGAAATGGGAAACTCAGTCTAACTTCTGTAGAGGTGGGGCTTCTATGCCTTGATGTTCCCAAACAGAGTTTATTGTATTCTGAAATATCCCTCAAAGAAGGACCCACCCAGGAGAACTGCTCCACTGTCCATTAAAAATTCATTATTCTTCTTTGGAGGAAAATAAAACATCAGACAGCTACCCTCCTATCATCTGGATGAGTCTAAGAATATTTTGATTGCTTTTAAAATTGAGGCTTTCAGTCCTAGTCAAATCGCTAATCTACATATTTAAACATTCACTTACTTTAGGCATTATCCCTTTCAGCTTCAAACATTCCTTTTTGTCGTTGTTGCTGGCTATTTTTTCACCCTTTCTCTGTGACTACTATGTTCCCTTCTCTCCACTGCCCTACACCATCCTTTCACTTCTCCAGAAGGCAAAATCTGAGCAGTTTATATTGGATATGTCACCCTTCTTAGGCTAGTAGGGTTTGTGAATTTTATGCCCCTAACCCAATATAGATACCTGTAACTGCCTCAGGGTTTATTGAGCAATGCAAACCCATGAGGGAGTGTTAGTCACTTCTGCAGGAGACATAACTCCTCAAGTCTGTCCTGCCCTGCCCTCCTTTGAATCCAATGTTCCTGTTAGATCTCCAGTCTCTGCCAGAGATTACACACCAGGAACAAGTGCTAGACATGATCTCTGCCCCCCCCTCCCCCCGAAGAGATGCAAACCAGCAAAGCCACATCACTTCTCCCTTCCACCCACACCAGCTACAACAGTTACCTGAGTCACTACTCAAACGTACATCCCCTGAGGGATAGTTTGGGCTTTATCCTTCCATACCAACAGCTGGCTAGCTCTTTTATCACACGGCTTCCAAAAGTGCCCTCTCTGTCTCTGATTTGCATTACAGTCCATCTGCTCATATCTGCCTCTGGCCAAATTATTGGAACAACTTATATACAAGCAAACCGTGAAATAAATTAACATTTATGACATTCTCACAGAAAGGCAATGTGGCTTCCACACAAACTATACCACTATTGTAGGTATGTTCTCATTCACAGTTACTGTTTTATCTAATTTGGGAAATGAACAACTCACGTGCTTTATCTGTGGAGTTAATCAGAGCATTCAAAACAGCAGCCCAAAACTTACTAATGAATAAATTAGCCAGTTTCAGACAAAGTGGTCAACTTGCTTAGGAATTATCTTACTAACAAATCTTTTCAGGTAATAACAGGTCTCTTATGGGTACATTTTCCAGTGGAATCCATTGGGGCTTAGTTTAGGAATCCTTCCTCTTCTAATTATTCATTAGTAACCACCCCTTGGAGATCCCTAATTAAAATAACTTCAGTGAGCAGATAATATTGTGATCCACATTCACATGATTCTGTCAAAGGACTGCTAAATGCTTTCCAAGATTATTTTAGTCTGCTGACTAACCATCTTTACTCTAACAAATTGTCAATATACATCACCAAAACTGCATTTATACTTTTAGCTATACTACAAATGTTAGGTAGATTACAGCAATCCAATAGAGATGCTCACAGCACAAAATTCTAAAGAGTTAAACAAAACTACTTAGTCATTTAGACTGGGAAACATCTTAACTTTAACTAACACATGGAGAATGTAGTGCACAAAATATTTAAACAACTTAAGGTTTTCTACATTATCATACCTCTTAACTGAAGACACCAGGAAGTACATATCTAGTAATGTCCTTCTTCCACAACTGGAATATTCCCTTTGTATTATCATCTATGCTCTACATAAAACACAACTTTAGTACAGCCCACAAAGAATAAAATTCTGAACATCATCAAACTTGCTAGCTATTGGGAACTCCAATGTAACTTAAGTAAGAAATGAGGTTGTTTATCACTGGCAAGTAGAGCTACATTTATGCTAAACTCTTTAACATTCAAACACTTTTAATGAAAGTTATTGTCTCCTCTTCCCAATAAATTAAAAATATAGTGGGCTTCTTACTCACTGAGGAACCCCATAAGGAATATTATAGTTAAGGCTGCTTTAACTTACCTAAATACAAAAATAAGCCATTCTCATACCTCTCAACCTCTTAGAGCAAGAAATCTGGACAAAACCACAAATAATTGGGGACACAGGCCCAAAAATATGGACAGTTTTGAAATATTGCTCTTACAAGCTTAGAACATTGATAGAATAACAGGTTTTGCATTAGCATGAATTTTCTGAAGGGTGTGAAGTCTGAAACTCAAATGTCTGTCATTATTTTCTGACTTCAGTCTTTAATGATTAGACAATGATTTGCCAGAAAACCACAATTTTATGAAAAACATACCAAAAATATGAAGCAAAAATCTGCACATTCTGCAAAAATCTATTCAGTTGAGAGGAATGGTCATTCTCAAAATTATCATGAAATATTTTGGTGCTTTTTATTTAAATGTTTTACTTTCTGACTGCCTTTATTCTGATGAAGTCCTCTGCTAATTTAGTTACAAAAACACTAAATAACATATTTTATGGATCTTAAGAGGACTGTTGCTGGTGACAAGTTATCTTGACTGCTCACTATCATATTGGTAAGCATACAGATTAACTTTATCCCATCTTCTTCAACTAATTTGTTTCAAAGCTAAATGACTTCTCAGCTGTAACTGATCACTAATGTTATTCAAGAGTGTATTCCTTCCATATCTCCTAATGTACTACTACTGTACTGTCTCACTCTATGTCATGTATCAGGATGTGTTACTCAGGTGACTAGAGAACAAGACCAGAAATTTTGGAATGGTGTCAAACAGCTATTCATGGCTTTGGTTAGAGGAACAAAAAGGGCTCTAATGAACAGTTCTGCATTAGAAAAACTAAGAGTAGCACCACTTAATATCCAAATAAATGTCATAATACTTCTACTTGCAATATAGTTATGCTGATAGCTGTGTAGTAATTCCTACTTAGTAATTAAGACTACCTTTTGCTAATGTCTGACATTTACAGAATTTTAGCGAGTGTGTGGATGTATAGATGAAATGGGTTAAAAGCTCTACTTGGGTGATTTTGGGAACTGATACAACCTAGTCACTTTCTTAGATCAAAATAAAATGGCTTTGAGAGGAAGATTTTGATAATGTGTTAATGGTTTATAGACAAAACAATTTTCAGAAACAAAAATGTGTTTATTTATTTTCTATTTTGTTACTTAGATGATCCAATGGAGCTCAAAACAGACTGCTTCTCAATGGAGGCCTGGGGAGAATGCCCCAATACACGTTGCCAGTTTAACAACAAAAAAGTGGTACTTTCAACAGCATGACAGTAATATAATTCAGGAATTGTCCCCCTTTCTCCACAGTTATGGAACTGTAGAGTTAGTTTATTTAACTTATGGGGTTATGGAACTCCACATCAGAGGGTGTGGGGACAAGCCCACCATGGCAAAGCAAAGCTTTCTTTACGTTTTGGTGCCTCTAAATATAACTTCTTTGTAAACATTTGTAATCACTTGTTACATGTTTTTTTTTTACTTTAGATGAAACTAATCAATTAAGTTTGTAGATGTGTTTTCCATCTATCAAAGTTTATAAGTGCTTATAAACAATATATTCATATACAAACGAGTAACTATGATGGGGTGAAAGGGGCTTAAGATGTTAGGGAGCATAACTGCAGCTTTACTACAGCACCAGCATTCACTGTAGTTAATATCAGGGCTTAGTGAGTGATACTACAACTGTAGCAAACTGCTTGCTGCAATATACATCTGCAGTTGTAGCAAGCTGCTTGCTACAGTTTTAAAGCAGAAGTATTTATTTACTTACTTACTTATTTATTTATTTATTTATTTATTTATTTTTGTCAATTTAGACAGATGGGGAGTGAGCAGATTGAAGATCAGTGAGAAGAGACCTTTCTCTTGAGTAGCAGAGGGGTGCCAGTTCCAGGAAAGGATCTGTTTTTTTTGGTCCTAAATTTGTGGATCACAAGTCCGGAATCAGTGTGGTGAGAATGCCGCTGAGTAAAGAAGTGAGAAGTGTTAGTGTGGAATGGGCCATTTTTGTTTTCTTTTCATGTCAGAGTTGAGTGGCATTAGATTGAGGACCAGGTGCAAGACTATCCAGGTACAAGATAGATAGACAGATAGATAGATAGATAGATAGATAGATAGATAGATAGATAGATAGATAGATAGGAAAAGCATTAATAATGTTACATTGACAAGCTATTGTAGGCAAAGTTATGTGGCATGTAAAGCTTTAGCAACAAAAGAAAGGGAAAAAGATGTGTTGAGGTAATTAGAAGTAGGTCAGAGAGCATGAGGAGGTTTTGGAAATTAGGAGATATAATTATTTGAAAACAAAGAAGTATGGAAACTATTGACATGAACAAGTCTAGCTAAGGCTTTTTTTCTTTTGGTAGGATTTTGCAATACAATCAAGTCTCATGACTGGTGGAATCGAATTTCCTATATCCTGATTTTGTCATGTTGCCAGATAAACACAGAAAGATAAAGTAGATAGTCATTAAACATCATTTGTAAGGTATACCAGTAACAACCAGCCAATCCAAAGGACATCAAAGTCAGGCAGAAGGAATACTTCCAGCATCTTCTCAATGGAAAACAAAACAGAAGCATTACTGCCCCACATTCTGCCTACAATGAGGGGAAAAAAGAGTCCTCCCTAAAAGAAGAGCAACACCAAGGAAAATGAAGTCAGGGAAAGCAGCAGGCTTGGATTTGATCAAGCATGTATGAAATGGATGTGTGAATTAGTGTAGAAATAGCTCCTAAGGGGACTCATATAAGCATGAAGAGAAAGGCTTGTCCTAGATGACTGAAGAATAATCATTCTAGTGCTAGTATACAAAATGAAAGGGGGCAAACTCCTGAACACTCATGAAAGTGCTAGAGATGGTGATTGATAAAGGAATATGCACGGTAGTAGAAAGTGAGATGGGAGATGAGCAGTTCAGATTCAGATGACAATGCAGCATGACTGACCCCATGTTTGTAGTGAAACAGATGTTGGAGAATAAGCTTGAGATGAGGAAAGAGTTCAACTGGAAATTCCTAGACTTGCAGAAACTATATGATAAGGTACCAAGAAAGTCAATTTGGGCACTCTTATGTTGGTTTGAAAGCTCGGGAAATATTCATAAAATTAGTATAAGGTATGTACCCAGTGACACAAGCATGGATAGTGTACGGACTGACAGAGGTTCCCAGCAGGAGTGGGTGTGCATCAGGGTTCAGCTCTCAGCCACTGCTGTTCATATTGGTATAGGGCTGCATTAGCAAATAGGTAAGGGGGAAAGTTGGATAAAGCTGCTGTATGCAGACAATGTGGCATTACAAGCAGATTCTGAACAGGAATTTCAACATAAGACAGAGTAATATATTGCAAAATGGAAGGCATGTTGGATGAAACTAAGTGCAGATAAGACGGTTGTTCTGGCAGAAAATGAGAGAAATCAGAAAAAGTTGAAAAGTGAGATAGAAGTGAAAATAGTGCAACAGTTTAACTTTTGATAAAATGGGATATAGCAAAATGTAGTGTCAGCAAACAAACAAACAAATACATATATTCAGCTCATATATGTTGAGCATTAACTTGTAAACAGAGCCAGAAAAAATATTTTAGTCTGGTTCCTGTGAAGTAATTTCAGAGTTGAAAAAAAGACTCCTATCACCAAAATAAGGGCAGACATCAAATAAAACTTTATCAGAATTACTATTTTAATAATATTTTTTAACACTTCAGTTTCTGACATTTAGATATTTTGTATTATTTTTAATGTTTTATTTGCAATATATATTTTTTTATGCTCCCCCTCCAAACAGCTAACCACCAGCTGCTACCAGCTACTCTACACATTCAGTGGGTCTGCTGTACCCACCATAAACAAAATCTAACCACATCTCAAACCAATATTTTTGCAGGGGTCATTTCGTCCCTGCACCCCCCCATACTCCCTGCTAATTATATATACCAACTCTGAGGTTGCACAACACCAGTGTAACTTCAGTTCTGTAGATATTTTGTGTTTAGATATTTATAGTTGTCAATATTGTAAACACTGAGTATTTTTTGTCAATATTTAGGCTGTCGATTTTTTAGGTGATTAGATCAATTGCCATAGACCCAAAGATAGATGAGATAGACAGACACACACACACACACACACACACACACACACACACACACACACACACACACACACACACACACACACACACACACATACATACAAGTGCATATTTTTTTCTTGAATTATATATTGATGTAAGTCGTTTGTTATATTTCTCACCCACCTTCCTACAGTGTAGCAGTTCCTGACTAGAAAAGTTAAATATTTTGCAACAATAAAATGTGAAATCATTATATAATCTATGCAAATCATCTTGGGAGATCATTTAGAATAAAAAGAACATGAGACATGTAGTCGCATATAAAACCTACAGAATGCAGATATTATTTGTGAGGACAGCGTGTGCAGTAACTACCACATGGAAAACTGTTTTAGGATATGACAACAAATTCCTTCAAAGCTTTCTAGTCACAAAAAACCTTATTGCTTCATTCTATATGCTTCAAGATAGATATATAAGCAGTACCTCACAGTTTCTCCAGTTCTTCCACACTTTTCTCACAACCATGTCAGTGTTGGAGTATATTGAAATAGCCTAACCAATACTGATCTCTTAAACACAAAATCCATTCACCGCAAAATACCCAGCTTACTGAAACTCTTTGCCTCATAGAATCAATGGCCACATGTGGCATAGCCAAGTATTATGAGGGCATGTCAGTATTATTGTCATATCACAGGATTATGCTTGATTTCATTTTATTTTTTAGCCCTCACTTCTTTCAAACACAGAAGATTTACTCTAGCAGATGCAAATTATCACTGCATGTAATCATACAAGGAGAGTAAGAGATTATTTACTATAAAGTTTTCAACCTAAAAATAAAACCAGTAATATGGTTAGACACTGTACTTGTAAGAAATCCATTTAAAATATTTGACCAAATCGAAATTATATAATGACTCTGCTGTAGCCTGTTTTGGCATAGTTGATAAAGGGAGTGTAACCAAGTCATCATCATCATCATCATCATCATCACCATCATTATCATGCATATGCTTTCCTCCAGTTTAGCCAAGCAGCTCAGGCTCACAGACTACAGTATAGTTGACAAGCAAGCCTAAAATATCACTGAATGCCACTGGAGCTGTTCTGTAATATGTTCAAGAAGATTTCAGAATTGCTGTTAATTTACCAAAAATTAATCTTGTTTCAGATAATCTCCCATGGGCATAAGTGATAACATGGCACAAATTCTCCCATCAGTTGTTAACTGTTCTTATAAAATTGTTGATCCATACAGAAATAAAACTTTAACCCTGTTAAAGTGCCTCAGCTGGTATGTCATTGCTAATTATCGCCCTTCAGTTTATTTTCTTCTGATGCACAAAGTTTTAATAAGGATTTTGAAGGTGAAGAACATGTTTTCTTATTTCTGCAAATAATGTCTTTCTCAGCTGCTTGCTCCAGATATTATATTCACATTCTAGACTGTTCTGAGAAGAGGTTCTTGTAAAATGACCATCTCATAAGCTTTATAAATTAAATGGCATGCCTGTGCAGAAAAAGGAAGACCAGAGAATGTCTTAAAATACATCAGCATGCTAAAGACTACAATTTATTTTCATATTTAATTTATTTATTTGTTAAACAGGTACATGAACTGATCCTTTACTGAGTCTATTCAGAGGCAACCTAGCCAATAAGAACAAAGATAACTACAAAATACTTTAGGAGAGCTTAGTGCAGCCAGTAAACCCACAGAATACCCAGAGAAAACCCTGACACAAATGGGAGAGCATATAAAACTTGTCACAGGCAGTGATCTGAGGTTAGGACTGATCTATGTATCTGTGATGCAGATTAGCCCCAGCCCACTGTGATGGATAGTAGTTTCCACAAGACGGCTTTTGCTGTATGGTCAAAATGGAAATAGCCAAAGAAGCCACTGAGACAGTTAAATATAAGAACACTCAATGAAGGCATTGTGGCAGTTAAATAACATAGAAATACATAAGGAAGGCACTGATTGTGTCAAATAACACAATAATATACAAGGAAGGCATTGAAAAAAGTTAAATGATACTGTTAAGGGTTAATTAATACATCAAAGCCTAAATTTGAAGAAAAATAGCTTCTCCTGCAAAGGACAACCACAAAGATTTCTACATCTATGCCCATAATCTCAAAAGAAATACACAGTAATACACAGAACGTATTGTAAATGGCATCACCTCTGCCTGACAGGTTCTTCATAAATCCTCCCCACTCCCCCTTGATAGTCCAAAGGAAATACGACATACCACAATCCCCCCACCATTACTAGGGAACAGGTATTCCTTGCACTTTCCAAGCCCAAATACACTGCATCAATAGACCCTTATAACATCCTGGGATGCTTGCTAAATAGCATGAAACATGACCTCTCTGATCCACTTGAATCACTTTTATTTTGGAGCCTAGAGTCAGTTTTTGTGCCCACAGAATGGAAGATGGCTACAGTCATTCCCCTGCACAAAAGAGGTCCAACCACAGATCGAGGTAACTACACGCCCATACGTCTGATTAGCCTTATATATAAGGCCATGGAAAGAATCATTATGAGCATGATAAATGAGGACATAGGTAACCTGCAAATGCTGGATCCATCACAGTTCAGCTTTGTTATAGGAAGGTCATGCCTATTTAATCTGGTGGACTTCTTTGTGATAGTCACCAAAGCAATGGACAAGGGCGCACAGCTTACCTCAACCTGGCCAAGGCTTTTAATACAATACCCCACTCAGAAATTATAGAAAGGCTCACTGAATTAGATATAAACCCTTTTATCACCCACTGCATAGTCAACCGGCTCACTGATAGGACCCAGGAAGTCAAAACAGGTGAGGCCACCTCCACCGAGAGGCCAGTCACTAGCACAGTCCCCCAGGGCTTGGTACTGGGCCCGCTCCTTTTTGGCATCTATTTAAATGAAGTGGAAGTAAACACTGAAGCTTTATGGCTGACTATGTTTGCAGATGATTTCAGCTGGGGTTATCATCAGTTCCCCTGCAGAAACAAGCAATCTTCAAGAAGGCCTAAGGACCTGAATTTTGTCTGTGACTTAAACAGAACATGCTGGAGAGACAGATATGAGTCCCAGAGACTGCCCCTCCTATGGAACAGACTTCCCATCCACGTGAAGGTGAGCTTGTCTATTACCCTGGATTCTCTCCAATCTTCGTAGGCCAGGATACTCAGAATCATAATTCCTAAGATCTTCACTATCATCCATGTCTACATCAGCCACAGTTTTTATATTATCCTTAAAATTAGTGGTAGGGTAATTCCTGTGGGTAGTATTGCCATTTTTACACCTATATTGTGAACCTGGTGGTTTTGGGTATGCCAGTCCATTAGCATATTCATTCAAGTCTGTCAAGCTTATTGCTTTTTCCAGTTTTCAGTTTTTCTATATACTGGTCGATACTGTTAAAAATTTACTGTTTTAATTAGAAGCATAAGAGAAGATGCTTCTTATGACAATTATTATTAAATATGAGTATTTAAGAATTTTTAACAGTATCGACCAGTATATAGAAAAATTGAAAACTGGAAAAAGCAATAAGCTTGACAGAGACTTGAATGAATATGCAAATGGACTGGCATACCCAAAACCACCAGGTTCACAATATAGGCGTAAAAATGGCAATACCACCCACAGGAATTACCCCACCACTAATTTTGAGGATAATATAGAAACTGTGGCTGATGTAGACATGGATGATAGTGAAGATCTTAGGAATTATGATTCTGAGTACCCTGGCCTACAAAGATCGGAGAGAATCAGAAACAAACATGATTCTCAGGGGGCCAGACCCAAGAACAAGAACTGGAGGACTTAATCAGGGTACTTGAACCTTGCTACAATGTATCACCCCCTATTAAGATGCATGAAGGGGGTGATATAAACATTCAAAATGCTTTATATGACTGTTGTACCATTATTTCTAATGACCAGAACGATTTTAAAGTTTATAATTTTTCTAATGTAAACATAAACACAGAGGTGGCAAACTTATTAGCAAAGGGTATGACCTTTGTGCCAACAAAACCATTTGATTTTACAAATACTATAATTTACCTAAAGTTGTATTTGAGAAAAGTGAGTTTTTCTTTATTACATCACAATAACATTTATGGAGGTAGTGATGATATTTGGAGTATTAGTTCAACTTATAACCCTCCCCTTCACCCCAGGCTTGTCATGTGCGAGACGTTATGTGAGCTTGACTTAAAGAATTTCCAAAAGTACAAGAATAGATGTCATAGTCACAATTTAAAAGAAAGTGAGTTGAACATTTTGAATAGTTTGCAAAAAGAAAAAAATAAGAGTCATGAAACCAGACAAAGGGGGTGGGGTAGTGGTTATGAGTATAGACATGTATAACAAAAAAAATTACGAGGTACTAAATACAGACACGTACAATAAAATCTCATTGAATGAGTTAAGTGGCGCATATAGAAAGATCCACACCCAATTAAGTGATATACTCTTGGAAAAGAGAATAGATAGCCCCTTCTTCAACTACTTGAATACAACTCCCAGAATAACTGTGTTCTTTGGCATCCCCAAAATCCACAAGAGTTTTGAAAACCTCCCTATGTGACCTCTTGTGGATGGAAGGGATTCAATAACATCAGCTTGTGCGCAGTATTTAGATTATGAACTTAAGAAAATAATAGAGAAAGAAGTCCAAGTCTGTAAAGATTTGTGGGGGGGGGGGGGTTTGGCACAAGTGAAAAAATCTCATATGACACCAATGATATATTAGTCACCATTGACGTTAAAGACCTTTACACGATCATCCCACAGAACACAGGACTGGAATGCCACTGGAGCTGTTCTGTAATATGTTCAAGAAGATTTCAGAATTGCTGTTAATTTACCAAAAATTAATCTTGTTTCAGATAATCTCCCATGGGCATAAGTGATAACATGGCACAAATTCTCCCATCAGTTGTGAACTGTTCTTATAAAATTGTTGATCCGTACAGAAATAAAACTTTAACCCTGTTAAAGTGCCTCAGCTGGTATGTCACTGCTAATTATCGCCCTTCAGTTTATTTTCTTCTGATGCACAAAGTTTTAATAAGGATTTTGAAGGTGAAGAACATGTTTTCTTATTTCTACAAATAATGTCTTTCTCAGCTGCTTGCTCCACATATTATACTCACATTCTAGACTGTTCTGAGAAGAGGTTCTTGTAAAATGACCATCTCATAAGCTTTATAAATTAAATAGCATGCCTGTGCAGAAAAAGGAAGACCAGAGAATGTCTTAAAATACATCAGCATGCTAAAGACTACAATTTATTTTCATATTTAATTTATTTATTTGTTAAACAGGTACATGAACTGATCCTTTACTGACTCTATTCAGAGGCAACCTAGCCAATAAGAACAAAGATAACTACAAAATACTTTAGGAGAGCTTAGTGCAGCCAGTAAACATACAGAATACCCGGAGAAAACCCTGACACAAATGGGAGAGCATATAAAACTTGTCACAGGCAGTGATCTGAGGTTAGGACTGATCTATGTATCTGTGATGCAGATTAGCCCTAGCCCACTGTGATGGATAGTAGTTTCCACAAGACGGCTTTTGCTGTATGGTCAAAATGGAAATAGCCAAAGAAGCCACTGAGACAGTTAAATATAACAACACTCAATGAAGGCATTGTTCATAGGTTCATAGGCTGGTACTAGGCTATCAGCCCTAGGGCCTATACAAGCCTAGCCATAACAATTCCCTGGCTATTTCTTCCCACATTATTTACTTTCCTGGACCCCTGTCTAGCAGGGTGATTGACGTAATCCCTGGGGTGAATTTCCTTTCTCCCATCCAATCGTCAAGGTTCCTCTTGAAGAGGTCCAAAGAGGCACTCTGCATGACATGTATGGGCAATCTATTCCAGAGTCTGGGGAGTCTCTGGGTCAGGAACCTATCCCTCCAGCATGTTTTGTTTATTGTGATGACAAGGTTTAGATCCCTGGAGCGTGTAGCTCTGAGGGATTGGGATTTCTTTAAGTGTAGCATGTCCAACAGCTCTGGGTTGACATGGCCTTGTATGTTAAGCAGAGATCGCCTCTGAGTAGACGATATGCGACAGAGTATAGCTGGAGTTTTTTAAGGTGGTCAGCATAGGTGATTCTTTTAGTGAGGTATTTCTGAGGCCTTTCCAGTTGTTGCAGATGTCTTGAGAGGTACATACCAAATGGGGCGTTGTATTCTATAATGGGTCTAATGAGGGATGAGTACAGTGGGACAATGACCTCCTTTTTTCTGGATGAAAAGCCCTTCATGATGAGGTGTGCCACATAGAAGGATTTCCTGACTGTTGTGGCAATGTGGTTATTGAAGGTGAGACCACTGTCCACCTGTGTCCCTAAGTCTCTTATCACACTTTCTGTGTTTAGTGTACTGCCACCTATATGGTAATTCATGGATACATGTTTTTCCCAAAGGGATAACAATACATTTCTTGGCATTGAGCTTGAGCCCATGGCTCTGGCACCAAGCATCTGTTTCTGTAAGGCCCTTTTCTAGAGTATCCACATCATTTGGGGATTCAATAATGGCTCCCAGTTTGCAGTCATCTGCAAACTTTGTTAGCCAGAGTCCCTTAGTGTTGACCTGTACTTCAGAGAAGTAGATGCCAAACAAGAGCGGCCCCAGGACTGAACCCTGAGGTAATCCACTTGTCACTTGTCTGGAGCTGGATTTGGAGTCGGCTACTTTTACAGTGTGGGTTCTATCAGTAAGCCATTTAGCAACCCATTGGGTGACATAGGGATTAATGCCCAACTTAGTAAGTTTATCAATGATTCCAGAGTGGGGGATGGTGTCAAAGGCCTTGGCAAGGTCTAGATAGGCTGTGTGGACCACCTTACCCTTGTCCATGGCTCTGGAGACTGATTCAAAGAAGTCAATCAGGTTCAGGAGACAAGATCAGCCCTTCACAAACCCAAACTGGGTGGGGTCCAGTGTTTGAAGGTTGCCAATGTCTTTGTTTATAAGTTCCATGATAATACGCTCCATGGCCTTGCAGATAAGGCTTGTCAGACTGATGGGACGGTAGTTTCCGGGATCCAAGGTGGATCCCCCTTGTGGATTGGGATAACTGTAGCTCTGCGCCACTCAGTGGGCATGAAACCTGAGGTGAGGCTATGATTAAACATGACACTTAGGTGAGGTGCCAGTTCATATTGTCGTTCATGTAGTACACAGCCTGGGATGTCATCTGGTCCCATGGATGCTGTATTCTTGGGTTTAGAGAGTGCGTTTTGTACCTGTGTGGCCGTTATTACTGGAATTTGGCAATCTTCCGGTATTGAGATGGGCCATTTAGGGGGTGAGAGAGGGGTGAAGTTGGCACTGAATTGATCTGCCAGGATATTGGCAATATCCTTCGGATCAGTATATTTAATGTCATTCTGTTTTAGCTCAGAGCAGATCTGAGCATTGCCATTTAGATTCTTGACATGGTTATAGAATGCTTTGTGGTTGTCTTTGGAATCTTTGGCAATTTTATTTTCGTAACTAGCTTTGGAGGATTTTATGAGGCATCTCAGTTTCTTACTGAGGCTAGTAAGGAGTTTTTGCATCCTGGGATTTTCCTCTTTTCTGCAAAAGTTTCTTCCTTTTGTTGTAAAGTTTGTTTATGGCAGGGGAACCACCAGATTGGCTTCCTTTTTTTGGATGAGAGCATTTTGGTTCTATTTGGGATGGCACGATTCATGCATGAGTGGATGTGCTCGTACAGTGCCTTAGTGTAGGATTCAGCAGTTGAACTTTCAGTTCCCGTCTGCATGGGTGTCATGAAGTTTGTCACTTCTGACTTGAGTAGCATGAAGTTGGCTTTGGAGAAGTTTTTATGGTGGTTTCTTTACTGGGGGGGGGGGGTGGGATGTGGATGTTAAGGGTGATTAGCTTATGGTCAGACCTGACTAATGAGGGGGTGACCATAGGTATGGAGCATTGATTTCCCATGTTGGTAATGACCAGGTCTAGGATATTGGAGCCCCTGGTGGGACTATGGATTAGTTGATTCAGGGCGTTGGAATTTATGAATTCCAAGAACCGTTGCGCAAAGGTGTTGGGACATGAGTAGTTTTCCCAGTTAATGGCAGGGTAGTTAAAATCACCCAGTATTAGGGTGTTTGGTTCTATCTTAATATTTTCCAGTATGTTTAGAAAGGTGTAGTGAGAATCTTGGGGTATGGTGGGGGATCTGTAGCTAGCTACAATTTGGATTGCAGTCTTACCTAGTGTTAGTTGCACTTGGAGAATTTCAGACACATTGTGTTGGCCAACTAGCCTGGTGGTGTGAATATCCTTGGTGAATATTGACACTCCTCCACCTTTAGTGTTTTGGTCCTGGTTTGGTGGCCGAAAAGTGTGGTAAGAGTTGTAGCCTGGTATTGCAAGGGTGCTCTCTGGAGCCTTGAACCAGGTCTCAGTTACTGCACAGATATCGATGTTCTCCATTTTTAGGAGTGCCTCGAGAGAGTGCATTTTGAGGTTTAGACTTCTAGCATTGAGTAGCATTACCTTCAGATTTTGCATGCTTGTACCTGTTACGGTGGTGGTTTTGTCCTTTGAAGTTTGCCTAAAAAAGGCACTATAGGGGTGGCAAGAGCCTTAGCCAGTAACCTGAATCCCAGGGGCGACAGGTGCAGACCATCTCTGGCAAAGCATTGTGGTCTGTCAGTCATGTCATCCCAGGCAGACAGATACTGGAATCCCTTTGAATGACACCATAAGCTTAGCCAATTGTTGAAGTCAATCATTTTATCCTTATATTGTGGTATCATTCTGGGCGAAGGCAGGATGCTACTCAGGGCTAGGGTCATACCTGCCTGGGCCACATGATCCAAGAGCTCTTCCATGTCTCTTTTCATGTAGTCCAGGGAGGTACGTCTCAAGTCATTCACTCCAACATGGACAATGACAGAGTCATATTTGTACTTGTTGTGGAGTGACTTGAGTGCATGCGTTATGTGGCGGATCCTGGCACCCGACAGGCAGCTGACTGTAATTTTCTCCTTATTCAACCTGGTGAGAGGGATATCAGTGTGCCGGACTATAGAGTCACCTATGACTAAAGTGTTAGGTACATTGTCTTGCCTTAGGGGCTGTTGCTGGGTGGCACACTGGTGTTGTGAACTATGTGACACATTGGTTGTGATTGGTGTTTGTTTGCATTTCAGCTTCAGAGGTCTTTGTTGCTTGGGCAGGTTACAGTTAAGGGCCTCTGCATATGTGGATTTAGTGTTGCTATATGTGGGTGTTGGTGGTGCAGGTTTAGAAGGGCTATGTGTTGCTTGAGGTGTAGTGTGGGTGTTAACCTTCTCCTCTTGACTGTTTAGCAAAATCTTGGGTGGAGAGAGCTTTGCTTCCATTTTGGCTATGTAAGTGCATCTCTCACAGGTTGTAGTGTCAGGTGGTAGGAGGAGAGGGTTGTCTGTGTACATGAGGCAATTGCTGCATTGCCCCAGTGTGCCCAGATTCACCAGGTGGACAGGAGAAATCACCGGAAGCTGACCCTTGGACATGCCTGGTTTGGAGCTTTTTTTTCTTTCTTTGTAAAGTATAGGAAGTATAGGAGCTGTTTCCTTAGCAAGGTACTTTGCAATTATAGGCTGTTTAGTGCCTACTATTAATTTCTCCTTGTTAACAAGGAGAGTTCAGTGTTTATATGAGTTTAAGGCTTCCTAGTGCTTTCCAGCAGGTATTAGAGAAAGTGCTAGTCACAGGGATGCTTAAAGGTAAGACTGAAAAGAATGCACTCTGCAGTGTGCACTAGAGAAGTTAGATGTGAAAGTAGTTAACTTGAGTTTTACCTGTTTAAAAAGTTAAGGTTTAGTGGAGAGTTATTATTTTTAAAACAGCAAGATGGATTGAAAGGGGTGGTCACTTTTGTATTTTGGTACTATGAAATACTGTAGGATGGCCAATAAATTTAAATAATTGAAGGGGTGGGATTTCAAAAATGATGATTTTGTGATTACTCACATAAGCCAGTGAAAGTAGAGAGAAATGAGATATATGGTCAGATTAACATAAGAGGCGGGCAACTAGAAAGACAGTGGTATTTAACAAGACAACTTAAATGGGTGGGAGGGCAGGAAAAATTCTGCCTGACTCAGAACAGAGAGAGCTGTGGTCTCTTTTGAAGTTTTAATATGCTGTTAAAACAGAATGCAAGCAAAACACAAGGCAAAGAAAACAAACTACAGTATTCAAAATATAGAAAGGCAATACAGTAATACAAAAAATAAAAGCAAACTAACCTTTCCTTCACAGCAAAGTGTAGCAGAGTCTGAATGAGCCTTTCTGGTAATTCTGGCAGTTAAATAACATAGAAATACATAAGGAAGGCACTGATTGTGTCAAATAACACAATAATATACAAGGAAGGCATTGAAAAAAAGTTAAATGATACTGTTACGGGTTAATTAATACCTCAAAGCCTAAATTTGAAGAAAAATAGCTTCTCCTGCAAAGGACAACCACAAAGATTTCTACATCTATGCCCATAACCTCAAGAGAAATACACAGTAATACACAGAACTTATTGTAAATGGCATCACCTCTGCCTGACAGGTTCTTCATAAATCCTCCCCACTCCCCCTTGTTAGTCCAAAGGAAATACGACATACCACAATCCCCCCACCATTACTAGGGAACAGGTATTCATTGCACTTTCCAAGCCCAAATACACTGCATCAATAGACCCTGATAACATCCTGGGATGCTTGCTAAATAGCATGAAACATGACGTCTCTGATCCACTTGAATCACTTTTATTTTGGAGCCTAGAGTCAGTTTTTGTGCCCACAGAATGGAAGATGGCTACAGTCATTCCCCTGCACAAAAGAGGTCCAACCACAGATCGAGGTAACTACAAGCCCATACGTCTGACTAGCCTCATATATAATGCCATGGAAAGAATCATTATGAGCATGATAAATGAGGACATAGGTAACCTGCAAATGCTGGATCCATCACAGTTCAGCTTTGTTATAGGAAGGTCATGCCTATTTAATCTGGTGGACTTCTTTGTGATAGTCACCAAAGCAATGGACAAGGGCGCACAGCTTACCTCAACCTGGCCAAGGCTTTTAATACAATACCCCACTCAGAAATTATAGAAAGGCTCACTGAATTAGATATAAACCCTTTTATCACCCACTGCATAGTCAACCGGCTCACTGATAGGACCCAGGAAGTCAAAACAGGTGAGGCCACCTCCACCGAGAGGCCAGTCACTAGCACAGTCCCCCAGGGCTTGGTACTAGGCCCGCGCCTTTTTGGCATCTATTTAAATGAAGTGGAAGTAAACACTGAAGCTTTATGGCTGACTATGTTTGCAGATGATTTCAAGCTGGGGTTATCATCAATTCCCCTACAGAAACAAGCAATCTTCAAGAAGGCCTAAGGACCTGAATTTTGTCTGTGACAAACAGAACATGCTGGAGAGACAGATATGAGTTCCAGAGACTGCCCCTCCTATGGAATAGACTTCCCATTCACGTGAAGGTGAGCTTGTCTATTACCCTGGATTCTCTCCAATCTTCGTAGGCCAGGATACTCAGAATCATAATTCCTAAGATCTTCACTATCATCCATGTCTACATCAGCCACAGTTTCTATATTATCCTTAAAATTAGTGGTGGGGTAATTCCTGTGGGTGGTATTGCCATTTTTACACCTATACTGTGAACCTGGTGGTTTTGGGTATGCCAGTCCATTAGCATATTCATTCAAGTCTCTGTCAAGCTTATTGCTTTTTCCAGTTTTCAATTTTTCTATATACTGGTCGATACTGTTAAAAATTCTTAAATACTCATATTTAATAATAATTGTCATAAGAAGCATCCTCTCTTATGCTTCTAATTAAAACAGTACATTTTTAACAGTATCGACCAGTATATAGAAAAATTGAAAACTGGAAAAAGCAATAAGCTTGACAGAGACTTGAATGAATATGCTAATGGACTGGCATACCCAAAACCACCAGGTTCACAACATAGGTGTAAAAATGGCAATACCACCCACAGGAATTACCCCACCACTAATTTTAAGGATAATATAGAAACTGTGGCTGATGTAGACATGGATGATAGTGAAGATCTTAGGAATTATGATTCTGACTACTCTGGCCTACAAAGATCGGAGAGAATCAGAAAAAAACATGATTCTCAGGGGGCCAGACCCAAGAACAAGAACTGGAGGACTTAATCAGGGTACTTGAACCTTGCTACAATGTATCACCCCCTATTAAGATGCATAAAGGGGGTGATATAAACATTCAAAATGCTTTATATGACTGTTGTACCATTATTTCTAATGACCAGAACGATTTTAAAGTTTATAATTTTTCTAATGTAAACATGAACACAGAGGTGGCAAACTTATTAGCAAAGGGTATGACCTTTGTGCCAACAAAACCATTTGATTTTACAAATACTATAATTTACCTAAAGTTGTATTTGAGAAAAGTGAGTTTTTCTTTATTACATCACAATAACATTTATGGAGGTAGTGATAATATTTGGAGTATTAGTTCAACTTATAACCCTCCCCTTCACCCCAGGCTTGTCATGTGCGAGACGTTATGTGAGCTTGACTTAAAGAATTTCAAAAAGTACAAGAATAGATGTCATAGTCACAATTTAAAAGAAAGTGAGTTGAACATTTTGAATAGTTTGCAAAAAGAAAAAAATAAGAGTCATGAAACCAGACAAAGGGGGTGGGGTAGTGGTTATGAGTATAGACATGTATAACAAAAAAATTACGAGGTACTAAATACAGACACGTACAATAAAATCTCATTGAATGACTTAAATGGAGCATATAGAAAGAACCACACCCAATTAAGTGATATATTCTTGGAAAAGAGAATAGATAGCCCCTTCTTCAACTACTTGAATACAACTCCCAGAATAACTGTGTTCTTTGGCATCCCCAAAATCCACAAGAGTATTGAAAACCTCCCTATGTGACCTCTTGTGGATGGAAGGGATTCAATAACATCAGCTTGTGCGCAGTATTTAGATTATGAACTTAAGAAAATAACAGAGAAAGAAGTCTAAGTCTGTAAAGATTTGTGGGGGTTTTTTTGGCACAAGTGAAAAAACTCATATGACGCCAATGATATATTAGTCACTATTGACGTTAAAGACCTTTACACCATCATCCCACATAACACAGGACTGGAATGGGTTAATGGGATGTTGTTAGAATACAGGATAGCCCACAACACTACTCTTAGATTAGAACTGTTAGAGCTTGTTCTAAGTAACAACTATATTTCCTTTGACCAAAATTACCATTTGCAGAACAAAGGAATAGCCATGAGCTCACTATATGGTGGAGCCTATGCTAATATTGTCATGGCTTAATGGGAGATATCATTTGTTTTCCAGTCCAGGTTTAATACTCACATTAGACTATACCTCCAATTTCAGGATGATATATGTCTTATATGGAAGGGACCATCAATATCAATCCGACAACTTCCTTCCTTCAATTTACTTGGAAAGTTAGTATTCACCATATAGATTACTTGGATGTTCACCTATTTAGGGATGACATCAATAGTAGATATCTTACTAAGATCTTCAGGAAGGACACATATTCCAATTCCTTTTTGCATTTTAGTAGCTCACACCCATTTCACCAAAAAAGATCTGTTGTCAAAGGACAACTTGTAAGGGCAGCTGGATGGTTATGATACAAGAGGATTTTGTTGATGAATGCAATACCTTGCGCTCAATGTTCCTTAAGAGGACATACCTTACAGAGTTGATAGATGAGCTAATTTTGGAAGTTTCAACAAAAAGAATGAATGGCTATTTTAAACCCATCTTGCAGGGACAAAATATCCCATCTTTTACAACGAGTAATTCCTCCGAGATGGTTGTAACTGAGACTTGTACTGACACAGGAACTCAGTTCAACACTGGAAGAAAGATTTCTGATTATTCTAAGGCATTAGTGCCTACTTTTAGTCAGGAGTTTCAAGTTCTAAAATCTATTTTTGAGAAAAACTGGCCAGTTTTGTTAGAAGATTAGAATATTAGACAACACGTAGGGGACAAACCTGTCATCATATATAGAAAAGGGCTTAACTTCAAAGACCTACTTCAAAATAGGCAGCTAAGGGAAACAGGTGGTAAATATAGAATGTTCAGGTGTGGAGCCTGCACATGGTGCCACAAAGTTAAAGTTTTAAACACTTTCATGGTGAGAGATGTTACATACTTTTTAAAAGGTAAATACACCTGTAACTTTAAAGCGGTATTATATCTGGCTATGTGTGATTCCTGTTCATGTTTTTACATTAGAAAAACGGAAAGGAACCTTTGGCAGAGAATCTATGAGCATGACTACGCTATAAAAATATAATATGAACAATGCTTTGGCCAAACACCTTAGTAACAATGTGGACCATCAGTTTAGCTTTGTAGTTATAGATCAAATCACTATTGATGACAACAAACCTTGGGGGTTGTTTTTGGAAACCAGTGAACTTAGATGGCAAATTTGCCTGCAGGCTAACAGTTGGTCAGGCATAAATGAGCGTAGTTCAATCTCCCCAATATTAAAATTGAAGGCAGTTGAAAGGAAAAAAGTTTTAGTACACAGCATATAATTATATGCCCCCCCTTTTTCACTGGTATATTGTTTGTTCACTCATTTGTATACACATATATAAAAAACAAATATATATATATATATATATATATATATATATATATATATATATATATTTAGATCTGTTATATGTTTTCAAATAAATACTCATTTTTAAAAATTGTCATATATATACATTTATACACATTATTTTATATTTATATTTTTACATGTAATATTTACAAACATATATATATATATATATATATATATATATATATATATATATATATATGGGTTCCGTTTATACTTTCAAAATACTGAAATCCCAAATTTCAGTATCTCGAACTTATAAAGTCGAATGTTGGAAATTGCGGAAGTGCATGATCACAAATCCGAATATCTCGAATTTGTGGTTATGGCTTTACGAAGGTTGCGTGCGGTGTTGTGACTGGATGGTGTTAAGTGTTGTGTATGGATTTAGTTGTAATTTAAGGTAAGTAAGTATTTTGTTAGGGTTTTGTGTGGGAGTTTGAGTGTGTGTGAATGTATTTGTTAGTTGTATGTGTGGGTTAGGGTAGGCAAGTCAAAGTATGGGTAAGTGTTGGTGTTTGTATATGTGTGATGTTTGTGTGTGTGTGTGGGGCTGTAGAATGTGTGGGTGTGAGTTTCCTTTCTGTGTGTGTTTGTGCAATCGCGGAGTTGGTATATACATGTGGGGTACAGGGGGGTTTGCCTCCCTGCTTATATGTAGCGTAGGTTTATTTGCATGTGTTTTTGTGTTTGTTTGTGTTTTGTTTGTTGTGGTTTGGTTGGATGATGTATGTGTTGTGTAGTGTATGGTGTGTTTCTGTTCGTGATTTTGTGTTTGGTGATTGTGTAGTTTCGGGATTTAGGCCGTTCGACTTGAAATTCAGGATTTCGGTATTTCAAAATTATAAAGTGAATATATATATATATATATATATATATATATATATATATATATATATATATATATATATATATATATATACATACACATATACATATTTTTTTCCATTTAGGCAGGTATAGAGGCACAGCAATTTTTAATATAATATAATATAACCGTAAGAACTTTTTATAATATATTTTTTAGTTTAATGGTTGTTTTAAAATTAATGTTAAATTAGCCAATGGAATGTTTTGTACGGCTACATAAGGAAGTGACTTCATGAAGATGGTGTCTGATGAAGTTTAATACTTTACTAAATGAAAGCGCTAACCAGTCTTTATTTGTTTAAATAAAAGTGTTTCTACTTTTTACTTGAGAGTCCGTGTTTGTAATATAACAGGACCTGTGCTTTGAAGTTCCATTTACTGCCTTCTGTGTCTTCAGATAAAATATATATACTTAGTTTGGCTGCAACACCTTGCTTTTCTATAGGCCATCTAGTCTTAATGTTATTAATAACATTATTTGATACTGGTCTGTCTGTGTGCATAACTGCATGAAGTTTGCTTGTTTTTAAGAGTTACATTTCTGAGCTTAAATGCTTTACATTTGTTTAATATCAGTGTATATTACTCTTTTCAGTCAAATGGATGCAACACCTTGCTTTTCTATAGGCCATCTAGTCTTAATGTTATTAATAACATTATTTTATGATGGTCTGTCTGTGTGCATAACTGCATGAAGTTTGCTTGTTTTTAAGAGTTATATTTCTGAGCTTAAATGCTTTACATTTGTTTAATATCAGTGTATATTACTCTTTTCAGTCAAATGATTCTTTTTGTTATTTTCTAAAGCAATTTTGCATAATGCTGGTTGTTTTTTCATTGCCTTTATGAGTTAAGCCTACAGAACTGGCTTAGGATAACCTCAATACTCCTACATCAAACTTGGCATACAGAATCAGAAATTCATAGCAGGCAATAAGGAAGTGCACATTATGAGGTGGGTAGGATACAGTGAACAGATGTGTAAAAACAGCTGCCTTCATCAGATAACATGCCTGGCTTAACTCAACCAGCTTTGCAAAGGATCCAAAAGCTCAGGTTATGGATAGGCCCTTCAAAGGATTGATGTTCTTTACAACCCATGCCAAAGATTCAAGTTAATGTTTTCAGAAGGGGCAACATCTTCTGTGCATCGATAAAGTATTTCTTCTACCCCTACTGTCAAATACTAGCATTATCCCTTTTTTCTTGATATTATTACTCACCTCACCACCACCAAAATAGTGAAGACCAGTTTTTCTTTCCCTCCAAAGCCATTTATATTACATCTCAGTGGCACAAACAGCTGCCGAGATTTACCTCTCAGTCTGCTTCTTCTTTATATCATATACTTATAAAATTTACTTTAGCATGCATAAGTTATTACTAAGTTTAGTAATTCATTCAGTGCAAACCTCCTCCTCCCTATTACTACTCACTATGGATACATTGCTCTGAATCTTATGTATTCTGATTTTCATGGAATTTGGAACAAACATGAAGAGGGACTATTCTGGCATGAAGTGCATCATCTTTGCAGCTGTGATCTGTTTGCAGACTATGACATTATTAGGGTTTTCTCCAGCTATTAGGAGGTTTCAAGGCTCATGATGTGGTTTTATGACACTGTTGTTTTTTCAGACTTACTTGCTTTGACCTATATGACATTGTATTTATCATATTCTCACTTGTAACTGTGTTAAATCAAATTAAGAAACTGATTAAATAAATATTAACTTTGTAAACAATACCTTACTGGACATTTTCTTGCATTGCTCTTTGAACTTTCATTAAATTATTTTCATATTCTGCTATTATTCTTAACTATGGCCACCTACTGAAACATTCTTCATCTTCCACTGTTTAAAACATACATTCGGTTGTATCGATAAATACATTGAAAAACAATAGGTATGGCACATTCACTTAGCATCTACAAATTGCTTTCTGTAACATAATGGTCTAAAACCAAGTAATAGGAAAATTGCATCTGTACAGTAACATTTCAGGGCTTAGTACCATATTGGGTTCCTGTCTGTCTTCATGCCTAGTATTTTGAAACATTTTTTTGTTATCCTTTACATGCTTTTGTCAGAAGTACATTTTCTGACAGGAATCATAATATTGATTTCATCACATAAAAAAACTATCGAAGCTGTTGTGACACAGTAATCATTTTTATTTGATTCAGAATGGATTTGGCATTCCCTAAGGGACTGCTGGTTAGCTTGCTGCATGTACGAAGGCTATTGTTAAGTCACAGTGCCTGGGAATGAATTTTTCTAACATTTTAATGGCAATGTTGGAGATATACTTTTCAAAAGTCCTTCTAGGAAAATCATTAGCATTCCCATTGATGCTGCAGTGTTATCTAAGCCTGGCTTCTTTCTGAAACGTATAAGCTATGGAACAAAAAATCATAACTGTCAGTACGGCAGAGAATCCTACTTATACCAGGGCTATGAGTAAGTTAAACATATTTTTTCTGGTATTACAAGCTGAGATAATTTACATCCCTTGCATATTTCCTATCAGGATAAGTGTATAAATCATTTATATTATGAATATGAAAGTCATTTTCAAGTAACAACTGCTCCTTTCAATACCACCAATTAACTGTACAGCCGTATAAATTGCAGGAATGCTAAACAAACTGTAAACCTTATAGTTTTATTAAACTGAAATTTAACTCAACCAACAAACTGCTAGACTTGCTATCAGACAAAATAAGAGTCCTTATTGGGGCATCAGGAATCAAATACAGTAACAATTTAAACAAAAATTAGATATATAACCATTGTACCAGAAGTCTTAAAAACCTGCCTAAAACATGATTTTACAAACCACTGCGTATAAAAAATATACATAAATAAGCATTTACACTCTACACAGCAAGGATTAAACACTTGTATTTGTACATAATGCAAGTATTTCTTCAGTCATCCCAAATTAATGACAGAACAATCAATTTAAGCAGAAATTTATTCACATGACTATTGCACTTAAATTCATGAATGAAACCCTAGCTAAGCTCTTAATATCCATTATTTGAAAACTCCTCTGTATCAAAACGATAAATGAGCATTTGTGCATATAAATAAGCACTTTGCACTGCACAATGCAATGATAGACTAAGTTTTTGTACCTCTTTCTTCTTGAGCTATTTTCATTCATTTTTCTCGAGTCAGACCTATGTTGTCACAACCTGATCACTCAACTAAATGTGGTATAATTACCCCTTCCCATTGGTTTCTTTCTTCATCAGTTAGCACAGCATCTGAATATTGCCTTTTACTTAATCATCATTTTTTTATTGTCCAGTTCTACTTCTGTCTGTAGTGTTTCAAACTCTTCCCTGAAATTGCCCCTACAGGATATTCCTTTTTGTAAAGTAGGGTGATCACACTTAAAATGTAATAAATAATTAATAGCTACAGTTTGTCCTTGTCACTGACCATACTTGTATAAAGTAGCATCTAGAAAGTTAATTATATGACTGTTGTTGTTAGCATATATTGTTAATGGTGCATACAATTCCCTTATAGTCTGTATGAATATATCCAGTTCATCTAGTAATCCCTTATTAATCGTTTACTGCTAATAAAATGTCCAAAAATATTACATTTTTGAAGTTGTAGTTCTTTAATAGGTTTTCTTTTACATGCTTACTCAGTGCATATGTTGATCAGCCATGTCCTCACATGTCCAGAAACTGAATGATTAACATTTGACATACAGAGTCATTGAGTCATATGTAGTGAAAAAAAAAAAAAAAAACACTGATCCCGGCAGGAGAGCTGAAATAATAAGAAAAGCAAAAACAGTAGACCCCAACCCACAGTTAACTAAGTTTGCTGACAGCCCTCATATATCAAATCATTACACTGAGAACTGGGGTTTGGGAAGGGGTTAAGCATAATTACAAAAATTGCAGTATTGTTACATTTGGAAACCAGCCTCCTCCCTCACTGAACCATGTTGGCAATGCCCCACTTGAAAGTGACAAGATAGTGAGGGCTCTAGGTTCTTAGGTCAATAACACTCTTGACTTCAAGCCACATGTGGCATTACAAACCAGAAAATCCTTCTGTTTAGCACAACTAATATATAAGGGCATAGCTTCTGGGTCAAAACAAGTTAGCATCCCTGTGTAAATGTCTCTAAATAAATCAATACAGAGTATAATGCCTCCTTTGACATGCAACAATCCAGACACATCAAGCAGCTAAAACGGTCCAAATGTTTCCCCAAGAGAGGCTTAAAGATATATCTCTATAACTGGTCCCTTACTGGCTCTTATACGACAATCTATACCTTGAATTCTGTGTCATTTGGGACCCAGCCCTCCTTAATCTCTTGCATTTCCACAAGACCAACAATCCCACAAATATGCAGAGCTAATTACTTAAATCTCCACCAACATATAAATAAATAATGCTGGAGGGACATATTTATTAGTAAATGTTTTCCCCTTCAGTGGGATAAATTATTGCTGCATGTTAAACAAATTGATACCCTAGCATCCTTCAGATGTAACGCTGGTGACTGAATGGGTACCTTAAACCTCATCCCTGGAAAGAGCTACTTTGCCCTTCTTGACAACAGCGGTGCAACATGATGGAGGGTATTGGTAAGGCACAATGGCCTCTGGACTGACTTGTCTTGCAGTTCCTATGATTTAAAGTTTTGCTAAGAGAAACACAAGAAGTTTGAACAAAAATAAACCATTTTTGATGATATACTCACACACACACACACACACACACACACACACACACACACACACACACACACACACACACACACACACACACACACACACAAAACACACTGCATGTTTCCAGTCACTAAACCCAACAGAAAAAAACATCAACAAACACACACTCACACCACTACCAGTATATACATATCCAGTCAATTCAGCACACAAAGCCACACATAACCAGTTGGGCATTCACTCACAGCATTACTGGTAAAGACACACCACAGGATTTTTGACCACTAATATAAAGCAACAAAACCCATACCAGCTCATTCCAAATCTGTGAAACATTTCCCCTATTTACGCACAAACACATTCCAAAAAAAAAACATTGATACTTTCTTACACTCAAATGCATTGTTCTGAAACACCTATTAGAAAGGAAAAAAGAAGCTAGACCTACAACAGTGATGCCATGTACATGCATACTGTGAACTAATGTGTACATTCAACCAGTATATTTGTTAAAGAGTGTCTCTTCTACATATGGGAATTGACAAGCTGGCAGTCTATAAGACAACTCCAAAGATATAGGGTGGCACCCAGTAACAGTCACTAAAATAGCTAATTTTACCTCTGCAATAAGGATAGATTCAAACATATCTCCAGTGTATCCTGACTATTTGCAGATGAAGTAATTTTGTTCCTCTATTGAAAAGAAACAGCTTTCCAAAGGCAGCATCAGCTCTTCAAAATACTGTACTACTGTCTCCAGAGCAACCATAGACTCTGCCGGTTTCACATTTTACTAAGACATGCAGTCTCCCAGTTTTCAAACTCCATTAAACAAACAAAACTCCCTGGTTTCTAAAGTTTTCTAAGCAGACCACAGTCTCTTAGATTTCCAGGATCACTAAGGCAAGCACTCGGTCTATTTAAACATAAAACATATTCCCCTCTTTAGGTCTCACTCAGTGCATTCTTTAAAATCAAAACCATGTAGATATATATACATACATACACACATACACACACACACACACACACACACACACACACATACAAATATACACATATTTATGCGTGCGTGTGTGTGTGTGTGTGTGTGTGTGTGTGTGTGTGTGTGTGTGTGTCAGTCATTTGAATGAAAAGTCAAAATACTGAAAGTCAACATGTTGAAAACTCAAAATATTGAAATTTCCCCATTGTTGTGCAATACTGGAGTTGGTATATATAATTAGCAGGGGTTGTGTGGGGTGCAGCCTCCTACATGGGGTGAAGGGAAGTTTGCCCTGCATTAAAGAGATTTCAGTATTTTGAGTATTCAATATTTTGACTTCACAATAATTTTACTATTCTTAATTGCATTAAATGTATCAACTGTTTTATCTTATTCCATTGCATACTTTCCTTGTGTTTTCTGTCTAAAGATGCTCCTGTCACTACAAGCCTACAAATGACTATCCTTCAAAATCAAAACTATAAAAATTAAAAAAGAAAAATAACAAATTTTGAAAATAAAATATGTTGCTACAAAGCAGCAACGAGAAATAAGTTTATGAATACAGCTTGTATGCTTTTTTTATTATATTCATGTTTTACTTTATGATAACTTGCATCTTGTTTTTTAATTGCCATTACAATGCACTTCATATGATGTGCTTGTTGCTCAAATTCAACAGGGTGGCATAAAGTACTAGTTTCCAGGATCATTTTAAAATTATCTATATTACTTTCTGTTACTATAAAGTACAACACAAAATATTATCCATGTACCGTATGATGTGGCTATGCATAAGTTTTCATATCAATCTGTTCAGCTATGATTTACCTCTTCATTGATGATATTTCTAACTCCAGCAGAATACATTTTGCACTGAGATCGATACTAAATATACCACTCAACCCCTCTCCCATTACGTTTTAATGCTATATGCTGATGCCTTGTAAGCCAACATTTGACATTTACAGATTTGATTTTATGGTAATATTAATCTACAGTAGAGCCCAAAAGCAAGTATATACATACTGGGCCAAATAAAGAATGATTTATTTTATAGAGTAAAGCAGCAGTACATACATTTTGGCATATATCTGTATATATTGTTTGAAACCTTTTTCATGTTTACTGGAAATCACTTAAAATTTTGTAAAAAAAATTCCCCTGTAAAGCCTGGAACTGAACGATTATCTCTTCTAGACCTTGGAATATTCCTTCTTTTCCCTTTAATGTTACAAATACACAAACACTTAATTTGGCATGGTATTGTTACACTATATAGCTTAAGAAAGACAGTGCTAACTTACTGTTGCCTTTTCATACAGTATGATACATCTCACAATCACACAGACTTAAACATATCACCAATGCATTTATACATACACTTATTTATTTATTTATTTATTTCACATTTTTCAAATATGGTGGTTTGAGAAGAAATCAGGCCTAAAACTAAATACATTATTTGGAAAATAGTACCCTAAATAGAAAATGGCTGCATAAATCCAAATTACAGAATATTTAATAATCATATAGGATAGTATAATATCCACTTACATATTAAATAGGGAACTTGCTATTGCTCTATCCCTGGCTAAAATACTATTTCTTCTTACTTAATCCCATATTAACTTCTCCAGCTTTTTTTTCTTTTAACCCGAGCTGATATTCATTCTCTCATTATGACATCTTCTCCTCTGGCTATTTTATATCCATGCTTCTACCTGTCTTATTCTACCTGTGTTTTTTTTTAATCTTTCTCATTTCATTACATAAGGTGCACTCATTGTTACTGTTACATTTTGCTGGATGTATGGTGCTCATATAGATTTATAAATTGTTGCATTTTCTGCTTACTGAAAAGGACCTCTGCCCAGTGAAATCATACTGGTAAACAAATTTAAATGAATAAACAAATTACCTCCAAATTTATACAGAATATCCAAGCTAAGTGCATACAGATGCTTGTTTGCTAGTCTAAACATGTTGAAAAAATATTTTCAACCCCAAGTTGCACTCAAAAACAGCAATAAGGAATAACAAATAAAGCATCAGCATCTGATTGCAATTGCATAAACCTTACTTGCTTTTCGTGGAAGTAAAAATTTGCTGCTACACAGTGAGAAGATAACTTCTGAAGTCCTGTTTCTATACTAACCTAACTAGATAGGCAGCAATTGTGTTTTGATAGAGATAGTCACTACAAAGAGAAAGGGATAGCATGCATCATAAAACTACATACTTGCTGCTTATAATACAAGAACTTGTACTTTTTGTATGCGCATGCATATACTTGATATACAGGTCTGCAAATCTTATGTCATTCTTTAACGTTTAATCAGAAGTAAGAAAAAAGAGAACTAGAAGATTAGTTTAAAAAAACATACTTAGCTATCTTATCTAATAATTTAAGATATTCTGATTCTGGGTGGTGACTTTTAATTGTTTCTTGAGTAAAAATGATTCTAGTGCTGACAGAAATTTTAGATTATCAGCTTCTGCTAAGGCTTTAAAAACTGGATATCATTATTAAATGTGAAAGATTTAGATGACATTGCAGAAGAAGATTCTTTATTTTTTAATCATTATTCCTACATTTTTGGACTCATGCATGAAATGATAAAACATATATTCTAATTATTTGAGTAGTAAGATTTATTCTACAAAACTGATGCTTTCTCCTTTGATAACATTTTTTTTTACATTTTGGTTTATGTGAATAACATAAAATGTTAATAATAATTAATAGATTTCCTTAAAACTCCTTCATATTTGGAGAAATTTAAGGCATTTAAAAGCTGCTTCTTTTAATGATAATAGAGACATATATGAAACTATATTCTGAAACCCTCCCATATTTATTTGGAAAAATCCATTGTAAGAGTGGTACAAAAATAAATGGATGGAAGAATGACTTAGTTACAATCCAATGAGTTAAATACAGTAAAATTAGAAGTACAAAAGGGGGGCATTCCCATTTAGATGTAGCTAAGTCTATAAACAAAAACAAGATCAATTAAGTTTATATCATAACATAGCAATATCTTGAAAAGGAGAAACTATAATCATTTGCATTATTTTTAAAAGGACTGCAAAAAATAGCTAACAGGTATAAAATCTTCACTAGTTTAAATAAAAAATATATATTAAGACACCAAAAGGTAACATAAATGTTGTTATTATAAAATATATCCTAGTAGCATTTAAAAAAATATGAAATGTATGTAAAAAAATAAAACCTATTTAGTCAAAAGTGAATTAGACTCTTTTCTGGGTAACAGCATAATAAATAAGATTTCAAATGAGAATATAAGAAATATAACTTATGTAGAATTAAATAAATAAATTAAAAAATGCACAATAAAGCACTTGGTTAAGATGTAAATGTTTAAACCAATGTAAAGTATTCTTAAACATGATGTCAACTAGTAAAATAGATTTGAAATTCAAAATGAAAATATTACTCTACCTTCCTGGAAATATATGCTATCTTACCCTCTAGTGAAGCAGGATGAAGAGCCAAGCTTAGGTGCACATCTTAGACTAATTTCATTATTAAATATTAATTATAAAATCTTGTTATAGTAAAGGTAATGTTGCCACCTGTAATAAACAATAAGCTTGGTTTATTATAAAAAGGCAAACATAAGATAATACTGAAAAAATAATAAAGCTGTCTGATTATGCAAATACTAATAACAGACATCTATCTGATAATAGTAAGTTCAGGCATCAACTCATTAAATTTGCAGTTTTTCTTAAGAAGTTACAGGCATATGTTTCCTAGCTTTATACACAAAACTAATAAGAGCATTATATAGCAAATCTGTAGGCTATACTGAAATTGGACTACACATTTTTAAAACAATAAGAATTACTAAAGGTACATAACAATATTGTCCTTTCTCACCCTTTTATTTTCACTAGCTATGGAACCACTGGAAAATTCCATAAGATGTAAGAAAAGTGCTGAATATTAACACTTGCTGGTGACATATTATTAACCTTAACTAAAGTTACTTCTGCTATGTATAATACATCTCACACACTAAAAAAGTTTAGAATAAAACTGTAAGTTGAAATTCAAATACAGTAAAAGAAATACAATATTAATAAATATCAAATAGTAGTAGAAAGATTTAAATATAATTTTGTTTAAATGACAAAATATTGCAATTAAAGAATTACTTTATCTAAAAATCTAGATAACATCATCTGTTAATTATTAAATTATTAAATATATGAAGATTTATTTTTCTGCTAGAGTAAAATAGTTTACATTTTACATAGACTGACTTTATCCAAATAAATATAGAATTGTTCCTTAATATCACATTACCTTGTGCAAAAATGGAGGATTGCAAATCCCAGATATAGACACATATGCTATGATGTCTATGTCCAATGTTATATAAATGGGTGGGCATAAACTATACAACAAAATAAAAAGTGTTACATAAAGGATTATGTAATGAAACTTTAAAAAAATCTTTAAACAGTATAGAAAATGGTATGCTGCCAATGTTAAATAAATATATAATGCATATTCTGATCCAACAAATTCTGAATATATAATTGTTGTCATAAAACGTTTAAAGAACTTCATATATATAAATTCCCAACATTAAAATAGTGGATTTATTCGAGATTATGGTTTGCCTTATTGGTTTAATGATTTAAAGGGAACTAACATTTTATCAACTGACACTATTGCTCATAACTGTAAATTAAAACCTGAAGACTGGTTATTAGTTTGGTGAATTATATTATATGCCCTATGATGTAAAAGATGAATTATGTAGAATCACAAAATAACTTAAAATTGCTAAAATATATACAATCTACTTTAAATGAAAAAATGGCTTAAATTTTGCCTCAATTATAAAACAGTATTTTATCTATAAACAGTTTTTGATTTCTGTTGGGATATTTTAAATCAGTCTAATTACTACAACATAACTGATACAGACAGAACTAAAATGTAAAGTTCAGCCAGGAGTACAATGTCCTCATCATTTTGGAGAATGTTTACTTGACAATTTATGCATACAGATACCTTCCTCCACAAATAATTGTAAATATTTATAAAAAGGTTAACATCCAATTGTTAAAAAAATCTGACTGGCAGCACAGTTTCTTTTACTGCAATATGGTAAAATAAATTTGAACATATTTAATTGCTGCAAACACTGTGGTTGAACAAATTTCAGTTATCTTGACATTCAGTACTGTTAAATGGTCCAGCTCCTGTGTATTTCTCTAAAGATCAGTTGTCTCTTCTTTGGTGTCTTTTAGAAGTTACCCATAAAAACAATAACTGGGAAGTTAAAATATAAACAACCTTTTCTGAGTACTTAAATTCAACCACTTTGTTTAGTAAAATGAAATGAGTGTCAGTAAAACAAGATTTGACCAGGCTTCCAGCAGCTTTAACTTTTAGTGTACACTATTTTTTTTACCAGAGAAATGCAAGGCTAAAACTTTGCCAGAATATCAGTCTTTTCTTTTAATACTGTCTATATTGCTAAAAGTAGTCTAAATTTATATAACTGACATGACACACCATGAACATAATGTAAACAGCAGAGTTTAGCTTAATATGGGTGTTAATTACTTAGAAAACCACAAAAGTAAAACAAAAAAAAACTTTCAAGTATTTTATTCTAAAATTACATACTCTGTTATTTGTAATGTTTGATTATAACTAATTTATTAGTGTTTATTAAAATTCAGTTTTTGTTTGAATCTAAATGCAATTAAATTGTATGACTAAAATTCTTGAATAGCACGTTTTACATGTTGTCATTTGTTTGTTTAAAATTTCAATAAAACTTTAAAAGTAAGATTAAGAAAGAATTTTCCTTTAGTGGGATCAGTAATATGAGTCACGTGTAATAGTCAGCAGAATGAATTGGTAAAAATAAAAAGACATTCAGGAAGTTTTTCTAACAAGAGTTCATCTTTATTTATGAACTCATGTCATCTTTACTTATAGCACAGTAGTGCAGTAGATAGTGTTGTCAACTAACACCAGGAGGTTCCATGGTTTAATTCTTGGCTGGGGTGCCTTATCTGTGGAGTCTGCATGTCCTCCTTGTATTTGCATGAGTTTCCTATGGGTGTTCTGGTTTCCTCCCACATTCCAAAGACATGCAGTAGGTGGACTGGACTCTCTAAACTGACCATAGGTGTGAGTGGGTCTATATCACGGCATCCAAAAAGCCTTTACTCGAATGGCTTTAACATGGCAGTAATAAATGTCCCTTTTGTGAGATCACAGTACAGTGAAGATTGGACAATTTGCCCTTTCCTCACTGAAGTATGATCTCGGAGTTGGTATATATAATTGGTGGGTAGTGTTGGGGGCACAGCCCCCCACAAAATCGAGTTCTATTACTGGCATTTTTGATGTTAAAGCCATTCGAGTTAAAGCTTTTTTGATGCCGTGATATAGACCCGGTGTGAGTGTGCTTGTGAGTGTGTGGTGTGGAAGAACTTCTGTGGCAGGGCAATAAACCATTGCTCTAGCTGATTGTTACTGGTGAAGTGACACCCTGAACCCATGTGCAAAAATGGGAAAAAGGGATTATGGACTCATGGATGGATGGAGTTCATCTTTATTTATATCATATGCAGACTATATCATGTATATAAATGTGTGTTCCTCATAGTTCAGGTGTACTAGAATGTGATATAACTCACGAGGATTGAATGTCTTACTGTTTGACAGTACATCAGTTTTTTAGTCTATATGTACATATTCAGACTTTTATACAAAGTGTGCATATTCATAATTATTGTACATGTTTTGTTACTCTCTACATTTCATGGAGTTTTTTTCTGTGGGTTCCATCTGAAAACGGACTATTCTAGTAGAACTTTCCCAGTTAAAATGCAAAGAAATAAATAGTAAATTACTTTTGACTTTCTATCCTCTAACAAGTTTAGAACAGTGCAAATTACCACACATTTATGCACAAGTCACAGGCAATGAACCATAAGAAGCCATAATCTTTAATAAAGAGTGGTGGTATGGTGGTAGCGTTGTTACCTCACATCACAGCAAGAGGTTCTCCCATTTGATTCTTGGCTTGGCTTGGGAGTGCCTTCTGTGTGGAGTCTGCATGTCCTCCCCACAGTTGGGTAGCATTCAAAAGACATGCGTGCGTAAATTGGCATGCGTTTATTGAAGGGTTGGGGGTCGAGTTGGCACCTCGGCGTTTCGTAAAAAAATCTACTGCCAATCATTAGCGGACTGGAGTTCCGCTGTGGCAGCCCCTTACCGGGAAAAAGCCGAAAGACAAACAACATTTAAATTGAAAGCTGGAGTATATATGGCTGTACAATGACAGCAGAACTCACAGGCGCTCCTTCAATTGTAAAAGCATTGAAGGTGCATTTCATAAATGTTAACATGAAAATTATATAGCAGTGTTTTTGAAAGACTTAAGCCCTTATTACTCCACATACCCATGCATCTCTAAGTATACTAACTACATAAAGATTGCACAATATTTGTGTTAAAGAGGAACTTTCTTATCTCTGGCACTACACAAGCAATTGATATTTTTTAGTAAAATGCTAGAATTCACAAAACATTCTGATTTCAAGTTTAACAAAAAAAAATGATCTTGTAAAACTTTATGGCTTCTGATGGCCAAATCAAGATGTACTGCACATTCAGATGACCTCCAGGTTTGCTGCAGTTAATACTGAAATATTGTAGTACTGTTTTAAACGCCTAGCTATAGCAGAAAAATGGGCCACCAGTAATCACTGGTATGGGTGCGTGTGTTTGTAGATGCCTGTATTTGTCACTGTATATGGGAGAAGTACAGGAACAAAGACAGCATTTAACAAAAGGAGGTGCAAAGCAGAAGGATGCATACTTCCATGTAGTATCATATTTCTTTTACTAAAACTTTCTTCTCTAAGAAAATAAAAAGAAACAATATTAGTATATCTCACAAATGTTTAAGAAGTATATATTATATAGCAGTTTCAATTTAACTTATTACTCATATAAAATGGTGCAAGGTAGAGACAAAAAGGGATATAGTAATTGCGTGTGTGTGTGTGTGTGTGTGTGTGTGTGTGTGTGTGTGTGTGTGTGTGTGTGTGTGTGTGTGTGTGTGTGTGTGAGAGAGAGAGAGAGAGAGAAATAGAGAGAGAGACAGAGACAGAGACACAGAGAAAAGCGCTGCCAAGAAAAGATGAAAAATATTGGGTTATTTTGATCTTTGTTGTACCATCATTCTGAATACTGACATTTTTCATAACTAATGAAGTGGAAAACAATGTTAGCATAGTTGATAAATATTTATGTGAGAAGTTATTGATGATGCTGCGAAGTTTTGGATGGGGAAAAAGAAGGAATTTGTGTAAGTGTCTAGGAGAATACACATCTGTGTGTGTGTGTGTGTGTGTGTGTGTGTGTGTGTGTGTGTGTGTGTGTGTGTGTGTGTGTGTGTGTGTGTTATTACATTTAGCATAGCCAGTCAAACTGGCTAGATTAACAGACATGGACTGCATTGTTTTAGATTAGCTCTCAATACAATTCACTCAACATGACTATGTGCAAAACAAATCTACACTAAACATCAATACTAGTATTATATTTGATAGTATCATGGTGGCACAGTGGGGACAGTGAGTAGTGCATCCTCACAGCAAGAGGTTCCCTTATTTGATTCTCAGCTGGGGTTCCTTCTCTGCATTGTTTGCATTTCCTCCCTGTGTTCACATTGGTTCTCTCTGAATGCTCCAGTTTCCTCCCACATCCCAAAGACATGCAGTTGGTAGATTGGACACACTAAATTCGCCAGAGGTATGTGTGTGTTTGTGCGCATGTGTCTGTCTGTTTGTCTCTGTGAGTGTGTGCATGTGTCTGTGATATAGAAGATCAGCTGTTGCAGGGCTAGCCACCCAGTAGTGTGAAAATTGACTCTCGATGATTGTCACGGTTGATGTGATACCCAAAACCCATTTGTAAAAATTGGTAAAAAGTTGTGAATGGATGGCTTGATAGATTTGATAGCACTGTAGCAAACGTCAAGCTGTATGCATGATGTTGGCGTGCTGCACTAGAAAATGAAAGAATAAGATCTATGTGAAATAATAATTCCAATGTCATAACATTCCATATACCCTCTTTACCCTTGGCTGCACTGAGTTCATTTTCTAAAGCAGATGTTGCAGTCTGGTACACCATACCTCCTCAAATTCATACCTCAACCTGCTTCCAACTACTCAGGCAGGTGCCCCTAGAACACTTCAACAAGTCATGCCTACGATATTGCTTTGATACTCAAAAAACCCAATAAGCACTACAAAGCAAAGCCTTCTCCTCTTCTCTTCAGTTTTCACTCACTTGCCCCAACCTTCCCTTATACCCCTCCACATAAGGACTTTAATCCATCAACTTACTCCTTCCTCTCTTCTCACAACTATCTTGGCTTGCTGTTTTTTTTTTTTTTTTTTTTACAAAATTGTGCACATGTACACATAATTATAGCTGAAATGTCACTATTTACTGTAAAATACTGCAAATGTCACTATTTACTGTAAAATTAACTACTGTAAATATCTCAGCTATGTTGAAATGCTTCCTCTTGGTACTGTAATCTTGCAGTTTTGAAAGAACTTTTCTCTCTAACTATATCTTATCCACTGTAATTCTCTTTAATACTCTCCTGACACTTAGATGCTGTATTCATATGGAAAGGTGACTGACAGAAATTTGGGGGGATTGATGGTAGTAAACAAGGAAATTGTTTTCTTGAGCTGGGATACAGGATCTGAATCGCTTATATGTAGGAAGGTCTTACTAGGCTTGATGCTATCTGTGGCCAAAAAATTACTAGAAAATGGAAATCACAATCTCAACTCACTGTAAAGAATGTACTGAATATTGCAAAGAAGATAAACAAACTGCAGGTAGGATCTTTAGAAAAAAGAAGTAGCAGAGTTCATATAAATAAATAGCATATGTGTGAGCAAAACATGCAAGACAATACTCAGGAAGAGGAGTGTAGTTTAGGGGAAGGCAAGAACTGAGCAATCTGTGCAATGCTGTAGTGAATAAAATTTTATAAAAAGAAAAAAATATTTTCCATGTAAATGTATATGCAGTGTCTGCACCTCAGTGTGCATTTTTTCTGAACAGTGGAATTGCATGACCCTAGAAATGGAAGGATGGCATAATGGTTAAGGTCTTAACCTCACACATACAAGGTACAGGGTTTGATTCTGACTTCTGATATTGCATAGGCTTGTAATAGGCTACAGTCTGATAGAATAGTATTTACCTATGAACTAGAGAAGTGACTTTCCCGTGACTGGATCATTACTTATTACATGCTCAGTAACTCAATGGTTAAGTATACATTGCAACTCCAGAGTATGCCTACCCCATGTAATGAAGCTGCTGGGTCTGTGTTCAGTGTACACCAGTTGTGTATTGCACACAGTTGTCTTCAACAGAGTATCTGCAGTGTCTCACACTCCTGGAATTACTTTCAGTAGATAATGTACGGTATACTGTATCTACAACATCTCCACACACTGTATTATACACCTTTCTGCTCTCTTGGAGATTTGTCCTGTATGAGATAGATTCCACTACATACCTGGTTAATAAACAGTGCACCATAAAAAGTATAAAACACATAAGTGTCCAGTGAGAGCTAGGCTCCTGAAAATACACCAAAGAAAATCCAGAAACCATTCTTTATTATTTATTTATGCATTCAGTTAATGATCCATTTGGTACTATCATGCTTCATAGTGTGGCATACAACATGCAATATGCCAATACAGATGTATTTAGTTTGCACTATATTCCACTGGCACTATCTTGATTCACATTACACTTGGGGCTTTAACTGAAGATGCTTTAGTGGGCAGTACCAGATGCTTTTATGCTCCATGGTGCAAGCATTCCCACAGATATTATTAAAGGGGCCCTGCAAGGTCCTGCACTCTTTGTTATATACAGTCTTGATAAATGCTGTGGATATGATACCCATACTGCACCATGTAGTTTATGCAGAAGACCTGGTGAGCATTTAGTCTGAGGAAAATTACCATATCATCCCTTTTCAGCTACAATTAAACTTTTCATGCCTTTGTAACTGGTTGAGGAAGACCATCTTACATTGGAATGGAAATAAAGAAGGAAAGGCATTTTATTTGGAAGCACTATCAAGGTAAATTCTTTATTACTGCCCATTCAGGAGACTTTCTATAATTAACTCCTCCTCCTTTGTCTCCATCAGGTAGTACAGTTGATTTCTAATTTGTCTTTAGTGTATCATTCTGAACTCCTTAAAGACAAAGGCAACAAAATGCTCTGCTGCTGTTGTTAAAAGCTTTCTAAACTCCTAATAGGTGAAGCCACATTAGGTATTGTCCAAGATGTTTTAGTGTAAGCAAATGCAGTATACCCTTCACCTTATATGTAATGTATCTAGCAGGAAGAAACATGTCATACAAATCCTACCTAATGGAATATGCTGTTTCTGCTACATGCTCCTCACTGGAAACACCCCATATTTAAGCATAACAATCATGTGACTGAGAGATCTGCAGCCCCCACCCTTCACTGTACACTTTTACTTAGCTTGTAGCAACCAAAGCACTGCTATGACTTGCATTCACAAACTGATGGAATGCAAATCTGTGCATACATCCTACCTAGACTTAGCCAAGGATTTTGACACTATCCCCCGCTCAGGCACCATTGACAAACTTACCCAGCTAGGTATCAACCCTTATATTGTTAGATGGGTCACTAACTGGCTCACTGATAGAACCCTGAGCTGAACGGTGGAGGGGCACTGACCACAGCTCTGATCTGTGATATACAACAATAAGTATCCTATTTCCTTGCTTATTTTTACTAGTTATTGCTTATTCTTACCATTTATTGCACTTTTTGTTGTCTGCTGCCTACTTTTTTGCTGTATTTTATTGCTATAAACTAATTTGCACTGTTGTACTGCAATTGTCTGCCTTACTGGGCCTGTTAAATCGCATTTGCTACTGTCACACTGTTCCTAAAGCTTTTATAGCTAGTTTCACTGTGTGAAATGTATTAACTGGATATTTTCTCCATTTAAGCATCTGTTTGTTTGTTCTGATTTTCCTGCCAATGTGTTTATCATATAACTGATTTGTTTGCTGTTAAAAGCATTCTCTAGAGTCTCCTTGCTCCTTTTTCTGTTTAAAACTTTCATTTAGTATCTCACTGCTGTGATAAACATTTCTGTAGTGTTTTCTGCTAAGAAAGTGTAGCTATCAGCTGTAGCATAGTTTACCACCCTCTCTCCCTATTGCTGTCTTGTTCTTAAGCTTGGTGGCTTTGCAGTTGCCCGCCCCTACTGTAAATTTGATCTGGGACACTTCTCCCAGTCCAATCTCATTAGCTCATTCTGCCTAATACAGAGAGAACATTTGGGAAGGCCAATCCCCTTAGTTTATTTCCCTTGAATTATCTTCTGTTCCTCCTTTCAGCTTCTTTTACAGTATTTGTGTTTCCTTCTCCTACTCTATTACTTCATCTTGCTTTTTCTGATACTTGGTCTCTAAAGTGTTCAATTGCATCTTTTCTACTACATTTATTATTATTTGTTTTTAGCCTGTTTAAATTGTAAGTGTCATTCTAAGCCTCTTATTTTTGGTTTAAGCACTTGGGATTTAGGCCTATCCCTTAGCTCTCCCTGCCCTCTCTCCCTCAGATTCTAACAAATATAGATGGACAATTTCCAATGGTTTCTCCTGCCTGCCTGGTTGATATGGGCATCCTGAGACAGTGTAGCAGCTGCCTTATGTACACGAACAACCATCTATTACTACCACCTAGGAACACAATTTGTGAGAGATGCAATTACGTTAAGAACCTAAAGTCTATGCTCTCTCCCTCACAAGCCCGTATATCTTGCACTGAGAAGGTTGTCAACACAATCACTACACCTCAAACACCACCCACAACTGTACAACACACACCAACATTTGCGGAGGTTCTCAACAAAAACAAATCCAAACAAAGGAGACCTCAGAGCACATACAAATTCCACAACCCTCAGCACCACATATCATGTGTAGTCCACACACCTGTGTCTCGCAATCACTAAGGCCTAACCATAAACCCAACATATTAGTCATAGGAGACTCGATTGTGAGACACACAGATGTGCTTCTCATCAGGCAGGATAAGGAGAAAGTCACGGTTAATTGTTTGTCAGGTGCCAGAATCCACCATATCACACACACACTCAAGTCTCTCAACAAGAGGTACTGTTATGACTTTTTCATAGCCCATGTTGGTATGAACAACTTGAGATGTACCTCCCTGGACTAAATGAAGTGAGACATGATTGAGCTTGCTGAATATGTGGCCCTTGTAGGTATGTTCCTAGCCTTAAGCAGCATTCTACCATCACCAAAAATTATGCCTCGATACAAACAGAAAATGACTGACTTTAACAATCGGCTTAGTTTCTGTTGTCATTCCAGGGAGATCCAGTACCTGACAGCCTGGGAAGATATGATCGACAGACCAAGATGTTTTGCTAGAGATGGCCTGCATCTGTCTCACTTGGACTTCAGGCTTCTGGCAAAGGCTCTTGCCTCCCCCATAGTGCCTTTTTTAGGAAAAGTCATGAGGTCGATACTACCAACATAAAAATTTCAACAAAAATCAAATTAAATGTCATGCTGCTAAACACTAGGAGTCTAAACATGAAACTGCACTCATTGCAAGCATTCTTAATCCTGGAAGATGCTGACATTTGTGCAATCACAGAAACCTGGTTCAAAGCTGCAGAGAGCACTCAGCCTTACCTGGTTACTCATTCTAGCATACATTCAAACCCCAAACCATGGGCAGTAAAGCCAAAGGAGGTGGAATTTCAATATATTTTAAAGTCACACACACACCTCCAGGCTGGTCACACAGCATGATGCACAGGAGACACTCTGAGTGCAGTTAATCACTGACAAGACCCCTATTCAAATCATGGCTATCTACAGGCCCCCAAATTTGACTCAAGATGCCACTCCATCTATCTGGACCTCTTTTAATCTATCAAGATTCAACCGTTTAACCTGCTCCTGGATAACTTTAACTACTCAACCATAGATTGGAAAAACTACTCATGCCAGAACACAAATGTCCAGAGATTCCTCGACTTTATCAATGCAAATGCCTTGGAACAGCTAGTTGATAACCTCCAAGAGGTGATAATATCTTGAACTTGATATTAACCAACATGAGTAACCACTGCAGCACCCCTATAGTATCATCCTCCCTGGTAAGATCCAACCATAAAGAAGTCACCTTCAAAGTCACCACCTTCCCTGATCTCCCTCTGTCTAGGATAAAAAAAAGACTTCTCCAAAGCTGATTACAACCTCCTGAGGGATGGTATAAACAGCTTCACAGCGCCCTACTCCTCTTTAGGAACTGCCACCAATGTCCACATCTACACCAAAGTACTATACGAGCATTTATATAAATGGATGGAATCAGGAATACCTGACAGGACAAAGTCATCTTCCGCAAGGAAGACTAAACCTGCCTGGTGGACATCTGCAATAAATAAACTATATAACAAAAGGAAAAAAAAATTGCTGTCCAGGACCAGGAAGGAGCAGGTGCCCAATTGGAAGCAATCTCTCCTTAGCCTGAACAAGCACATAAGAGCACTAGAGAAATCCTCTAAAGCCAACTTCAAGTCCAAATTGGCCACATCTACTAGAGACAATCATAAGGCCTTCTTCATATATGTCCGCAATCTCAAAGGAAGCACCCAGATCTGTTCAGAACTGGTGGTCAAGGACACCACCTACACAAATGCTATAGCCAACCTAATGGCTGACAGATTCAGTGAAAACTTCATCCATTTATCCCCCCATCAATAAATCAGGGCATCCTCAGTACCTGCCCCGCACCCCTTATCTCTAAGAAACAGGTCATCACTGCCCTCTCAAAGGAAAAAAATACAGCCTCCATGACACCTGCTAACATCCCAGGCTGCATCCTACATGAACTCAGGCATGAACTTGCAGCACCATTAGGCACCCTACGTACCCAGAGTCTGAGTACCAGCTTTGTCCCAGCCAAGTGGAGGACAGACACTGTCATCTTTTTACACAAAGGTGGAGCATCCACCAATCTGGGAAGTTATAGACCCATCAGCCTAACTAGATTGATCTGCAAGGCCATGGAATGAATTATCATGGACTTCATTAACAGGGACATTGGCGACCTCCAAACACTCAACCCCACATAGTTTGGCTTTTTGAAGGGGAGCTCATGTCTGTTAAATGTGGTCAACTTCTTTGAGACAGTCAGCAAAACCATGGATGAGGGGAAGACAATGCACACCACCTACCCTGACCTGGCCAAAGCCTTTGACACTATTCCCCACTCGGCATAATAGATAAACTCTCTCAACTAGACATCACTCCATATGTTGCCAGATGGGTAGCAAACTGGCTCACTGATAGAACCCACCTAATCAAAATAGGGGAAGCCACCTCAAGCAGTAGACCCATAACGAGCGGCGTACCCCAGGGATTGGTCTTGGGGCCTTTGTTATTCGGGATATACTTCTCTGAAGTGAAGGTCAAAACCAGTGGGTTATGGCTGACCAAGTTTGCAGATGACTGCAAGCTGGGCCCAGTCATCAATTTCCCAAGTGATGTGGGTGTCCTCCAAGAGGGTCTTGCCCAAGCAAATGACTGGTGCCAGAAACATGGCCTCAAGTTGAATGCCAAAAAATGCATCATCATCCCCTTTAGGGAGAGTGACATCCCCACATACTATCAGTCATAAGGGATTTGTGCACCCAGGTTGATAGCAACCTGACGTTTGACCACAATGTTTCTTCTGTTGTACGGAAAGCTTTCTACATGACCCACCTCATAAGTAAGGGTATCTCATCCAGTTACAAGGAGGTCATAACATCCCTGTATTCTTTCCTTATAAGGCCAATTATTGAGTACAATGCCCTCTTTGGCATGTACCTCACAAAGCAGATGCAGCAGCTGGAGTGACCACATAGGTTTTTCACCAGGAGAATCCAGGGCCTCAAACATCGACCCTACACAGATAGGCTTAAAGCCCTGTCTCTCTACTCAGTTCCATACAGACTCCTGACCTCTATCTGGCATACAAAGCAATCTCAGACCCTTCCTTGATGGGACTGCTGCATATCTGCAAGTCAAGCTCCACTCGAGTAACCCACACGCGTGACCTCAACCTGGTCTGTGACAATGATAGGACTTGTTGGTGGGAGATATTTGTGTTCCACAGGCTCCCTCATCTGTGGAATAGACTCCCTCTCCACATCAAGCAGAGCACCTCATTAACTCTTTTTAAGCGCAACCTGGATAACTGGATGGGAAACAGAAAATACACCCCTGGGATTCCACCTGTATCCCTGCTGGACAGGGGCTTTGGGTGCTGACTTGTCTAAACATTGGTTAAACTCTTGGCTAAGCTTATAAGGTCATCAGGGCCAATAGTCTAGTAGCTTCCTATGATCCTATGATCATCTATACATTCAAAATAGGGGAAGCCACCTCCTATGGCAGACCTGTAACAGTGGTGTTCCACAGGGATCAGTCCTGGGACCTCTACTGTTTGGAATCTATTTCTCTGAAATACAAGCAAAACCTAAAGGTCTATGGCTGACAAATTTGCTGATGACTGCATACTGGGAGTGGTCATAGAATCTCCAAATTATCTAAACATCCTACAAGAAAGTCTTTCATAAACAAATGATTGGTGCCAAAGTAAAGGCCTTAAACACAATGCAAAAAAATGTATTATCATCCCTTTCAGTAAGAGCAATGTTCCTAACTACCACATCATTAGCAACACCCTATGTATGCACTCAGTGGTGTGAGACCTGGGCACATGGGTTGACAGCAACCTTACTTTGATCACTGTGTCTCCAGAGTGGTAAGAAGAGCATTTTATATTGCTCATCTCATAAGTAAGGTCATTGCCTCCAGAAAAAAAGAAATTATAACCTCCCTATACTCTTCCCTCATTGGGCCAATAATTGAGTACAAGGCTCCTTTTGGTATGTACCTATCCAAGCACCTGCATCAACTGGAGAGATCACAAAGGTTCCTCACAAGGAAAATTCAAGGTCTTCAGCATCTGTCCTATGTAGATCATCTGAAATTACTGTCACTTTATTCTGTTTCATACAGACTACTCAGAGGTCATCTCTGCCTTGCATATAAGGCAATCTCTGACCCTGTTTTACTGGAAATGGTGCATATTGCAAGTCAAATGGTACACGTGTTACTCACTCTAAAGACCTTAACCTGGTATGTGACATTAATCAAACCTGCTGGAGGGTCAGATTTATCTCCAAGTGGTTACCACACCTTTGGAACAGACTCCCACTTCATGTCAAACAGAACACCTCATTGGCCCTCTTCAAACTCAATCTGGATGATTGGATGTGTAACCATAAATTAACCCCAGGAGTTCCACCTGTGTTCCTCTTGGACAAGGGCAATAGGTGGTGATCATGGAAATAAGGGTAGAACTTGGCTAAGCTTGTAAGGGCCCTATGGCCATTAGCCTAGTAACTTCCTATGATCCAATGATCCTATAAAAATATTCTCTGTAAAGCCATGGAGTGTATTATTATGGATCTCATAAACAAGGACATAGGCAATCTCCAAGCACTTGACCCCACCCAGTTCGGATTCGTCAAGGACAGATCTTGCCTGTTGAACCTGGTTGACTTATTTGAGACTGTCACCAAGGCCCTGGATGAGGGAAAGTCAATACATACAGCTTACCTTGACTTGGCCAAGGCCTTTGACACAATTTCCCACTCAAGCATCATCAAAAAGCTAACATAACTTGGCATAAATCCCTATCTCATCAGGTGGGTGGTCAACTGGCTCACTGACAGGGCCCTCAAGGTCAAAATAGACATCTCCACCTCTGATAGCAGACCCGGCACAAGTGGAATTCCCCAAGGATCTGTCCTTGGATGCCTACTTTTTGGCATCTACTTCTCAGAGGTCCAGACAAAGACAAAAGGCCTGTGGCTGACCAAGTTTGTGGATGACTGTAAGTTGGGTGCTGTCATTGACTCCCCAAATGATGTTAACATTCTGCATGAGTGTCTCACAGCAACTAATGACTGGTGCCAAAGTTATGGCCTCAAGCTAAATGCAAAAAACTGCATCATCATATCATTCGGCAGAAACACGTCCCCTACTGATTATCACATCAACAGAAACCCCCTAAACACACAACCTGTGGTGAGAGACCTGGGTACTCAGGTTGACAACAATCTCACATTTGACCATCAGATTGTGACAGTGGTCAGAAAAGCCTTTTACTTGATTCATATCATAAGTAAAGGGATTGCATCCAGAAAAATGAGGTTATTACCTCTCTATACTCCTCCCTCATTAAACCAATTGAATATAACGCCCCATTTGCTATGTACCTCTCCAAACATCTGCACCAACTGGAAAGACCACAGAAATACCTCACAAAGAGAATCCATGGCCTCCAACACTTGTCCTATGTGGACAGGCTAAAATCACTATCACTCTACTCAGTATCATACGGATTGCTCAGAGATAATCTGTGTCTCACCTACAAGACAATATTGGACCCTGCCCTACTAGAGATGTTCCATATCCATAAGTCTAACTCCTCGCTTATTACCCACTCAAAAGGCCTGAATCTAATATGCAACATCAACAAAACCTGCTGGAGAGACAGGTTTGTCTCCCAGTGGCTGCCCCATCTCTGGAATAGACTTCCCATACATGTCAAACAGAGTACTTCACTAACCCTCTTCAAGTGCAACCTTGATGAGTGGATGGGAAACCAAAAATTTATCCCAAGAGTTCTACCTGTGTACCTCAGTAACAGGGGCAATAAGTTCTGACTGAGGTTTTTTTTTGGGGGGGGGAATAAACTCTTGGCTAGGCTTGTAAGGGCCTGGGGCCATTAGCCTAGTAACCTCCTATGATCCTATGATCCACTGGCCATTAACAATGTTTAAAACAGCAATCATGCTTTTCCTGTGCTTGGTTCGAAAATGTGGGATAAACTGTTAAAACTGTAAAACATTCTACAAATCCTAAACTGTTTAGATCATTGCTTTTTACTAATTAGAAGTTATGACCCTTCTGGAAAAGATTTCTGATTCACCCATTTTTCATAAAACCTCCACCTAATAACACTAACAAGTCAAATCTCTTCCTTTCATTTTTGTGTAACTAGTTTAATTCAGACATTGGATGATTTCTCTGTGACTCCAGCAAGCCTGTGTAAATGTTTTAATACAACTTTACAGATCCGCTTTCCTTCTGTATAGCTTATGCTACTTTCTTTAATTGATATTTAACATACTAACACTTCTTTAGTTCAATAATCACAGAAACAGTCCTAACTGACCAACCAGACCACAATATTTGGCATCTTTACTCTGTTCTCCTTATGTTTGCTGAACTACTGATTAAACAGTTTACTCTGTGTCTGCGTTCTCATCCAGAGATTATGTGCTTTATATGCCATGTCCTTTCATAACAGGCACAGTTTTTCAGATAAGTTATACATCACATTTTGTTTCATTCTTACTTTCACACTACATTCCTTTCTTTAATTTGATAACTGTTTGGACTGTGTACACCTACTGTATTTACTCCTTAGACTCTCCTGCATCTTCTTTATATATATATATATATATATATATATATATATATATATATATATATATATATATATTAGATGATATATGGTCAATGAGTCGATGATAGACAGAGACAATAAGCCTATTTATTCTAACCAAGAACAATTCACCTGTCTTTGTCTCTTTAGTCTGTTATTTACTTTTATTTATTTTATTTATTCATTTATTTCCATTTGTCTACTGGGAGGTCTACTGGACTAGGGTGAGCCCATTTTCAGTAGAGGCCTAGGGAGAGAAGCTGTAAAAACAAACAACATGATAAAGCTACAGCATCAAAATACAGAAATTAAGCAGCGATGGTACAGAACTTTACATTACAGAATAGGGGATAGAATAAAATAGGTTATACTAGTTATACAGATGTTAGATTTAAGAATGTAAGCCAAACAAGAATACAGTTGAATGACATGGGATAACAGCGAATGTGTGAACAATACAGTATTGCAGTTTTGCAGTAGAGAGGGAAAGATGGAGAGCAGCAGATTGAAGATTCTGAGAGTGAGGGACAGCCTTAGAGCTATTGTAATATAAGCACAAGGGCACCAGAACCATAAAGCGAGAGGGAGGGAGTGCCCCCTCCACACTTTTACAGTTGCAAGACCATTACCTAGGACCACTCCAAAACTCCACAGTGGCAGCATCTTCTTTAAGGAGGACCCATGCATGCGTTGCACGCCAATGCGGATTTAAACAGCAGGCGGAATTTAAACTATAGTGTTCCATTCAGCAAATATTTCAGGTTTTAAGGAGAGTTGTAGTGTTTTTGCTGATCTGCCAGAGTCATGCTTCTGGGTACAGAGAGTTTGGTTGTTGCCTGAGTGTTCTTTGCCCATTTCAGGAGAGGACATTTGCTGGTTCTGCTCCCGAGTGGTGTGTGGTGCCCAAGTGTTCTTTGCTTGCTGAATATCATCACATTTGTTGTTGTTGCCCCATTTCAGATACACTTTTTAAGGAGAGGAGTTTTGCTGGTTCTGTGCCTGAGTGGTGTGTGTGGGTGTGCGTGTGCTCGAGTGGGGGGGGTGCACCTGAGTGTGTGTATGCATAAAATGCCCCAATTGGGTATACCTGGTGGCTAGCGTTATTCAGTCTCAAATCCTGTACCTTGGTACAAGAAACAAGAGCCTGAGTTCTCTACCCACACCACCACTTGTGCTTCAATGAGTTGAGTCCATAACTCTCACCTGTCCAGATTTTCACAGAATATTTGAATCATACATTTGGTCTGTTACTCTTAAAATATGTGGTTTTCTGGCAAATCAGTGAGAACTGAATTCACTAAATAATGGTAGCCCTTTAAGTTTCAGTCTTCCTATCTTTCAGGAAACACATGGTAACACAAAAGACTTGATTCTAGCAACTTTCTAAGATTATGCAAGCAATGCTTAAAATGTGTCCCTGGTTTTGGGTCTTTGACCCCCCCCCCAATAAATTTTGCCTTTTTCTGATTTCTTGTCCTGCGAAGTTAAAAGAATTAGTTGCGTGTCAAATGGATTTTACAAGGAGCTGAGAGCTTCAGCAGAAGAGAAGTTTAGTGCTGCTTACGTCAAACCCCTTTGCATTGTTAGTAGCACAGCAGGTAGTATGCTTGCTTTTAATGTAGAAGGATGTGGTTTCTATTCCTACAGTATGCAGATGGATCACTGATACTGTGTTGTACTTAAAAGGGAATGTGAATGTCCTCCTTTAGAGGAGTTACCTAGTAACTATGAACCTGTTCAATTTGGCATCCATTCCCTATTGAAATATTACTAGTTTATCATTTTGTAATGTAACATAGGCAATCTATACTTCAAGGGCAACAGGCACTTTATTTGTAGATGAAACAATGAAATATAAAGTTATTTTCTAACAACAAACTCTTCATTAGTTATGAGGAATTATTTAGATGACTTTTACTTCTGCAGAGATTTTGCATATTTACTGATATTTGTGGATTATAATGACAGAAGTTTGAATGGCCTTATGTAGTTGAATTTTCTGAAATGGGCAGTTTTATAGGTTCATAGGTTCATAGGTAGGTACTAGGCTATCTGCCTGAGGGCATTTATAAGCCTAGCCAGAGTGTGTCGACTTTCACCGCCCCATTGATTAATTAACTGATCCTCTGTCAAACAGAGCCAATGAAGTGATCCCAGGGGTGTATTTTCTGTTACCCAGCCACACGTCAAGGTTTCTCTTGAAGAGTGTTAGTGAAGGGCTCTGCCTGATGTAATTTGGAATTTTGTTCCAAAGCATGGGGAGTCTCTGTGATAGGAATATATCCCTCCAGCATGTTTTATTTATTGCTGTGATGAGATTTAGCTCACTAGAGCACGTGGCTCGCAGTGACTTGGATTTCTTTAGGTGGAGCATGTCCATCAAATCTGAGTTGGACATGGCTTTGTAAGTCAGGCAGAGATCATCTCTGAGTAAGCAATATGCCACTGAGTACAGCCGGAGTTTTTTCAGTCGGGCTGCATAGGACATATGTTTGAGGCCAGTAATCCTCTTGGTGAGGTACTTTTGTGGTCTTTCCAGCTGTTGGAAGTGTCTTGTGAGGTACATCCCAAATGGGGCATTGAACTCTATGATGGGTCTAATGAGTGATGCGTAGACAGGCACTATAACCTCTTTATTTCTAGATGCGAACCCTTTAGTTATTAGATGGGCCACATAGAAGGATTTCCTAACTACTTTGGCAATATGATTGTCAAAGGAGAGAATACTATCTACCTGGGTCCCCAGATCTCTTATTCCCTCTTCTCTATTAAGGGGGCTGCCACCTATGTGGTAATTCGTGGGTGTTTTGTTTTTCCCAAATGGGATGACTATGCATTTTTTGGCATTTAGCTTGAGGCCATGACTTTGACACCAGGTGTCTGTCTCCGTAAGGCCCTTTTGGAGGATGCCTGTGTCAGCTGGAGAGTCAATTATGGCTCCCAGTTTGCAGTCATCAGCGAACTTGGTTAGCCATAGTCCTCCTGTGTTTGCCTGTACCTCTGAGAAGTATATGCCAAACAGTAGGGGTCCCTGGATCGAGCCTTGCAGGGCACCACTTGTGACTTGTTTAGAGTCGGACCTGGAGCCTGCTATTCTTACCATTTGAGTTCTGTCTGTAAGCCAGTTGGCAACACATCTTGTGACATAGAGGTTTATGTCCAGATTGGTGAGTTTTTCTGTAATACCCGAGTGGGAAATGGTGTCGAAACCTTGGCGAGGTCAAGGTAGGCTGTGTGAACCACCTTTCCCTCGTCTATGGCCTTGGTGACTGTCTTGAAGAAGTCAACCAGGTTTAGTAGGCATGATCTGCCCTTAACAAAGCTGAACTGGGTTGGGTCAAGTGTTTGTAGGTTCCCAATGTCTTTGTTAATGAGTTCCATGATGATGTGCTCCATAGCCTTGCAGACCAGGTTAGTCAGGCTTATGAGGCGATAGTTACCAGGGTCAGTTGTGGCCCCTCCTTTGTGAAGAGGAATAACTGGTGCTGTGTGCCATTCTATGGGCACATAGCCTGTGGAGAGGCTGAGGTTGAACAGCGTGTTTAGGTGGAGGGTTAGTTTGTTCTGTAGTTTGTGCAAGATGCAGCCTGGGACACCATCTGGTCCCATTGATGCTGTGTTTTTGGCTTTTAAAAGGGCTGTTTTTACCTGTGCGTCTGTGATTTTTGGGACACTACACTTTTCCAGTATTGTTGTGAGCACTTTTGGAGGTGAGAGGGGGTGAAGTTTGCACTGAATCTATCTGCCAGGATGTTGGCAATATCAGTAGGTTCAGTATATTTTGTGCTATTTTGCACTAGTTCAGTGCATATCTGTGAGTTGCCACTTAGATTCTTAACATAGCTAAAGAAGGCTTTGTGGTTATCTTTTGAATCCTTGGCTATTTTTCTTTCGAAGTTAGCCTTGGATGATTTCATGAGGGACCTTAGTTTCTTACTGATACTGATCAGGGATGTCTTTCCTTCTTGGGATTTGCTTTTTTTCTAAACTAGTTTCCTCCTTCTATTGTATAGCCTGTTTATTGCAGGGGTCCACCAAACTGGATTCCTTCTCTTAGAGGAGTGAGTCTTGGTTTTGCTAGGGATGGCACAATCCATGCATCCTTGTAGGTGCTCATAGAGTGCATTTGTAAAGGTTTCTGTATCTTGGGTAGCATTACCCTTTAGCGTGAGGGCTGTGAAACTTACCATCTCCGTCTTAAGTAAGGTGAACTTCCAGGCTGACAGACACTGGATCCTCCTTGAATGTCACCAGAAGCTTAGCCAATTGTTGAAATTGATCATTTTTTTGTCATTGGTTTATACATTTTCTTTCATTGCTTGCTAGAAAACCATTCAAAACTACAAATTTAAAACACATTCTAACAAGTGGCACTGTATTTGACAAGGAATATAATTTAATACAATCAGGAAGGTGAATCAAAGAACACATACATGTATGCATGGCTCTAAAAATGTGTAAGGAGCCTATGGTTTGAAAACAGCCCGAGGTAAGCTTGTCCTCCACTGGCCAGATGCAAAATGAATGTGGGTTTTCATGCCGTTTCATTGAATGTGAGTTTCAAGGGCACTGAAGTTTACTGCTCAAGTTCTCATGCTAAGTCTGTTTTCATTGCAAGACTGCATTGTTTATTTAGCAACTGGTTCAGTGTTTCTGCTATTTTATTTCAATTTCTGTAATCATTGTAGAAGTACATAAGAAAACAGTATGCACACTGACAGATTTGAACAGTGTCTATGGTAACTGAAGAGAAATAGCCAAGTAATGGAACACTGGAGGGCCTGGGGAAGTGGATGCTGCTGGAGCAGTAGGGGGGTTGCTGCAGGAGGGACTGCTCTGGGTGTGGCCCAATCTATTACCCTGCCTAGGGCTCCATTTAACCATGATCCAGCTCTGCTATTATGCTCTGTTATAAGAAAGTATTTCTATATTGCACAGCTTATAAACAAATTGATTGTGACTAGATCTAGAGATGTTATTGTTCCCCCTTTACAAAACCCTCATTAGATCAATCATTTTGTATAATGCCCACTTTGGCATCTATCTGTTCACACCCATGCAACAATTGGAATACCCACAGACATACCTTACTAAAGGATACAAGTCTTAAACAATATGTCTTGCATGGACCACCTCAAAGATTTATCATTATACTCAGTATCCTACAGAGTGCTTAGAGATGACCTGTCTGGCATACAAGGCATCCTCCGAATTAATACTAATGGACCTACTGAACATCAGCAAGTCAAATGGCATCAGAAATAGCCAGGTATCTAAGCTGAGTGTTGTGGAGAAATGGACTATTCATTCAAGTCAAACAAAGCTCATCCCTATCCATATTCAAATGCAACTTGGATCTAAGGATGGCAAATAGAAAATGCACTCCAGGTTTGCCCCTCAGGCCACTAATGGATAGAGGCAGATCCTAAATGCTGCATCCCTTACATGCGTCCCTCAAATTATCTATGGTATGATCACAGCTATTCTCACTAGGGCTAATATACAATTATCAGCCATGGGGTAGGTAAGACCAATCAAGAAATGTTAATTCAAGTATCAAAAGGGAAACTGGCTAAGCTTAAAATGTCCTCCAAGTGAACCTACATTGTGGTAGAAAATAGTTTAAAAAATTGCCCCTTTTAGATCACTAAGTGCCCCTCTCACCCTCCACCCCCCCAAGTCTTCAACAGCTTCCAGCACCTCTGTATAGGCATCAAGAATTAATAGAAGATATGGTAGGTAACTCATACAGTAGATTGTGTGTGGCTGGGTGGCACATGTTGGACTTAGTAGGTTGGAAGCACAAATGTATATATGAGGAGTATGAGCCATAAGTGAGATGGGGAGGAAAACTAGGGAATATTGTTTTTTTTTTTAGTCAGTGCTGGTACATGTACATAGCCAATGGGAGAACAGGTGTTGTTTCAATGAAGTCTTAAAGCATTCAGGGGTGCTAGTAGACCTAATTGAAGGATGGAGAGCATTCCATAGTTTTGCTATAGCATATAGGTAATGCATTTGACTGGCAAAAAGGTTAGGCTTTGGTAAATTAAGGAGCATCTGACTTGACTGACTGATCGCAGAGGTCTATTTGGGTGATACATGGTGAACAGAGAGGAGAGGGCAGGACATCTAGGAAGCTTATAGATTAGCTTATGAGCTGTGGTTAGTTTCAGGTATGTTACATGTTGGATGGACTTTGTCAGCCCCATCCTTCAGTGTGTACCTGTATTCACTCATTGCTGATGCATCTTTTACTGACTGCCTTAAATGGTCAGCTGACTTGGATGAGCCTATTCTATTGCTTAATTCCCCAGAACCTGTTTGTAATTTCAAAGAATTAGACTTGTACATTATAACATAAGATAATTGCCACTAGACCTCTACAGAGTATTTTCACATGGAGTACTGATTTATTAATTGCAATGATTGTGTTTCTATTCTTGCCCAGAATTTCAAGGAATTAACTAGTATGCTAAACCATAAACTGTGTGTCATGTCACTAGATTTTTATACTGCATTTAAAAAGAGTTTTGATTTTTTTTTTGTTTTGTGGGGGTGACTGTCTATTAAACAGCTTGGTTGCACTAAAATTACTTATATATGTCTGAGAGTTGATAAATATCAAGTTCTAAAGCTTGATTTATTTGAGTCAATGTATGAAGAACTAATAACCCTGCTTTCATACTGCCTAATGAATTATTACTAACTCTGCTTTACTGCCCCTTGACATTTGCTTTAATTCCAGAAATCTTGCATTAAACCTGATTGTATTGCATTTTGCATTATCTGCTTAGGTATCAGCTGAGACTTTCTGTATTATATAAAAGGATGACTTTCTCTTTTGAGGTAGAGATTTGACAGCAAGTAGAAAAATACTGATTTGGGAAAACAACTTAATTTCTGAATGTTTTAACTGGATGCCAGATCTCTCAGACCATCTACCATTAACCTTTCACCAGCCATTTTTCCCTACTGACACTATTAACAGATGTGTTTATGTTGTCTCCATTTGTACCCCATGATTAGTTAAATACTAGTGTCACAAGTACAACTTTAGAAGTCATACGTCTCCTCTCCACAGAAGCCTTTTTTCTTCATTTCTTTTTTCTCTTAGCTTCCACATACTGCTTTTTCTACTTTGTTCAAACCATGAGTAGTTTTTGCAGCCCTCTTTCCTATACCTTATGATGGTTATCAGAGGAGGGGGCTGTCCAAGCATTAAACACTTCCCTCTGCCTGTCTGGCCAAATCTTAGAATTTGTAGTTCAGCTTACAAGCATTATACATGTGACTCCTTTTCCCAAAGACATAATGGTTCTTTACCTCTTGTTTCAATTCTGTCTTGAAACTAGTTTGACTGGGTAACATTTAGTTAAACCCAAGACCAAGCTGGAACGACTGTTGGTGCTCCCTACTCTCCTTGTGCAGTCATCAGGTAGGCTGTACCTCTATACAATACAGGTATTCCAAGAAAATCTCTCCACTAAACATCAACAGCCTCAAATACTAAATGGGGGATATCAGAGACACCTGTTTGTCATTCTGTATTTCTTTTAATTTCTCCCTTTTCCAGGACAGTGGAGTTGTCCAAGAATTAGGGGAGGTATAATGCTGTTAAGAAAAAATGCTTACCAGGCTTTTTGAATTATGAAAATAATGAGGGTTACCCCTGAGGAGTAAGTACCTAAATTGATTTTAGCCCAGTTACTGCTAGGAGATCTTACAAAGTTATCCCTAGGGATTAACTGCACTCCACCATCTGGTTCAGTCAAAGCATTGGAGAATCTCATTAATGTGGCTTACAAACAGGGAAAGAACCGGTTTCAAACTGGGTGAGTCCATGCAAGACAAAATGCAGGAGTTTTATTGGCTTATATGGCACGGTACAGATAATTGTGTCCAATCAGATGTAATTCTGACACTGACAAACATTTCTTGCTGAATCTCTAGTACACTTGAAAGATGCTTATGTACCTCAGCTCAGTCAGATTCAATCAGTGTCTCCTGCCTGGTCTCCTCTGTCTGAGCCCTTAGGAAGATTAGGCTCCGAGCTTAAAAAGGACATGGAAAATGTACTCCTGCTACCCAAATAAAATGTTCTGTATCATTTTTTAGATATCATTAACTGTGAAGTTATCACCTTCCAAAAGGATGTAGCCATAACATTTGTTGTGCTTGTTAATGTTCCCTTTTCCATCCAGGATAATATCTTCCTATCAGGAGAAGGAGACTGAGAGAGAACAAATATCCCCAGATCCCCAGAAACCCAAACTAAACTTCTAGGAGTCATTATCGATGATGAACTGAAGTTTAATACATACTTACTACACAGTATAAAAAAGACTCACCAGAAACTAGGTCTTTTATATCTTAACAAAAGATACCTAACATCCAATGCTAGACTATCCCTTGCCCAAGCTTTTCTCCTTCCCGCCCTTCTTTATGCTGCCCCTATATTTACCCATATCCAAACTGCTACCTTAAACAAACTTCAACAAACATATCATAAGATAGCTAGATTTGGTACAAACTCACCATATAATGCACACCACTGCCTATCCCTTAACTCCCTACAGTGGCTCGAATTTCCCCACTTATTGCAGCTATCTCAACTTCAAATGCTACACTCCTTTCTCTACAAACCTTCATTCTGCCCTACCTTCTCTTCTCTCATCTCAATCTATTCTCCTCCCCGTACTCTTCATACCTCTAACCAACTACTGCTACAAACCCACCAACCCAAAAAAACTATCGGCAAATACCTCTACAAATCCTCCATTGCCCAAACCTGGAACAAACTTCCCAGGGACATCTGTTCCATCATTCACCCATCCCACTTTAAAGAAAAACCCAAGGCTCATCTACTAAAATCTAAACTCTGTCCTTGCCAAGCCCCAACTTGATAACTTTCCCCATAACCTATGTCATTCCCCCCCTTTTTTTCTTAATCTGTCTTTGACCAAATCAAGCCTGTTTTTTTCTCCCAAATCTCTGATACCTGCACTGACAAAACAAACCAGTAATGTAAATATGTAAATATGAAACAACACTGCTACCCTGTAATATAATACAGGTATACTGCCTTTAATTTTCTTCTTTGATTTGTCTAACATATATATTGTGAAACCAATTTGTTCATATTCAACACTGTATAACTTTTGTCTCTTTTTTTTTAAGTATTATCATCTGTTTGTGTAAACTGTGCTTGTAAAAGACCTACTTAGTGATTGTATAACCTCTATTGTAAAACTGCTGCATTTCTTGGGGCTTTTCTCCTTGGGTCGCCACTGAAAATGGGTCCCAAGCCCAGTTGGACTAACCCGGTTAACAAATGTCAATAAATAAATAAATAAATAAAATTTCAAGCTCCTATTAAAGTCTATGGAAGGATAAGAAGACGGCATGGAAAAAGTGGAAATGCACCCAATGCAACCAAAGTGTGAAGCACTGTAGTGCCTTTCATTGATTAAAAGTAGCAGAGCAGAGTAAACTTGCCAGAAAGGATGCAAAAAATGTTTCTTTGGAAATAAACAGATCCAAACATGTAGCAATTCTATGCTGTTTTACAAATTAACAAACAAACTCAAGGGGGCCAACCAGCTGGGCCTAGCCAGTGCTACCAAGCCTGCCACTGGCTAACAGAATGAAGTAACCCTTAAAGAGTAGATCTAGTCCCACATCAGAAACATGGCATGCCAGGTTACTCAACCCAGAATTTAATGAGGCCTGAATTTGTTGGGCTGAAACATTACCAGTGGTGCCACAACCTAACTCGTATCAGAACAGCAAACAACTAAATCTTCTCATCGATAAACCAAGAACCAGAATGGAACACACGGTCACCAACACAGACGTGATGCTTGCTGATGATCCCCTAGAATAGTAGCCTTGTTTTAATTTAAAGACATTCACTATGAAAACAATTGCCTACCTCACTGAGGGGCCACAAGATATTAATAGTTTCTCTTTCTGGGAGATGCACTGTACATTCCTTAAGATGGCCTCTCCATGTGTATGCAGACCTATTCCTTAGAAATTTAATCTCTCCTTCTCCACAAGAGTTCTCTTTTTTTACCTGAACTACAGTAAAGATATCCCACTGTCCAAGTATCTCCTACCTCCTCCTTGTTATGGGCAATAGAACACTGACCAAGATAATAAAAAGGATATTTTATATGCAGTTACTTGATTATGTATACAGATATAGTCTACTTTCAACTTTATAATATGGGTTTAAAAAGGGTTTACCATCATTATGGCCGATATAACAGATGATATGTAAGTCAACATGGAAAAAGGCCATTGAACAGAAAGTATTTTTGCTGGCCTTAAAAAAATATTTGAAAGAGTGGACCACCCTCTTTTCTTATCAAGCTGTACAAGGAACACACTGAAAAGTGACCAAACTAGTTTTAATTGTATTTCTTCTAAGAACACTTGCAATAATCTCTAAGAACAGAATAACATATTTATATGTTCATATCTTTTTCTGGATTCAGGGTGCACATAACTGATTATCACACAGTCATATTGAATGTAAAGACTTAACTAAGAATTTAACATAAGCATAAAAAGTCTGAAAAAAAGAAGAATACACACTGTCCACCTAATCTGGCAAACAGCACTTATGGAGCTGCACTATAGTGCTGCCTACCTTCCCCTTCCCTCATTTAGTAACAGTTTTACCATGTTCCCACTGTATTTTTTATAGATTGGGCTGCATGACCTACTTAAAGAAAAATACATGTACTGCTATTGGAATATCCATTTTACTCAGTATTTATGATGGTCCTTACTGCTACTGTCTTCATCATGCCCACTTTTGGCACAGCTAAACCTCTACCTTCTCTTAAGCACTGTCCCCACACAGGTTGGTGGCTACAGAAGTCACACGGGTTTGTATGTTTGAAAATAAGCTTTATTTTTCTGATGCCTTGTAGACACTTGACTACTGCTGTATCTGTGGGCTGTGGACCATCGGTAATACAATATAACTGACATCACAGTGTGGGAGAGAGACAGACAAATTATTTAGAAGCTGATCTTAGACTTGTTTTCATACCAAAATTAAAAAAAAAAACTCTATTAAGATTGAGGGATATGTAGTAATGTGCTGGCACTGAGGATGTGTTTATTTTTCCAATTCATCTTCTGTCATGGCACCACATTTGTTCATCTGGCTAACAGTCATACAGGACATTGCAGTTGTGATGAAGGGCTGAAATCTTTGTGATTGCTAAACTTCCTTCTGCTCAAGTAGCTTGGTAATAATTATTTTATAATTATATGTCACCTCATAGTGGTTCATGCTAAAAAACTCAACTACACTAGTATTTAATTGTGGTTATGACTGATTTTTGGTGATATCTATAACCAGTGGCTGCAGGCAGTAACAGAAAGCAACACCGATTTGGGGTACTAGCAATTTGAATTCTTCAAGCTTATGTTTTCTTTCTTGTGCATGTTTGAGCTGTAATATTGTGTCGCCTGTAATTATATTGTTTTTGAAGTCTTACATGATCTTTTAATTCATGCAACTAATGTCTCTCAATTTGCTCCCAACCAGGCTCAGCAGTTAACTAATTAGTTACATTAATTTTACTTTAATCGGGTACTAAAAAGTTAGTGTCTCCAGTTTTATTTGTGTATTTTGCTTTATTTGGACATCTTTAAAACTTGTAATTATTTAGGTCTTTGGCAATAGCATAAAAGAATAATTTCTAAACTACTGACATACTAGGTTATATAACATTCTTCCAGCATCAGCTGAATATAACAATCTTTGCACTGCTAATGAAAATTGTCAATGTTTTTACTTTTTTTTTTGAACAGAGCCTATTGCCTAGTAACAGAATCATACTATTTTACACATTCCATAAATAACATCTCTATGGCATCATTTCATATTCTGTTAATGTAATTAAAAAATGGAGTGGTCTAGCTGGGACTTAAGCCAGCACGTTAAGTACAGGGTCTTTTTATTAAATTAACAGCAAAAGCCATTAACTGATATTTTAATTTATTTCTGAATACAAAAATATCAGTATGCTGGAAAAATTCCAGAATCACAACCAAACAATACATAATTCCTATTCAGCTTATGCATTAGAAAAAGAAAAATATTTGGCCATCTGTTCATTTAAACTGTTTTAGCATTAACAAAAAATTATGAATGTAAACGTACACAAGAGAGAAACTTTACTTAATTCTTCAGCAGTGTTATATACAAAATAAGAAAAACAAGGCCATTAAGAAATGAGTGGTTATTGTGAAGGGCCTTCAACACCTATTACTGATTTTTGGCCCATTTTCACAAGTAGTCCTTTCCAGCATAAATCTTAATTCCTCTTTTGCATTACAAAAGTAATTTTTTATACCATAAACCATATTAAATACAACACCCGCTAATGTCAATCCACTCAAGGACATACACTTCTATTTACTTACTGCAGTCTTAATCCGCTGTCACCTTGTCTCTGAAACTCTCAAAAATGAAAAATGAAGAGCGTCCATTGTTGTGCCTCATTGAATTTGTATAGCCTTCCCACTTTCTGCCTATTTAATCCACTGAAAAGTCAGCTAGCTGTTACCCCTCTAATCTTTTCCTGGGTACATGTATGAGTCCAGTATGACATCATATGTCATGTTCAGTTATTCAATTATTTAATCACTTTGAGGAATAACAGCATTCTATTAAAACAAACCACAGTAACTCTGACCACAGCAGAGCAGAAGACGTTTAGTGACGACATTCTATGTACCCTCTGTATAATAGTATCAACTTAACATTGTCCTGTAGGGATGTTCTGCATTATACATTCTCTATGTGAGATGACCCGACTGCAGAACAAGGTGCAGATTCACAGAAAAATGCTGCCTCTCGATACCGAATTATCTCTACTACAGCTTCGTAAGTTAATGTTCTCCTGAGACATAATGCAAACTTTAAACAAACCAAACTTTCAGAGAACAAAAGCACTTAAGAAATATCTAGTGCATTTACGATTTATTTTCTTTGGTGCACTCTCTTTTGAACATTTGATTTGTTCTAAGTTCTGTTCAGTTTGTTCTCTAGCACTTTTTTGGTGTAATAATGCAAAGTTTGAAGAAGCTCTCATCACAATGCGATTGTTGCAATAATTGGATAACTTTACTGCACTGTATTCAGATACCACAGATTACAGCTGCTTGTTACGGAGTAAGGTCAGTTGTTAGAAACAGCATGCCACAATGGCTGTGATAACTATACAAAAGCTTACAACTTTCAAAAGAGTCTCTGGGACAAACCAATCAAAGATTTAATAAAAGTGCTCATAGTGGTGCATTATGACGATTTTTAGAAAGCAGTGAAAAACTTACCTCAGAACTGTTGTTTGACTAGTCAATAGTCTTTGAAATGTCTTCATCTTACTCCTGGAACTGCAGAGAACTTTTGTAAGAAGCTGCATCTCTCTATCCTAATCTTATATGTTAACATTTTTTGTAAGACTGCACATTGCTCCCATCCTCTTAGCTTTACAATCAGGGACAAAGACAAAAAATAATGGAGGACAAAGACACCAAATCAAGAAAAGGTTTTAAACATTTATATTTATATTTATATATTTAGAAAGTTGCTATAATAAGTTTAGCATGTATTTTCTGAAGGATATAAAGTCTGGAACTCAAATTTCTGTTGTTATTTAGTGACTGCAATCCTCAACTAATTTCCAGGGAGATTTTGTGAAATCAAATACATTTAAGAATTATGCAGTCTATCCTTCCTCAATTTTTTGTCTGTTCCTTCATGTTCTTCAAAAGCATCACTGCAAATAATGCATCATTTTCTTTAGCAGATAAAGTAATCATGGCTGTTCTAATTTTCATGTTCCTTAAGTTATGAATGTTGACTTTTGAGACAGTTTATATACTTAGACCTTCTTTATAAGGTGAAAATACTTGTTGGATAGGATTCAGTCCAATTTTCAGCTAATAAAGGAATAGAGTTTTAGATTATTTCATCTTCAGAACACTTTTACAATAACAGAAAGGAAGTTTTATAAGAAATATGCTACATTTTTAATGTCTGTCATTGTAGGGGATTCAAATCATATGGCACACCTCTTGGAATAAAAGCAATAAATTCATAGCTATAGACAAAAGATTCACCTTGTATTACAACACTGCCCACTTCGTCATCAGTGATGACTTTTCCTCGTATCAGTATACAGATGCACAAATGGATGCATGACCTAGGCAGTGTAAGGCTTACTATCCCTATAGACGTCTGACACTGCTGTGTTGTAAGGAGCACTTGTGGTGGCATTGCTACACATATTACTCTTAAAAGTCACAGTATTTTCAAAGTTCTTCTGCCAGGACTACCTCCTATGGCCCATTTCAGTAGAAAATGATACAGTTACGCTGTCCAGGCTACGAGTTATTATCATGCAAAGCGCTGTCCCTTAACCTGTCAATGCAATTATCATTTGTTTCTTAGGGACTTTCATAGTTTCATAGGTGTGTACTAGGCTAACGACCACTTGGGCCTTTTTAAGCCTAGCCATGCATCCCAAACCTCTGACAAGCTCTGGTACCCTTGGTAAGTGCAAACAGGGGTGTGGAAGGTGAAACATTTATAAGCAGGTGCCTGGGAGATGAACCATTAACAGGCTGCCTGTGTGCATTAGAGACATAGGTACCATTTAACCCAATTGTCCAAATTACACTTGAATTGGGTTATGGAGGAACTCTGCTTCACATGGATGGGGAGCCTGTTCCAGAGAAGGGGTAGTCTCTGGGATGCATACCTGTCTCTCCAGCAGGTCCTATTTATATCACAGGCAAGGTTTTAAGTCTTTGGAATGGATAACTCTGGTGCTGTTTGTTTTTCAGATATGCAGGAGGTCCAGCAGAGTGGGGTCTGACAATGCCTTGTATGCCTTGTCTCCCCTCAACAGTCTGTAGGAGACAGAATACAGGGATAGAGTATTGAGGCGGTCTGCATAGGACATGCTACTTACACCTTGTATTTTTTTTTTTTTTTGTGAGGAACCTCTGTGGACATTCCAATTGTTGGATATGCCCAGTTAGGTACATGCCAAATGGGGCACTGTATTCAATGATAGGTCTGATGAATGTGGAATACAGTGGAATGATGACTTCTTTGGACCTAGATGCCATACCTTTGTTTATAAGTTGCACAACACAGACTGATTTTCTCACTACTGTAGACACATGATGGTCAAAGGATAGATTACTGTTTATGTGTGTTCCCAAGTCCTTGACCACTGAGTCAGCCTTTAGGAGTGAGTTGTCAATATGATAGTTTCCAGGGGTGGATGACCACCCGAAGACTACTAGTCTGCACTTTCTTTTGTTACTGCTTGATATTTGGATTTTTTTTTTGTGAAGTTGCATTGGGAATTCCATTTCCATCTGCTCACAACTTGCTTTGAGCCATGCCAGTACAGCACGGATAGCAGCAAAATAGCCACTATTTATCCATCTATCTATCTATCTGTCTATCTATCTATCTATCTATCTATCTATCTATCTATCTATCTACCTATCTATCTATCTATCTATCTATCTATCTATCTATCTATCTATCTATCTATCTATCTATCTGTTGTGTTCTGGTCTTGTGTCACTAGGTGGAGACAGAGGACATGGGAAGGAAGAGACATGAAAGTGTAGAATGTAGAAAAGTGTAGGCTTCCTCTTGTTGCTTTTGAATTAAAGAAATTTTGTAACGTTGAACTCAGAATCTGTCTATATTAATCTTCTGGAAACTTAAAAATTTGACAACAAGGTACTTGCTTCTGCTTGTTTACAATGGCTGTTGCTGCTACTCCTTTTCCTCTGCTATTTTTGCCATGCCCAGGTGAACCAGCTATGCCGTTTGACATGTGGCTGTCTTCTGACTGTAGATTCTGGATCATCAGTATCCATTTTGTCTAAAGGTATATACGGTGCACACTTTCAAGCGGAACCTTTAGTGTCACCTTCAGTTAAGTTAGTGACTTATTCCCATGCTCCCCTACCTGTACTTGGCTGCTTACCAGTTACTGTGTCCAAAGATGATATTACATGCTCCACATCAGTTTTCATCATGGTGTCTGGGACTGCTTTGCTGAACATGGATTTAATAAAGGGCCTACATTTGTGCTTTAACGGCAGTACTGTCTTACCATGTGTTACCCTGAACTTGGGTCCTGTCATGCGTCTTTCTGCAGCTCCGTTACCTCCTCTGACTCTAGGTTGCGCAAAAGGCTTCATATACAAAGTTAAAGTGTTGGATTCTGTTACTCCAGTAGAAAAAAAGTTAAGTCACTTGCCTCTGTCAGTTCAGCAGGATGTAAGTGCTGAGCTCAATCATCTTCATCAAGCAGGAATTATTGAAAGAACTGATGCTTCTCCCCGGGTCTCGCTCATTGTGGTGGTTCAAAAGAGGACTTGTGGTATTCACCTATGCATTGATTTGAGAGAACCTAATAAAACTATCATTTTGGACAGTTTCCTCTTCCCCACATTGATGAAATGCTATCCTTGTTGAAAGCAGAAACGGTGTTCTCAAGCAGTGATTTATAAAGAGCATACTTTCAGCTTTTCTGCTTCATGAAGACAGCCATGACTTGACTGCCTTTATTACTCATGATGGCTTGTTCCGGTTCCATACGGTTTAGCATCTACTCCATCTGCTTTTCAAAAGATGCCTGCTACAATTTTGCAGGGGTTGCAAAATGTTGCAAACTACTTAGATGACATAATTTTGTGAGGACAAACACAGGCTGACCATGATCAGACACTTGAATCAGCTCTTAAATGCATAAAATATGCAGAATTACGGATCAATTAATCAAAATGTCATTTCAATCAGGCCAGTTTGTTTTCTGGGCCATACTGTTACAGCAAAAGGGATGAAGCCTGATCAGGAGCATCTTGTGGCTCTTTTCCATGCCCCACCTCCCACCGATGTTTCCAAGTAATGTTCCTTCCTTGGACTTGCATCTTGGTATAATAAGTTTATTCCACACTTTGCCACCATTGTCGAACCCCTAAGTGCCTGCCTCTGCCAAGATATACCATTTTCCTGGCCTGAGAAAGCTCAGAGCAGTTTTCTGTCAGTGAAACAGTAGTTGATCTACAGTCCAGCCTTGGCTTTATTTGACCCTGATTTGCCTACTGTAGTTTCTACTGATGTATCCAATTATGGGTTTAGAGCTGTCTTTGCTCAAGTTCACCCTGACCGTACAGAACAGACTGTTGGCTTTGCATCTAGTACTTGATGTGTGTGGGCTGTTGAAAAATGAACTTACTTGTGGGGTCATAAATTTTCTCTCCATACTGATCACTAAGCACTGACCGTGCTACTGTTCTAAAAAGGGTGTGATCAGGCAGGCATGCGGATTGCATGTTGGGCAGTGTGACTGCTGTCTTTCAACTATACTGTTGCTTGTCATTCTGGGTCACAGAATTACATTGCTGATTGTCTCTCTCACTTGCCCTTGCCTGCTACTGCTGAAGACATTTATGATCCTGAACCTGAGTGTGATGATGTTGTCTGCTCCTTTAACTGCCCTGTTACCTGGTGAATTTGCCTCTGCCTCCTGCAGTGAGTTGTCTGCTCTGCGAACCTAGCTTACTAGGGATTGGCCTTCTTCTCTTAATGCAGTCCATATTTCCGATTATGAGATTCACTCAGTGCATAAGATGAGTTTGTGTTCCATGGCACTTGTCTCATTGCTCCTGTTTCTCTGCACCACACTTTGGTGATGCTTCCTCGTGAAGGCCACCAAGGTGTGATGAAAATCAAACAGTGGCTGTGTGAGCTATGCAGTTTGCAAGGTATGAATGACATGGTTGCAGATAAAGTTAAAAATTGTCAACTCAGTTAGTCTTCTGACAAGACTGCCAGTCCTTCAGCTGTACCTTTACAACCTGTTCCATTTCCATCCAAACCTTGGCAAAAGCCGGCCATAGATGTAGTGGATCCATTTGAAATGGCTATCTGAAATTGTCGTTATGCCCTAACCCTCACTGATTATCACAGCAAGTGGCCAGAAGTTGCCTTCATTGTCTTTGTCACTACTCAAAATGTTACAGATTTCCCCACTTCAGTTTTAAGCTGATTTGGCCATCTGAGTACCATTGTCTCAGATAATGGATGGCAATTTACCTCTGCAAATTTTGCAATATCAATGGCAGACAGAGATATACAACACATACGTACTTCAGTATACCACCGAGCTGCAAATGGTCCCATTGAAAGATTTCATTGTGTTCTCAGAGGTCGCATACAATCTGCTATCTTGCAAGCAAAACCCTGGAAAATAGTTGTCTCAGAATTTCTTTAGGTATATTATGCAACACCACAGCTACTGCAGGAGTTTCTCTTTCTGACTTGCTTCTTGGCCAGAAAATGCGAACATGTCTCAATCTCCGCCCTTCTCCTGCTTCCTGCATGGTTAATGCTGATACTGTTGGTAAAAGGGTTTCTTCTCTTCAAGAGAAAATGAAACAATATTCTGATGCTAGACATGGAGCACAGATCCCTCATTTTAAACAGTGGGACAAGGTGTGTATTTGGAATCCACTCATGTTCCAGAAGCACATCCAAATTTTTCACAACCTGTGGAAATTCAACAGGAAATTGGTCCATGTACTTACTTGTTGGCAGATGGGAAAAATAACATTCTTCCCATTTATCTAAGTTAAATGCACCTAAGACAAGTGATGCTTCAAGGGATGCTCCAGTGGACTACCCGCTCCAATCTACAGTGATACCAGTGCCTAAACCTCCCCACATTCCTCCAGTTCATGTGAGAAGGATACTGCACTTGCTTGAGGACTGTGTTGCATAAATATAAATATTGATGTAATTCAGTGTTCATTACAATGTTAGTGATGTTTAATTTACATATTGTAAGTGTAGTGCTGTTCTTTAGTAAGGGGGGATATGCTGTGTTCTATTCTTGAATATATGTGTATATATATATATATATATATATATATATATATATATATATATATATATATATATCCATCTATCTACAGTAGCTATCCATCTAGCTATCTATCTCTCTTATATAACTATCTATTCATCTATCCATCTATCTTATACAACTATCTATCCATCTATTCATCTATCCATCCATCTATCATCTATCTATCTATCTATCTATCTATCTATCTATCTATCTATCTATCCATCTATGTTATATAATTATCGCTCTATCAATCTATATGTCTATCTATCTATCTATCTATCTATCTATCTATCTATCTATCTATCTATCTATCTATCTATCTATTTGTCTCTCTCTCTCTCTCCCCCTATCTTTATATCTCTCTGTTGTGTAAGTTGGTTGCTGTGTAAAATACATTCTTAGGTTCATAGGTTCATAGGTAGGTACTAGGCTATCAACCCAAGGGCCTACATAAGTCTAGCCAGCAAAGTTCCATAGCTTACACCACCCAAGAAAGTTATTTTCCTGTGACACTGTCCAGCAGAGACACAGAAGTGATCCCCGGGGTGTATTTCCTATTTCCCATCCACTCATCAAGATTTTTCTCAAAGAGTGCTAATGAAGAACTTTTCTTGAAATGGGTAGCTTGTTCCAGAGTATAGGAAGTCTCTGGGACAGGAATCTATCCCCCCACTGTGACCTGTTTATTGTGGTGACAAGGTTTAGGTCCCTAGAGCATGTAGGCTCGGAGGGATTGGGATTTCTTTAGGTGTAGCATGTCCAACAGCTTTGGGTTTGACATAGCTTTATATGTTAGACAGAGATCACCTAAGAGTAGGCGATATGCTGCAGAGTTTTTTGAGGCGGTCAGTGTAGGGCATTTGTTTGAGGCCAGTAATCCTCTTTGTGAGGTACTTCTGTGGCCTTTCCAGTTGCTGCAGATGTCTTGTGAGGTACATTCCAAAAGGGGCGTTGTACTCTATAATGGGTCTAATGAGTGTCGAGTGGAAGGGAACAATGACCTCTTTTTTCCTGGATAAGAACCCTTTTCTGATGAGGTGTGCCATGTAGAAGGACTTCCTGACTGCTGTGGTGATGTGACTATCAAAAGAGAGACTACTGTCCACCTGGGTCCCAAGGTCTCTTATCACGCATTCAGTGTTGAGTAGATTGCTGCCTATGTGGTAGTTCATGGTTACAGAGTTTTTACCAAAGGAGATGACACTCCACTTTTTGGCATTGAGCTTGAGGCCATGGCTCTGACACCAGGCATCTGTCTCAGTGAGGCCCTTCTGTAGGATGTCCACATCATTTGCGGACTTGACTATGGCTCCTAGTTTGCAGTCATCTGCGAACTTCATTAGCCAGAGGCCTTCTGTGTTAGCCTGTACTTCAGAAAAGTAGATACCAAATAGGAGAGGTCCCAGGACGGAACCCTGTGGTACTCCACTTGTCACTGCTTTGAGGTCAGATTTGGAGTCTGCAACTTTTACAGCGTGGGTTCTGCCAATGAGCCAGTTGGCAACCCATCTTGTGACTTAGGGATTTATACCTAGTTTAGCGAGTTTAGATATAATTCCAGAATGGGGGATGGTGTTGAAAGCCTTGGCGAGGTCAAGATAGGCTGTGTGAACCACCTTACCCTCATCCACAGCTTTGGTGACTGCCTCAAAGAAACAAACTGATAATCCACAAAATCCTACTAATAACTGTAAGCCAAGGAACTTGTAAATAAAATACAAATTTATTCTTATCGAATGAAGCGCTTTTCGTTGGCACAAATGTGTCAACTTCTTCAGATTCAAAACAAGTCTGTTGAACGTTGTACCAGCATGCACAATGTGTTTTATTACTGCTTTTTATATGTAATTTCACTTTAAATATGAGCAGGCTCTAGAACAGCAGCACCAGCTGATGCTGATCACATGACAAGAGTAAGTTGTTTTAAGTGGTGTGTGTATTTCACAAAACTGTTTTGAATTTTAATTTTGTGGATTATCAGACTGCCTCAAAGAAGTCGATCAGGTTCTGGAGGCATGATCTGCCTTTCACAAACCCGAACTGGGTGGGATCCAGAGTTTGGAGGTTACCAATGTCTTTGTTTATGAGTTCCATGATGATATGTTCCATGGCCTTGCAGACCAGACTCGTCAGGCTAATAGGTTGATAGTTCCCAGGATCAGTGGTGGCTCTCCCTTTGTGGAGTGGGATAACTGTTGCAGTGCACCATTCAGTGGGCACAAAGCCTGATGCAAGGCTATTACTGAACATGGTGCTTAAGTGGGGAGACAGTTCGTTCTGAAGTTCATGTAAAATGCAGCCTGGGATGTTGTCCGGTCCCATGGATACTGTGTTTTTGGCTTTAGAGAGTGCAGCTTTTACCTGCGTAGTTGTTATTACAGGGACTCTGAATTCTTCCTGTATAGATACGGGCCCTTTAGGGGGTGAGAGGGGGGTAAAGTTAGCACTGAACCTATCTGCCAGGATGTTATGAGTTTTGCTTTTTTTGCTTGCACCTTTTCTCCCTGGGCCACCACTGAAAATTATTATTGGATGACTAGTCAGGCATTTTCAGTTAAAAATGTAAATAAGTAAATAAATGTGAATGTATGACATGGAATACCTGATAGTGGGATGTGTACATTTTGGACTTCACTTTCACTCTTGGTGTCCTGTTTTACGTTTTATTCTTGTTATATTTTGGAATGGTTATATAAACTCTCCACTACCTTCTTATATTCCTGAGAGGGTAGACATTTAAATTTTCAAGTAGGACTGGAAGAGGTTTGCTCCAGATGTAGGCCCTGCTGTTAATTCTCAATCTAGCTATACACTAAGTCAGGAAGATAATAGGCAGCCTAAGACTTTTTCAGTCGAGCCTGAGTATCGAAATTTCATGCAGTTATATGCACGTTTTCCTCTGTGTTGATCTGTATGACAATAAAGTTTACTTTGACTTTGAGAAAACAGTTAAGGGTCTGCCTGTATTTATTCTCTTACCAGCAGGATTTTCACAGTGGTTTTAACTCATATAATCTGTCAGTATTATCTGTTATGATTTATTTATTTCCATTTGTTAACTGGGATAGTCATGCTGAGCTAGAGGCCATCATTGGAGAAGTCCTGGTGAGAAGAGCTCCAGAAAATTAAACACATTGATGTATATGAAGCATTTTTTTTTTGTTTTTAATAGGATTGCATATAGTTGTAGCTGGTTCAGTATAGCTCTTGGAAGTAAAACATTATTTGTACCAAAACATCATTAGTTCAGGAGTGTGTAGGAGACAACGCCATTGAGCAATTCTAGCACTATGAAAACATGCTGACAGTAATGAGTGTTATAACTATTCATAAAGATATAGATTGTGCAAACATGTTTTGCATGAAATACATGCTGTCAGGCAAAGATAGGTGGAGAAACGTGTAAATGAGTGTAGTCAGGGCCAAAGGCATAAATGCAATTATGTTGTCCACTTCTCACATTATGTGTAACTCTACCTTATTTTACTTTAGAGATGAGACAGATATAATGAGTGTTTTCCCATGTTCTGTTCATACCTGACTGGCCATTGTAGAAAGTGTTTCATCCTGGTGTCAGTGAAGTGCTTGTGTATACGTGGTAAGCTACTGAAGGGGCCATTGGGGGAAACATTTCATTTTGGTGTCAGTAAAGTGCTTGTGCATACATGGACAAACTACTGATGGGATCAATAATGGAAATAATTGATGGTCACATCTGTGTAGGGGGGTTAAAATAAATTACTTTGTCCAAATGTTGCTATTTTTATTTATTACATGTTGATATCTGAAGTATATTCAGTCAATAAAGTTGGCTTTAATTGCATGCAGGGTTATCTGTAGATAAAAGTTGCTGACACTGTTGCCATCCATTTAAAATGAGCATTTATTATTCTGACTTTGCAGAAGTAGTGTGCACATTTTTTTCATTTCCTATGATAGTGAGGAATCAGCATTGCACTGAATAAGTAGCTATCTGTGGTGGTCTGGGTGTATGTGTGTAATACCAACTGATCATTGACAGAGTGTTGTAATGAGTAGTGATGCCATATAACAACACTTGGTTCTCCTGTTGAGTTTTTGGCTGCTCATTCCATCTATGTGAACTCCTTTTCCCTTTGTGGTTTCTTCTCTCAGACTCAGCGGTATAATATATGCCTCTGGCCATTGGTGGTTTTACTTTTCATCCTAGTCTAACACCAGAGTGGTACGCAGAAGATGTCTTTTTGAAGGAACAGAAAGGCAGACACTGTTCCCAGAAAGACTGAACATATTTTCTTCCTCATATTTTTTGCTCAGGCTAAGAAACACCTCAGTGCATCTGCAACTTTACGGCTTCTGGGGTCCTAGCAGACCCCTACCTTAATTCAGTTTCTTCCTCCAGATTTAAATTATAGTGGAGTCTTGGCCGGTTACAAAGTGTTAAAAGCATAGTATGAAAAAGTAAGAAAGAAGTAATCTGTCTAGATGATGTGGGGCAAGATGAGGGAAAAACATAGGAGGGCACTGGGGGAGTACAGGGGAGACCAGTGGGTGACAGGGAGAGCCATGCGGTGTTAATTACAGCTAGATATCTGAAGTATATATAGTCAGTAAAGTGGCTATAATGACTGGGTTTATGGTGAAGCAGTCAGTGGATGAAAGTGAATGAACACATCTGTTTGATCATAGGTAACAGTTATTGACCTGCTATCATATAGCCCCAGTGCACTGTTATATGGCTCCACCCATAGAGTTGCTTCCTGCAGCCCCCCCCCCCCACCCCACACACACACACACACACACTTTGAAGTCACCAGCCATCACAGTATTAAGTACACAGCCAAAATACTTAGCAGTTTCAAATTCCACTACTGGTTAGTATGAGTCCAGCACTAATATATCTGAATGTGAAGAAATGAAGAACATGTGTAGTAAATCTCAGATCTCTGTACCTCAAAATGTTTTTTTTTTCTGAACCATGGAAGTCTTGGTATTAGTATATATAAGTAGTGGGGGGTTATGTGAGATTCAGGGGGGGACTTTCCCTCCTCCCAAAAACAGCTGTAGAGGAAAACAGTGATTGTCAGCATTCACTTAACTCATCTAATTTCATTGTTTTTTTTTTTCATATTTTCAGAATATATAACTGAGGATCTCAGAATTACAATAGGGAAGTGCCAAATTATTGTAATAAGAACACTAATATGGCTAATGTAAGGTGATAATTGCCAATGGTGAGTAAACCTCTTCAGTAAACATAAGTAAAGCACATCTCTGTCTCTCTTTCTCTCGGACTATGATTTTTAATAAATATCATTAAGACTTATGGTGCATTCTGGAAATCTACTTTCCTTTTAAGAATACCTTCATTGATAGTACTTGCAGTGGTACCCCTTTTGATAACCTAGTGGTGACACAGTATGGAGAGGGCTGTCACTGACCTTTATCTAGGAATTTATTCTTTTTTATGACATAAATATTTTTCCTCTAGCCAGCTCAGTTTTGTGGTGCTGTAGTATTAGGGAGGAGCTCTTTCTTCTCCACAAAAGGAGGGATATGTCCAACCTCACATTTCAAGTTTAGGATGATTAGTTTGATTCATGAATTATGCATCTAAGGCACTCTTGGCTTATGGCAATAAACAAATCATTCTTGCCCTTACCTTCTGCCGGACAAGATCAATGGAGCATATATCTCTTTCCCTGTTTCTGCTGAAGAGATTATATTCAGTGCTTGCATCACAAGTAATTAACGTTCTGTAATGTTTCTGCTTTCAAAAACAAGAAAATTAAACCCAGGAGCTTTACATATGAAGTCTGTATGCAGACTGTATACTTCATCTTAGTTTCTAATCTCTCTTTTCCTTTCAACTTAGAATCAAAGTTTGTAATGGAGGGATAAGAGGCACCTCTGAATTAACACACAGAAGTGAGGTATAACAACTGAAGACTGCAGTGTATTTAGCTCATTTCATATACTTTACATAATATTCATTTTCTTGCACATATAACTAGGGTATTATGGAAGTTTTCCCTTTGCTGGCAGACCAAAGGAGCATTTCCTCTCTACAATAGTATTTTTAGTGTTTTACAATAGGTGTTCTGCAGTTAGTACAATGGTGCAGTGGCTAGTATTACTGCTTGACCTCACTTGATTCACCAGTTTGGTTTTTGGTTAGGGTGCCTTCTGTGGGGAATCTATACATCTAAGTGTATATGTGCATGTTTTTGTTGGGTGCTGCAGTTCCATCTCACATCTCAAAGATGTGCCATAGCTTAATTGACAATCCTCGAAATTGTAGGTGTGCATACTATGCATAGTCAAACCATGGTTAAATAAAGCCTGCACATCCATACTAATATCCTAGCACCTGGCTGTCTCTCTCCAGTTACCATAATAACCTGTTCAGACTTGTGCATACTATGTTTTTCTTACTTTTATAATGATCAGAGAGATTTGGATTTAATTTAAAAGTATTTTTGCAGCAAAAATACTGACAGGCATTTGCTAAACAAAACATCCTCACATTGAAAACAGTAAACTTCTCTTCCTATAAAGCTAACATTTATTTTATCCATCTTGCAACTCATTGAACTACAAGAGGTATGCTTGGGTTCATAGTCAAATAGTGACTATGTGAATGATGCAGGAATTCACAAGACAAATGTGTAATGATTTGCTAACAGCTTGAGCCTGGACACAAATGTCCCTTTTCAGGGTCAGTCTAGAGACATTATTTGGTGATGGGACTTGGTCAGAGTCACACAGTACAGAAACTAAAACCAAGATAATGAAAATATGTACTACAGGAAGTTGCTCACTAAGAGCTCATAGGCTTACTCATCCACTCTAACTACCAGACCGACTGCTGTAGCCCATCATAGTGCAGTTCACATACTTGTTCATGCAAAACAAACTAAAAATGTATTCATAGCTTAATGTTATCATTAACTCATAGATTTCATGTTGTCCAGTTTATTCACAGTCAAATAGTAAACATACTGAAACAGTTAACAAAACACACACAAACTTGTGCACACAGATGTTAGCATCATTTATTCTTCTGTGTACAATCAGATGATTGTTAGGGATCAAATGAATAAACAATACATAAATAATGACTGAGAAGTATATTTGAGCTTGCAGTTGTGAGAACCATACACCTTACACCATAACTACTCTGGGATGCAAGAGCCAAGTAATATACACACATGCACACGCACACACACACACACACACACACACACACACACACACACACACACACACACACACACACACACACTTGCACACACAGATGAGAGCATCAGTTGCAGTTCTTTATATGACTGCATACACTAAGATGATTAATTGGGATCAAAACCCTGTACCCTAGGCACAGAAAGCAACTCATTAACAGCTCAAAGCTGTAGTTCCTTGCACAAAGTAGCAGTCCAGTTAATGAGGGACAAGACATAAAAATGAGACAAAATGAGAGATGCTCTGCTAAGTTGGAGACATAATAATTCACTTAAAAAAGTTAAACAAGTTTTGCATTCATCTGTATTTTTGAGCAGCAACATCTATGAAACTCTATTGACTGGCATTATTGACTGGTAGCAATCATCAGGGTATGGTAATTCGTATAGAGGATTATAGCTCTAAGCTCTGTATTCAAGGGTATGTTGTCTGATTCTTTCTGCTTTTATTTGGCTACTTTGTGACTTTCAGCAAGTCACTTAGCCAGACAGTGGTCTTGGGTTGTCCCCACCCTTTATATGCCTAAACAAAAAAAAAAGGCTCCCCTTCCTTTATGTTCCAAAATAAAAATAAAGGGAGCATTTTCTGTGATTTATCTGACTTAGGAGGATGACTCTCAGAGGGTAAAATTCTCTGAGTCCTCAGACAGGTTTGAAATAACTATTAATACCTTCCTTTGATTGGAGGACAACAGGGTTGTTCAGCACAGCTCCTTATAAATAACTCCACACACACACACACACACACACACACACACACACACACACACACACACACACACACACACTAATGCTTATACAAACATGCACACACACATGAACACACTCGCAAACACATCTGCAAATGGTATTCTAACTGAACTGAGGTTTGAACTGAAACCGCGCTAACTGAACTGTCAAATGTGAACTGAGAGCAGTTCCTGAACCCGTCTATCATGATTTAAAACTGACGAGCCCCCTAGAAGCCAAACAATCGTATTTGCCGTTCCCTGCCTCTGCATCAATCAGAAAAAGACTGCTAATCCAATCCTCAATATGGTAGAGTTCCAATGTAAATGACAACTACAGCAATATCATACTTGAAAAAGACTGCACTTCTCTCTCAAGGAATTCTTGTCTCAGAAGTCCACTGGCTCAAATGACCCACTGACAGTAAATGGAGCAGGCTGTTGCACCCAAAACAGTTGACTGGGTAATCTCTTTTTTTGTTTGTTTATTTGTTTGTTTTTTTTAATGGCCTGGTTCCCCAGCAATCACTGAACCCTAGGCAGCTAGGTCTCCTTGTGAAGGATCATTCCCTAGTGCTGTGTGAAAATGAATGTGCTTGTACATTCTGTAATGGGGTAGATTATTTCCTCTGCCTTGCACCTAGTAAATGTTGAGATACACTCTAGTACACCCTGTGAAGATAGGTGAAGGCTGCCAGCCTAGCCAGGTAGAATTCTGTAGATAATTCTGTCATTTTTAAATATTAATATAAGCCACAGGCTTGTTCTCTTAAATGGGAAAAATGGTGTTAAATGTGGAGGAATGTAACAACAGTGCACTCTGCTGTAGAAAAGCTGATAAGTCAAGCATTGTGTAATTGTTTGATGTCAAACGCAGAGTCGAGATGTCTAAATGAAGGAATTCGTCATATTGTTTTAAGGCCAGAGTTAATGGCTAGAATTTACATGTATAATTTCTTTTATTGCTCTGGCTTCTTGACCAGCTGCAAGATCAAAAGAGCTATTAACCTCTGAGTTTCTGTTAGCCTGGGAAAACAGAAAATTGTTAAGACTGATGTAATGTGAAGCAGCACTGTGTTATCAATTTAAAGAGAGAGAATCAGACAGCATTTGGCATTTGTCTTGAGAACATCCAACTCACCAGCACTGCCTATGCTTTATATAAGTTTATTTTAGAACTGTGTTTCTCTTAGATATAGCTAGGAAATAGGAAGATTATAGGTTCTTAGGTTCATGGGTAGGTACTAGGCTGTTGGCCCTAGGGCCTATATAAGCCTAGCCAAAAAGGTACCCTGGCTTTCACCATCCAAGAAAATTATTTTCCTGTGCCAGTGTCAAGCAGAGCCACAGAAGGGATCCCCAGGGTGAATTTCCTATTTCCCATCCAATTAGATTCATTTTTTTCTGCATTGATGTCAGAACTTTTCTACTGTATTATTTAAGTATTTCTCTGTGATCTCTGAACTCTTGACTAGCACTGTGTAGTAAGAAGTATTGTCTTGTGTTATTATTATTTATTATTAAATATTTTTAAACCTTTCAACTGTGGCTGTTTTGTGTAGAGATAAGTTAAGCTCTACAGTACATTGCATGTATATAGTGATACTGTCCAAGCCACCCCAAATAAATCTTGCTGTTCAGTCACACTTACCAGTTGGATAATAATATTGCACAGTAATAATTGGAACCCTTTGTTAAGGGTTTTTTAATAGATGATCAATATTAGTGGGTGGTGGCAGCTAGCACTACCTTTTAGACTGGGCAGAAAGGGGGCACAGCTGGAGAATCTGTGACAGCCTTCTCCAGGAGTGACTATGTGTTTGTATATAACTCATATCTCAAAGTGTGTGTGTGTGTGTGTGTGTGTGTGTGTGTGTGTGTGTGTGTGTGTGTGTGTGTGTGTGTGTGTGTGTGTGTGTGTCAGCTACTTGGGCAGGGAAAGAAGCACTGGTTGGACAGAGAAGGTGCTGGAGGTTTTAGCTTGCCCACTAGGCTGAGGTCTGGACCCTATAGCTGTGCCAGTCGGGAGTCTTATTGGGGATCTGGAGAGAAAGGGAGAAACCAGCCCCAGACTGACTGTGATCTCTGTGTGTACTTAAGGGAAACTGTACTTTACTGTGTGTGTATCTCTTATCCTCCCCTATGTGGACACTCCTCACTGGTGTTAGTGGTGAGGACTGAGGCTCCTTGATTGCTGGGCCAGTGCACAGGCATCACACACCCTGAAAACTTGAGCTGGATTAAGGAGGTAATCAAGGAAGGAAAAAATGAATGAATACGTTTCCTCAACAAGCACTGGTTATAACCTAACTCCAGAGACTCAAACAGAATTGCTATATGTCAAGATACTATAATTTTATTATTGGGTGGGTTAAACACCCATATGGTATTTTTTTATTTTGTGTATCATTTCATAAATAAAGAACTCCTGTAGGACTGTGATTCTGACCTCAGCAATTGCACTGAAATCACTAGTACTGACCAATTAAATGGTGTGATTAAGCCAGCAGCTTGTTAACTTCTGTAATTCTGTGCATCCATCCCTGGTTAGTTACTTATTATGTCTGGCTTTAAACTTATCTTGCTGCATGTGGGATTATTCACTGTGTCAAATATGTGCAAAGTCTATAAAAAGAAGGGTGTCAAACTCAAACGTATCTGTTTTTCTTCCTTTCTTTCTATGGATATGAATAATATTCTCCATATATATGATCCTTGTGGATAATACGTGCTCTCTTGCTTTTAAAATACTATTAGGTAGCAGAATCTGTATGGGCAAAATGCCAGGGTTATGATTTGGAATGAGCAATTTTTACTGTTTAATATAGCACAAAGCGCATTACCAAGGGCAGATAGGTAAAGTTATCGGTTAATTATTCTACACTACTGCATTTTGTTAGAGTTGTTTTCATTCTTCCTTTTTTACTTATTCTGTGATGGGCATGTTTTCAGAAGCCTCACAATAGGTTAGACCTACGGAATATGTCTCTTGTTATACTAGATTTCAGCATTTAGGTGAGAGGCTTTCCTACAGTTGGTCACTGTGAAATTCCCTGACCATGATTTGCCTGCAGAAAAAAAGACAAGACTTAGAATGTTAGTTGGTGTCTTCCATTGGAATTCATTGCCAGTGTGGTTTCTAAGTGTGCTCCAGTAATGATTTACTTCTTTGAGTGGAGTTGGCATATATAAGTAGGGGAGGCATGTGAGGCTTGCCACACACACACACACACACACACACACACACACACACACACACACACACACACACACACACAGTGGGGGGGGGGGTTCAGGGAGGCTTGTCCCCAGCAAAAAATGCTTAAAGCTAAATTTTTCACCTTTCTGTGTTTTGGACATTATTTTTCAGTGTTTTGAATCATCTGCATTTTGAAAGTTGACAGATCTTAGTAAAATTGGAAGAGATAAGAGATTTACAGTGAATTATGTCTGTTATTAATTATTGGGCTAGATAGCTTCTGGGGCCAGCTGGATATAGCAGTAGCTACATCACAACAATCTTTAAGTTTATTATGTAATCAAAATATTTTGCACACTCAAAAGAAGAGTAATCTTTTATTATCTCAATCAGTTTAGGCAAGGCAAAAATAATTGGACTGATATGCTTGATGCATTGTGGGAGGGGGGGTTAGCCACTCCTTGGTAGCCGGAGGCAATTATAGTTAAAAATTCAAAACTTCACTTGAGAGAGCCAAAACTGATTTGGGGGTAAACATTGTCTGTTCAAGATCTTTGTATCTAAACATTTGAAATCCTTCCTTATTGTTTCGTTATGTATCATGTGGTAATAAAGTCTCCATTTCTAGCTAAACTGACTAGCACACTGATAAGTTTTAGTATGCATCGAATTATAATCATCGAGGACCAGACCATCCTCTAAATCCCAATTGTTAAACACAACTCTTCTTCTGAGATTGCTATTTCTGACAAGGAGACCCTTTAAGTAATGATTTTAATGTAGTAAGAAGACTTGTTTATAATTCTATACCCCATTAAAAATATTATCCCTTTTTCCTTAGACTATTCATTTATTTATTTATTTATTTATTTATTTATCTGTTGATTTAATTTGGTAATTGGGGTAGAGCACTGATCTAACTAGCCTATTTCAGTGTCAGACCAGATTAATATAAATGACAGTAGGCAAGCAAGTTAACAAGAAGTATTATGAGCTCAAACAAAATGTTTTGTGATGACAGCAATGACTCAATAACTGTAATAATAATAAAGTACACAATACAGAGGACAGTAGGAAGGGATGATTAGAGTAAAGAGGCTGTTTCTCACTGCATGCATACTAGTGGGTCAACATTTGCATTTTTGATGTATGTTGTATATGTTGGTCAAAGCACATAGAGTCATATATTTTATATTTATGTGCATATAAATTTATTTTATTTAACATTTGTTTACCGGAGAAGTCTGATTGAGCTAGTTGCCCATTTTCAGCAGAGGCCCGGGGAGAAAAGTTCCACATAAAAGTATACAGTATAGTGGCAAAAAAATTATACAGATCAGAAAAAAAATTACAGATTATAAAAATTATACAGAACATAAAGAAGGCATGCTATATGAAGGAATACTATTCAATGATGACTGTCTAGTTCCATACAAATTCAAAGCGGTTTACACCAAATACACATTGAAGGGTGCATGGGTACGATCCCTGCAAAAAAAAAAAAAGTTTAAAGAAAGAGCTCTGTTTGATATTCATTTTTGAGTCTTTTGTTTTGGGGGGGTGGGGGTTTTAGGACTTAGCATTGCAAGTTATGACATTGCAATAGTAAACTGTTTTCATTGGCTATAAGCAATAATACTTAAGAAAATCTCTGCACACACTCAGTTTCCATGTAATTTATGCTATGCAAAGTATTCTGTCTGCCTTTCCTACATTCCTTTTTGCCAGAATACCCAATCCAGAGACCTTAACCTCATCTTCAACATAAACAGAATGATTTGGAAGTGCAGATACATATCCCTGAGGCTGCCAATTCTCTGAAACAGGCTCCCTATCCATGTAAAACAAAGCTCATCCTTGTCCATATTCAAATACAACTTAGATCAATGCTCTGTCCTACAAAACACATACCTACATTCGCGGAGGCTCTCAATAAAAATCTGCCCAAACAACTGAGACCTCCAAAGCTGAAACGCAAGCAACCATCACCCCCAACACTACCCGAACGACACATAGCCCACAAAATCAGTGTCTCAGCCCATAAGGCAAAACAATGTAGCTAACACACTAGTCATATGTGACTCTATAGTCAGGCACAATGACATCCCTCTCACCAGGCTAAACAAGGAGAAAGTTACTGTCAGCTGCCTGTTACGTGCCGGGATCCGCCATATAACGCCAGCACTCAGGTCACTCCACAACAAGTACAAATATGACTCTGTCATTGTCCATGTTGGAGTGAATGACCTGAGATGTACCTCCCTGGACTACATGAAAAGAGACATGGAGGAGTTCTCTGACCATGTGGCCCAGGCAGGTATGACAGTAGCCCTGAGTAGCATCCTGCCATCGCCCAGAATGATACCACAGTATAAGGACAAAATGGTTGACTTGAACAATTGGTTAAGCTTCTGGTGTCATTCTAAGGGGATCTAGTATCTGCCTGGGATGACATGATCAGCAGGCCACAATGCTTTGCCAGAGATGGCCTGCATCTGTCACCACTGGGATTCCGGATACTGGCTAAGGCGCTTACTGCCCCTATAGTGCCTTTTTTAGGCAAGGCTCAAACATCAAATGCACCATCATAATAGATACAAACAAGCAAAATCTAAGGGTAATGCTACTCAATGCTAGAAGTCTAAACTTCAAAATGCACTCACTCAAGGCACTCCTTAAGATAGAGAAAACCGACATCTGTGCAGTGACAGACATGGTTTAAGGATCCAGAGAGCACCCCTGCATTACCAGGCTACAATTCTTACCACACCTTTCGGCCACCTAACCTGGACTAAAACACTGAAGGAGGAGGTCTGTCCATATTCAGAAAGGATATCTACACCTCCAGGCTAGTTGCTCAACATAATGCATCCAAAATGATCCAAGTACAATTAACACTGGGCAAGACTGCAATTCAGGTTGTAACTTGTTACAGATCCCCCGCCATGCCCCAGGACACCCACTCCATGTTTCTCGATATACTGGATAATATTAAGGTACAGCCCAATACCCTAATATTGGGAGATTTCAACTACATCACCATCAACTGGGAAAACTACTCATGTACTAACTCATTTGCTCAACGTTTTCTGGAATTTATCAATTCCAACGCCCTGGATCAGCTTGTCCATACCCCCACCAGGGGCAGCAACATCCTGGACCTGGTCATTACCAATATGGTTAACAGATACTCCATGCCAGAGGTCAACTCCTCGCTGATCAGATCCAACCACAAGCTAATCACCCCCCATTAAGGAAACCACCGTAAAAAACTTCTCCAAAGCCAACTTCATGCATCTTAAGATTAACTTCAGGACACCCATACAGATGGAAACTAGAGACAGGACTGCTGAATCATATAAAATTCACTGTATAGGCACATACACAAGTGCGTGGACCGTGCCATCCCCAACAGAACCAAGACATATACCAAAAAAAGGAAGCCAATCTGGTGGTCCCCTACAATAAACAAACTCTACAACAGAAGGAAGAAACTGTTGCAAAAAAGAGTAAAATTTAATGATTGCAGGAACTCCCTGGTCAGCCTCAGTAAGAAGCTGAGATCCCTCATAAAATCCTCCAAAGCTAGTTACGAAAATAAAATCACCATGGATTGAAAGACAACCACAAAGCATTCTACAGCTATGTCAAGAATCTCAATGGCAACTCTCAGATCTGCTCTGAGCTACAGCACAATGGCACTAGATTTACTGAACCAACTGATATTGCCAACATCCTGGCAGACAGGTTTAGTGCAAACATTACCTCCCCCCCCCCAAAGGGCCTATCTTCATACCAGAAGATTGCAAAGCCCCTGTAATCACAGACGCACAAGTAAAGACCGCACTCTTCAAAGCCAAGAACACAGCATCCATGGAACCAGACAACATCCCAGGCTGCGTTCTGCACGTACTACAGAACAAACTGGCACCCCACCTAAGTATCATGTTCAACCATAGCCTCACTTTAGGCTTTGTGCCTATGGAATGGTGCACAGCGACGGTTATCCCACTCCACAAAGGGGGTGCCACCACTGACCCCAGGAACTACCGCCCCATTAGCCTGATGAGCCTGGTCTGCAAGGCCATGGAATGCATCATCCTGGAGCTTATAAACAAAGACCTAGGTGACCTCCAAACTCTGGACCCCACTCACTTTGGGTTTGTAAAAGGTAGATCATACCTCCTAAACCTGATTGACTTCTTTGAAGCAGTCACCAGAGCCATAGACAAGGGTAAGATGGTGCAGACATCCTATCTTGACCTCAGCAAGGCTTTCAACACCATCTCCCACTCTGGTATTATAGATAAACTCACTGAACTGGGGATAAATCCCTATGTCACAAAATGGGTTGTCATCTGGCTCACTGACAGAACCCACACAGTGAAAGTAGATAACTCCAAATCTGACTTCAGACCAGTGACAAGCAGAGTACCACAGGGTTCAGTCCTGGGTCCTCTCCTGTTTGGTATCTACTTCTCAGAAGTCCAGGCTAATACAGCTGGTCTCTGGCTAATGAAGTTCGCAGATGACTGCAAACTAGGAGCCATAATAGATTCACCTAAGGATGTGGACATTCTACAAAGAGGCCTCACTGAGACTGATGCTTGGTGTCAAATTCATTGCCTAAAGCTCAATGCCAAGAAGTGCATTGTTATCCCCTTTGGGAAAAACACCATACTCATAAACTACCACATAGGCGGTAGCCTACTAAACATGGAAAGTGTAATAACAGACCTTGGGACACAGGTGGACAGTAGTCTCTCCTTTGATAATCACATTGCCAGTAGTCAGGAAATCCTTCTGCATGGCACATATCATCACAAAGGGGTTCTCTTGCAGAAAAAGAGAGGTCATCTTTCCTCTCTACTCATCCCTCATCACACCCATTATAGAGTACAATGCCCCATTTGGCATGTACTTTGCAAGACATCTACAAAAACTAGAAAGGCCACAGAAATACCTCACTAAGATTACCGGCTTCAAACAGATGCCATACATAGACCATCTAAAAAAACTCCAGCTCTACTCTCTCGCATATCATCAACTCAGAGGCAACCTTTGCCTAACATACAAAGCCATGTCTAACTCAGATCTGAGGGACATGCTACACTTAAAGAAATCCCAATCTCTCCAGGCCACATGCTCCAGGCACCTAAACCTTGTCACCACAATAAACAGAACATGCTGGAGGGATAGATTCCTGTCCCAGAGACTTCCCATTCTCAGGTGCAGACTACCCATTCATGTCAAGCAAAGCTCCTCATTAGCTCTTTTTAAGAGAAATCTTGACAATTGGATGGGAAACGGGAAATTCACTCCAGGGATAATTTCTGTGGCTCTGCTTGACAGGGGTACAGTAAAATAATTTTCTTGGGTGCCGAAAGCCAGGAAACCTCTTTTGGGTAGCCTTATATAGGCCCTAGGGCCGATAGCCTAGTACTTACCTATGAACCTATAAACCTAAAAGGGTCAGCCTTCAATACTCAGTAGTATGAACCCAGAAACATTTATTCAGAGATGTGAATTACAAGAATTAAAATCATGATGGGGTCATTTGAACACCTAATGAGATAATATGGCTAGGCTTAAAATATCCCTTTGGAGTAGTTCGCCTAGGATTCACCTATGAGTATTTAGTATTGAGCATGATGCCTGTAAACCTGGAATCCTTGTGAGCAGACCTGGACCTTTGTCTTCAGGAGTCAAATATGTAAATACTATTTTTGCTCAGTTTCATGCAGCAGTTCCATAAATGCCCTGATATTCAGAGAAACTTTGGGGGAGGGGCAGTCTACATATATTCAGTTTATAGTAGGGTTATGAACAATATGATTTAGTTCAGTTTCTCCAATCATTGTTACGGGCCACCTTAAACTTTACTTTCACCGAAAAGTTGGACATGCAACAGGTATATACATCACTGGTCATACCCATGGCATGACAGTAATTATCACTTTCCCTTCCTTTAAGGAAACTTAAATGGTATTGCATGCAGCCTGCCTCTCCTGGTCATAACCTACTTGGTTCTAAAGGAGAGGACAGATACAACAGCATTTCTTCAAAGTGGTAGTGGGACAGAGGAAATTATGGCGGCCCAGTCTGTGACTGCTGAAGCAAAATAAAGTGAAGATAACTAAATTGTATTTTGCCCTTTGTGGGCCCTTGCAGCGATGATTTTAAATATTAATTTACATTTATAATACTTTATTCTATATATTTGCATATAGAAATGGGTGCTGTTTGGGCTGACTGGTTTACAGCCTCATTATTGATAAATTCTAGGTTTTGTAATGGTTATGATAGGCTTTAACTTCACACCAGGTAGATCAGATGTAAGTACAGTAGTCCAGTCAGATCAATAAGCCCTTTCTGAGGAAGTGGAAGAGCAATTTGCTGAACTAGGACTAAAGGCTTTATGGGAGTATGTGTAGGTACTAATAAGGCATTTACAGATTAGGTAGACAGTAAATCTATGGTAGGAAAGACAACTCCATTGTGAATGTGGTCCTTTTTCACAGTGCCTCAGGAATGCAATTCCACTTTTGTTCTTATTCAGATCTTTAGGGATTAATGACAGGTTTAATAATCTGCCCCCAGTCCACACACTGCACAGAGGATGCCCCACATTTTACCAGGAGACCTAAAACACTACTGAAAGAATATGTACATGAATTCCTAGATGTAAATGGATTGGAATGTAAAAGTTTACAATGTTTGTGGACAGATGGACAGATTGACTGTGTACTCTTCAGGAGCAGCTCTGCACCTTAATAGGGAGACTGGAAAGTCCAAAGCTGTGCAGAAACAGAGGAAATGAACAGAACAAATCTGAGTGATCTTAACCATGCATAGAGAAATCAGTTATCTGATTAACAAATATTACTAGTCATGAAACCTAGGAGGGGCAATGATCAGCACTATAGTCTCAAAAGCAAGGGACTGTTTATCCTTTCCTTTTTATTGTGTTGTCAGATGTTGAACGTGTGCTGGGAGGAGCAGTGAAATTATCCCACCCATATGGCCCCTTGAAAGCAACAGCTGGTTAATGCCCTCACTCTGGATGTGCAGGGACCCAATGTTACTCTTAAACATGATGCACAATGGAGGATGATTTAAATGGATTCTTCTGTTACAGATACTGTGAAATTTCCTCTGTGCAGGTGGTGAGAGCAGGGCTTCATGAATACAGGAAGATGTCTCCAACCAGTGAATGCTTGCAGCATTTGCATGCAGTGGAAGACAGTGATCTTTTCTATAACCTTTAGGAGTAACTATGGAAACAGGTAAAGGTAGGGATCACATCCTACTTTTCTTTGCAGATTCTCCTCTGGCAAATTATTTCCAGAGAACAGAACTAGGTTAAATAACACGATCAGTATATGTTGCTGCTGTATGCCTTCCTTCAAGAAGATATCTTAGATGCAGGAATTGAAATATAGAGCCATACAATCATAGCATATACAAAGTAAAAGAGCTCAGTGGCCATTTATGGCTTGCCCTTACTCACCTTAGACCAATAGCTCAGTCATACGCACACACAAACACACACACACACACACACACACATATATATATATATATATATATATATATATATATATATATATATATATATATATGGATTCACTTCATAAAACTGAAAACTCAAAACACTGAAAATGAGAAAACTTCATAATATAGAAGACCAAAACACTGAAACTTCAAAACACTGAAAACTCAAAACACTGAAACTCAAAACACTGAAAACACATAACATACATATACTGAGTTTAAACAACATAAATCATAGTACTTTCCACCAAGTGTAAGCAGGGGGACAAGCACCCCTGCACCCCACACCCCCTGCTACTTATATATATCAACTCCAAGATTGCACTTCACTACACTAAGTGCAATCTTGGAGTTGATATATTTAAGTAGCAAGGGGTGTGGGTGGCGCATCCCCCCCACTTGGTGGAAAGTGCTATGATTTATGTTGTTTAAACTCAGTATATGTATGATATGTTTTGAGTTTCAGTGTTTTAAGTTTTCAAGATATTGAAGTTTCAGTGTTTTGGTTTCAGTGTTTTGAGTTTCAATGTTTTGAGCTTTCAGTGTTATGAAGTGAATCTATATATATATATATATATGGTTTATTACTGAAAATGCGAACGGCACTTGGGCGACAGTCGGATAGTCGAACGTATAAGGTCATAAACACGGATGTCGAAGACATAATAATCAATCTAGGAACGGTTTTAACATGGGTCGAGGTAGGGAAGATGTTTGTAGTAGGGAATAATACTGAACACCTACCTCGACCTATGTTAAAACCGTTCCTAGATTGATTATTTTGTCTTCGACATCCTTATTTATGACCTTATACGTTCGACTATCCGACTATCGCCCAAGTGCCGTTCGCATTTTCAATAGTAAACCATATATATATATATATATATATATATATATATATATATATATATATATATGGGTCTACTGTTTTCTACTGTTTTTCATTGAAATTGCATTTTAGCGAATCGCAGATGAATGACTCCACTTACACGAAACCTCACTTGTCCATAAATGCTGTTTTCCTACTTGTGTTTCATCAATGTAGTTAGTCTGCTGCTGGTCTTGTGACAAGTAGAAGTGCATAGTATATCCTTTATGTTGCTTTTCATACACCGTACTGGTTGGGAAGCCTAGCCGATGACAGGGAAGTGTGAGCAATCTTCTTGAAATGGTCTTCTGTCTTTCAGCTTTTCCCGGTTAGGGGTCGCCACACCGGAACTCCGGTCTGCTAATGATTGGCAGTAGATTTTTACGTGCTGGCTTGCCGGGCCTAACGCACAACCTTCAATGAAGGAACGCCCATTCATGCATGTCGACACGTTCGAATCTTCTTGAAATGGTACATTGTATTTAAAGAAGTTGTAGGTTTCAAATGCAGATCACACTACAATCCAGATCAGGAAATCCACCCATGTTGTTACTGTAGTGCAAATTCGGAGTTGGTATATGTAATATGCAGGGGAGAGTGCAGGGGACTTGCCCCCCCTCCTGCAAAAAGGTTGTAGAAATATGTGCTTTTTTGTTTTATATGTTTTTTTTTAGTTATTTGTACTTCAGAGAAGTGTAGTTTCAGACAAGTGTGGTTTCGTGTAAGTGGAGTCGTTTATTTGCGATTAGCTGAAATGTGATTTCCATGATAAAAAGTAGACCCATATATATATATATATATATATATATATATATATATATATACACACACACACACACACACACACACACACACACACACACACACACACACACACACACATATATACACATTCATACATACAAACACACACACACACATATATATATGTGTGTGTGTGTGTGTGTGTGTGTGTGTGTGTATATGAGTCTGCTTTGAATCACCAAAATCCCATTTCACTTTCATTCATTTCACTGAGGGCAAGTCACCTAAATTTCACAACATTGATAACTCATTTCACTGAATCTCATTTCACCGACAGCTTAAAATGCTAAATTTCACAAGACTAAACAGTAAATCATAGACAAACAAACTCACAACACTGAAGACTACCTCTTTCCACTACTTAAAAATTACTTATCGTCTTAACAGAAACCAGACAATATAAAACCAAACTAAGTTGGGGGCTACACCCCCACACCCCTCAACATGGGGGGCCGTGCCTC